>NC_132919.1:66620226-66928462 GCF_047675955.1 Chlorocebus sabaeus
ACCTGGGAAGTGGAGGTTGCAGTGAGCTGACATTGCACCATTGCACTCCAGCCTGGGCAACGAGAGTGAACCTGCATCTCAAAAACCAAAACAACAAACAAAAAAAGAATGAAAAATAGGCTGGGCACGGTGGCTCACGCTTATAATCCAAGCACTTTGGGAGGAAGATCACCTGAGGTCGGAAGTGTTCAAGACCAGCCTGGCCAACAGGGTGAAAACTCATCTCTACTAAAAATACAAAAATAAGCTGGGCATTGCGGCAGGTGCCTGTAATCCCAGCTACTCCGGAGGCTGAGGCAGGAGAATTGCTCGAACCCAGGCTGGGCAGAGGTTGCAGTGAGCTGAGATCGCACCACTGTACTCCAGCCTGAGCAACAGTGAGACTCTGTCTCCAAAAAAAAAAAAAAGAAAGAAAGAAAAAAGAAAAATAATGGCACCAGTAGCTAAGAGTGGACAAGTGCTAAAGGGGTAGGGGAGGTAACAGGAAGGGCTGAGGGCTGGGAGAGGGGAAGACTTGGCAGAAACAGGTAAGGTTGAGGTGGTGGAAAGATTCGAGGGAGGGTCCCAGACTGCAGGTGAAGGTAGTCTGGAGGAAGCTGACTTTGATTCCTTGGCCAGCAGGGGAGAAGCAGAAGGAGCGGGATTCAGGGAAGGCCCTTGCAGCCTCTGGGCTGTTTGCTTCCTCTCTGACTGGAAGGTCCTGGTGGAGGGGTAGGGCCTGCATCCTTTGAGCTGTTTCACTTTCAAAGTGGCATCACAGGTGGATGGTTCTTTTAAAAACCCTGGCACCAATGGAATGAAATGGAACACGTAGGCAGCAGGAAGATTCACCGCCGCCCACACCAGGGAAGTGAGGCTGGCACTGGGCTACGTGTGTGCCACCTCCAGGCGGCCAGGAGACTCCCCAGGGCAGAGAGGGCCTGGCCAGCACCCATGACAGCTTCAGCACTTGCAGAGGGCAGCACCCCCTGGGGCCTGGGGTGGGGGAAGGGATTGGGTGAGCACCATGGGCTCCTTTGTCAGACCCAGGAAGGAGAAGTGGGGGCAGCTACCGGAAGTAGGGGGATGAGAAGCTCCCTCCGGAATGTATGCCCTCCTCTCCCCTCCCCTCTCCTCCCCTCTCCTCCCCTCTCCTCCCCTCTCCTCCCCTCTCCTCCCCTCTCCTCCCCTCCCCACATGCACAGCCCCTGCACATGCTCAGTGTGCCCATGAATTGGGTTGGTTGGGGGAGGGCACTAACTGGCACCCCCACTTAAAGGGCCAGTGCCACACTTGCCTGTTCCCAACGGGGCAATGGGACCTGGCTACCTTTCCCCCCAATACCGTTACTTCCCTTTGGACCCCGTTCCCCACTCCCTGACAGCTTCCTCCTGCTCCACCTCACCAACCTCCGCCCACCCCTCTCCCTCATTCCCTGACCCTATCGCAGGCAGGGTCTGTCCACTGGACACAGGAGTTTCCACCTGGGGTCGGGGAGTTCCTGCCGGGGAAGAAAAAGGGATCCTGAGCCAGGCTGGGCCGGGGTGGTGGGAGGGTGGTGGGAGGCTTCAATAGTCACTCCCGTGAAACATCTGTTCTCTGCGCTTCCCTCCCCCGCCCAGTTGACCAAGAGGGTCCCAGAAAGCACAGGGCGTGAGGGCAGCTCTGGAAAGGCCCAGGGAGGCTGTGTCCAAGCCCAACTTCCCCAGTTAGGGCGTGTGATGTGGGGGTAGGGGTGTCTTATAAACTGGAGCTTCTACCATTGCAGTGGGCGGAGTGGAGGCCCAGGCTTCAAGACCAAGCAGCAGGTGTGGGAACAACTGGAAGCGGCGAAGGGGGTGGGGCACCAAGGGACCCAGGCCTGGCTCCCACCCACAGCTGAGCCGGTTCTCTGCAGTGCTAAGCCCCAGCTCTGGCCCCAGGACCATCTCCTCCCTGCACACCCCTTACCCAGGAATCAGGGAGCCAGACGGGGGGAGGGGCGGACAGGGACCCTCTTCACGGACCCCTCCCATTTGGGTTCAGGCCCTCCCACACTCCCAGCTCGCATCCTCTCCTTTGTTCTCTTCTTGCCCCACCCGCCCTCCAGCGGGGTGAGGCGGGGGTGCGGGAATTAACCCACCGAGGTGCTGCCCTATTTGCGCCCTTCAGCCTTTTATGTGAAGAGGGATGTTGGGGGAGCGGCTGGCAGCTTTCCTTCCTCCAGGCTCGGCAGCTTCTGGGCCAAGAAGGGCCAGACTCTTCACCTGCCCCTCCCTGGCACGACCAGCCCACAATGCGCCCCCAGCACCCGCACCCACACCCCTCCCCCGACACTCCAGCAGCCCTCTGGAATCTTCTCTCACCTCCTAGACACACATACACACACACAGAGGCACCTCCGGGTAAACAACCTTTGTCCACCTTTGTCCGGGGCCTCCTCTCTCCCTCAGGCTCCATGCTGAGGAATGCAGCTGGGAGGCTGCCAGCAAATGCCAAGGGGCCTCTGGGTCCCAGGTTAGCACCCCACAGCACTCCACAGGGGCAGGCAGGCCTCCAGAGGCTCTCCTGGAATCCGAAAAGCCACTTCCTCGCTAAGCCTCCGGTTTCCCATCTGCAAAGTGGGGATGATCAGTCCTGCTGCCCTTCCTGACTGAGCCGTCTGAGGACCCAGGGTTCTAGGGGCAGGTCTCCCAGGATGGGATTTTGCTTTCTCTTGAAACCCATGCGTTCCTAGAATCTGTTCTGTGTTTCATTGTAGGAGGCTCTGGCCAGGCCTGGGTGTGGCAGGATAGAAATGAAAGTTGTCCTGGCAACACACAAGATTTCATCAACATTTCCATCCCCAGAAGCTCCTGGGCTGAGCCTCATCTTGCCCAATGTGGCCTGTCAAGATGAGGGCCTGGAAGAGAAGCCAGGCTGGGCAGCCAGGCCTCTGCCCCTCCCCTTGCCTGGTGGCACAGCCAGCACTGGCTCACTGGTGAGTTGACGAATTTCCTCCACCACCACTAGTTATCCATGTTCATTGCTGCCTGACACCCAACACTAGCCTGCAAGGGCACCAGGAAGGGATGGAAGAGACAGGGTGCCTGGGGAAGGGTGGGTCTGAGTGTGAGGGGTGAGTGAGCTTGTCTCAGAGCCTGATGCTGGCTGGTGGTATCTGCCTTACCCAGGCTGACCCAGCTGTCTCTGATGCACAGACAGGCGAGGGCCTCACACACTTCAGAGGGAATTCACACCCACATGATGAGGCTGAGAGGAGCAGGACGCACAGATGCACGGCAGGCACCAGGAGAGCCAGGCTGCTCTGCTCTGCGGGGGATCCATGTGCTGTCCCCCTCTGTCTCTTGACTTTATTTTCCACCAGGAGAGCACCTCCCTTAGTACCCTTGGGAGGTAAAGGGACAAACACAAACATATGATGACTAACCTCAGGCCCAACCCTCTGCTGAGAGGGGTCGGGGTTGGGGGCTGTCAAGAACAAGGAGGTACAAGGCACCCAGAACCCATCTGGTCCAGCCTTTAAACTGTGGGGAGAATACAGGGAGCTCAGCAGCAAACTCTGAAGGAACCCCTGGGTCTTCTCCAAAAACCCCTGTCCTCTCCTCTAGGGAAAGCTCACAACTCCTCAGGGCGATCTGGTATTTTGAGCTTCAGTTTCTGGCCGAAACTGGGGGCTCCTGACGGAGTTCCCTCCCACCTAGAAAACCTTTCGTGCAGTCTGATTGCTCCAACACCCACAGAGCAGGATTCAGGTATCCTGGAGAACTTGGGAGGTCCCCATCCAGAGGTCCGCTGTCCTGCCAGGCTTGGGGCAGTGGGGACTGGGACCCCACTCAGACTTCTCTGGGGCAAATGTTTTGGTTCTCACAACAGCCCTAGTGAAATCAATCCTAGACACTCCCATTTGGTCCCACTAAGACCATTTAATTTCTCTGTAAAGAGTAAGATGACACGAAAGAGCCAACTGTGGAAACGGTGAGGTGGGAGTCTGAACCAATTTAGCTGTTCTCAGGGGGCAAAGGGTGTTGACGGTGGTTTTCATCTGCCACCTGCCTCCTTGAGACCCAGCTGGCCTGAGTGTGCACAAAATGGGACCTTCTCCTTGGGTCCACCAGGCTGGGAGGCACCCCTAGGTACCCGGCTCCTCATCACAGCAGCAGCCCTCTCGGTTCCACATCTGGTTCTCCTGCCGAAGCCGCTGGTTCTCAGTCCGGAGCCTCTCGACCTCGGCAGCCAGCTCCTCCACCTGGCGGCAGGACTGCTGGCCAGTACACGCCTGCAGCTGCTGCAGCCTCCTAGTCTCCTCCTCTGCCTGCGACAGCCGCTTCTCCAGCTCCAGGTAGTCTCGCACCAGCTCCTGCTTGCTGCGGCCCTGCAGGCTCTCGGTGTGGAAGCGCTCATAAGTCTCAGAGAAGTCCTTCCGCTGGAACTCACCGTGCGCTCGGCCCCGCCCATCACTGTCCCCGGCCTCACTCTCCCCACTGGAACCTGGGTGGGAGATCCCATGGGGCACATCCAAGTTGGGCTCCTCCGGGTCTCGGTCATTCATCAGGAACTGGGTGGTGTTGTAGGGGGCCACGGGCTGGCCTTTGGCGAACATCTCCTCGCGGACCCGGGAGGCCCTCCGGCTCTGCCTCTCATCCCGCTGTTGTTTCTCAGCCCAGCTCAGCTCCAGGTAGGGTCGCCAGTGCCGTTTGCGCTTCGACGGCCGCCGACGGTGTTTCTTCCGGGCCAGCACAGCCTCCGCTGAGCAGCCCCCTGGGTTCTGGGTCCGGGGACTCCTACTGTACCAGCCCAGGCCACCGACAGCCCCAGCAAGATCTTCATCCTCTGAGTGGCTCTCCATCCGGGGTGTCAGGGGCAGGGAACCACCAGAGTCATGAGGCCCAGGGGGTGTTTGGGGGCTCCCCGGGGCACCAGAGGTCTAAAGAGGGGGAGGAGGAAGAAGGATGGATCAGACAGCCTGTCCTTGGAGGTGGAACCCTTCCCTCTCTACCCAGTTTGAAGCCAACCTTCCCACACTCAGCTAACTTGGTCACTTTTAGCCCCTCACCCTTTTGCAACCATTTGTTTACAAAGTGACCTGTCTACTGTCTGTCCCCCAGCCTTCCCCGAGTAAACTCATGGTAACAGCAGGAATTTTGCCTGTGTGTTTCACTCTGTAATTTCAATGCCTAGAATAATACCTGGCACTGAGTAGGAGTTCCATAAATACTGTCCAAATGAGTAAAGTAGGAGAAGAAGAAAACTGGGATAGCAGACAGATCTTGATACATTTGCTTGATCAGAAGCCCAAATGCCACTGGCTCTTCCCTCTTCCCAGAAAGCCTGACTTTCAAACACAGCTGGCTTCATGGGCAGGTGACCTGTTAAGTTCCACAGAGGCCTCACACCTGGCTTCATGCTGTCCTTGTCTTAAACATATTATTTTTAAAAACCCTTATTTTATTTCATTTTTTGAGACGGAGTCTCCCTGTCACCCAGGCTGGAGTGCAGTGGCGCAATTTCAGCTCACTGCAACCTCTTCCTCCGGAATTCTCCAGCCTCAGCCTCCCGTGTAGCTGGGATCACAGGCATGTGCTACCACGCCCAGCTAATTTTTTTGTATTTTTAGTAGAGACAGGGTTTCACCATGTTGGCCAGCCTAGTCTCGAACTCCTGACCTCAGGTGATCCACCCGCCTTGGCCTCCCAAAGTGCTGAGATTACAGGAGTGAGCCACTGCGCACGGCCTAAAATAAGTTTTTTTTTTTTTTCCTGAGATGGAGTCTCTCGCTCTGTCGCCCAGGCTGGAGTGCAGGGGCCGGATCTCAGCTCACTGCAAGCTCTGCCTCCCGGGTTTACGCCATTCTCCTGCCTCAGCCTCCTGAGTAGCTGGGACTACAGGCACCCGCCACCTCGCCGGCTAGTTTTTTTTTGTATTTTTTAGTAGGGACGGGGTTTCACTGTGTTAGCCAGGATGGTCTCGATCTCCTGACCTCGTGATCCGCCTGTCTCGGCCTCCCAAAGTGCTGGGATTACAGGCTTGAGCCACCGCGCCTGGCCGAAATAAGTTTTTTTTAGGCTCAGCGTGGTGGCTCAGGCCTGTAATCCCCAGCACTTTGGGAGGCTGAGGTGGGCAGCTCACCTGAGGTCAGGAGTTTGACTCCAGCCTGACCAACATGGTGAAACCCTATGTCTACTAAAAATACAAAAATAAGCCAGGTGTGGTGGTGCATGCCTGTAATCCCCACTACACAGGAGGCTGAGGCTGGAGAATATGGGAGGCAGAAGTTGCAGTGAGCCAAGATTGTACCACTGCACTCCAGCCTGAGAGACAGAGCGAGACTCCATCTCAAAAACAAACAGGCCAGGTGAGGTGGCTTACGCCTGTAATCCCAGCACTTTGGGAGGCTGAGACAGGCAGATCATGAGGTCAGGAGATCGAGACTATCCTGGTTAACAAGGTGAAACCCTGTCTCTACTAAAAATACAAAAAAATTAGCCAGGCGTGGTGGCGGGCGCCTGTAATCCCAGCTGCTCAGGAGGCTGAAGCAGGAGAATGGTGTGGACCCAGGAGGCGGAGCTTGCAATGAGCTGAGATTGTGCCACTGCACTCCAGCCTGGGCGACAGAGTGAGACTCCATCTCAAAAACAAACAAACAAAAAAGACCTTTTATTTTTAGAGATAGGGTCTTACTCTATTGCCCAGGCAGGAATGCTGTGGTGCAATAACAACTCCCTGCATCCTCAAACTCCTAGGATCAAGCAATCCTCCTGCCTTAGCCTCCCAAGTAACTGGATCTACAGGCATGCACCACCACACCCGGCCACTATCTTTAACTTTTTAATAATTTTTGAATAAGGTGCCCTTTTGCACTAGGCCCCACAAATTATGTAGCTGATCTTGCTTCCAGCTACTTGCATGGCTGACTTTTTCTTCATCTTTTTGTGTGTGTGTATGTGGGACAGTCTCACTCTGTTGCCCAGGCTGGAGTGCAATGGTACCATCTCGGCTCACTGCAACCTCTGCCTCCCGGGTTCAAGCGATTCTCCCGCCTCAGCCTCCTGAGTAGCTGGGACTACAGGTGTGCACCACCATGCCAGGCTAATTTTTGTATTTTTAGTACAGATGGGGTTTCACTATGTTGGCCAGGCTGGTCTGGAACTCCTGACCTCAAGTAACCTGCCCACCTCGGCCTCCCGAAGTGCTGGGATTACAGGCGTGAGCCACCACACCTGGGCTTTTTTTTTTTTTTTTTTTTTTTTGTTGAGACAAGAGTCTCCCTCTGTTGCCCAGGCTAGAGTGCAGTGGCCCGATCTCAGCTCACTGCAACCTCCACCTTCCAGGTTCAAGCGATTCTCCTGCCTCAGCCTCCGGAGTAGCTGGGATTACAGGCACCATGCCCAGTTAACTTTTTGTATTTTTAGTAGAGACAGAGTTTCACCATGTTGGCCAGGCTGGTCTCAAACTCCTGATGTCAAGTGATCCACCTGCCTCAGCCTCCCAAAGTACCAGGATTACAGGCGTGAGCCACTGCCCCAGCCACCTTTTTTTAACCTTTTAGAGCTTAGTTCCAATGTCACTTCCTCAGGGAGCCCCTCCTTGACCACCTTACCTAAAGTAGACTCCCCATCTACCCTCCCTAGTGATTCTATCATGTCACGCAGTTAGCACACAGCATTTAGCATATGGCCATTTAACATCTGTCTTCCTCATGTAAGAACGCATCTTGTCTGTCTGTCCAAGTCACCACTATATTCCTATGCACAGCACAAGGGCAGTGCTCAGTAAATATCTGTTAAGTGGCCTAAAACCTATAAGATAGGGAGATCCAAAAGATATTGGGAAATAAGACTTACAGACGAGCACGGTGGCTCATGCTGGTAATCCTAGCACTTTGGGAGGCCGAGGCAGGTGGATTGCTGAAGCCCAGGAGTTCAAGACCAGCCTGGGCAACATGGCGAAACCCCATCTCTACCAAAAATTACAAAAAATTAGCCAGGCATGGTGGTGAGCACCTGTAATCCCAGCTACTTGGGAGGCTGAAGTGGGAGGTTGAGGCTGCAGTGAGCTGTGATCACGCCACTGCACTCCAGCCTGAGTGACAGAATTGGAGTCTCAAAAAATAAATAAATAAAATAAAAATAATAATTTAAAAAAAACAGACAAATAAGACTCCCCTCTCTATCCTTCTGGCATAAAGAAGATGTAGCAGGTTGGTCATGGTGGCTCATGCCTGTAATCTCAGCACTTTGGGAGGCTGAGGCTGGCAGATCACCTGAGGTCAGGAGTTTGAGACCAGCCTGGCCAACATGGTGAAACCCCATCTCTACTAAAAATACAAAAAAATTGGCCGGGCATGGTGGTGGGCACCTGTAATCACAGCTACTCGGGATGCTGAGGCAGGAGAATCGCTTGAACCTGGGAGGCAGAGGATGCAGTGAGGCGAGATCGTGCCACTGCACTCCAGCCTGGGCAACAGAGTAAGACTCTGTCTCAAAAAATAAAATTAAATTTAAAAATTAAATTAAATTAAAACATAAAATAAAATGATGGAACATATTTATTCCAGGCAGAAGTTGGTAGTTGGCATCACTCTCCAATATGAATGGCAGGAAAGAGGTCCTCTCCAAGGAGAGGGAGGGTCGGCCTCCAGTCTGTAGTAAGAGAGTTCCAGAACTTATCTAAGAGGTAGAAAGAGTCTGTCAAGACAGTATAGGCTCAGGGCATCTGTTTATCTCTGTTGTGGGAAGGGTGGGAGTACTGGGTGTGGGAGATGGGAAATGAATTGCTCTAAGTCTGTGGTTTGGACAATTTCTAATAATAACCACTACCACTGGTATGTTGTTGAGTAATATGCAATGCAGTTCACAGACATGTGAGCATGGGTCCATGCACACAGGGTGTGTACTGAGGAATGTGGTGTGTGCGCAGTCCTTAAGAGCCAGGCATATGTCATGTGTGTTTTGCAGACCCTGAAGAGAATTTCAGGGAAAAGGAGGTATGTCAGGCTGTGTATGTGTATGGGGTATGTATGTATGTATGTGGAGTTTGTTGTGTTACTTCACCTGCAGGGAGATCACTAAATATAAGCAATAGCCCTTGTCTCCACCAGTGGCTTGGGCCAAATGAGATAGAGCTGTCACCCCACCTGGGACAGGCAAGGCCACTGGGATGCCAAGGCAGGGTGGCTTGTTGGTGTGCACAATCAGTCACATGTTCCCAGCCCTCAGTAAAAGTGCCCTGTTGATCCTCCACCCTCACCCAAGCAAACCCAGCCCCCTAGCCCTACCTGCTGCCTCCCTCCTGAAGACTTGGCCCTCTACCACCATGACCACTACTGTAGATAAGCTGTGTGACCTGGCTGAACACTGTAGCCCTGACACGTCATGAATTCCAAATTCAGTCAATCCAGAAAACACGGAATAGGCTAGGCAGCATGGGTCAGAAGCTCTCTGACCCCTCTCCTAAGCTCCCTGCTCATCTATAGGGAGGCATGGACTAAGGAAGAATGGGTAAGGGCAGGTAGTGAGAGAACACGGGCTGAACAAGCATGGGTTCCTGTTGCCAAGTTGGAAAGTGGCATCCTCTGAGGGTCTGATACGAGCTTTCTCTCTCCTCTTTTGCAGGTTATATCCTAACCCCCCACCTCCATTCCAAATTATTTTATTGAGACAGTGTGACTTCATCACCCAGGCTGGAGTGCAGTGGCGTGATCTCAGCTCACTGCAACCTCTGCCTCCTGGGTTCAAGTGATTCTCATGCCTCAGCCTCCCAAGCAGCTGGGATTACAGGCATGCACCACCACACTGGGCTAATTTCAGGGTTGTTTTGTTTTTTTTTTTTTGAGATGGAGTCTCACTGTGTTGCCCAGGCTAGAATGCAGGGGCGTGATCTCGGCTCACTGCAACCTCTGCCTCCCAGTTTCAAGCAATTCTCCTGCCTCAGCCTCCTGAGTAGCTGGGATTACAGGCACCCGCCACCATGCCCAGCTAATTTTTTTGTATTTTTAGTAGAGACGGGGTTTCCTCATGTTAGCCAGGCTGGTCTCGAACTCTTTTTTTTTTTTTTTGAAGACGGAGTTTCCCTCTTGTTGCCCAGGCTGGACCGCAGTGGTGCAAATTCTGCTCACAGCAACCTCCGCCTCCTAGGTTCAAGCGATTCTCCTGCCTCAGTCTCCCAAGTAGCTGGGATTACAGGCATGCGCCACCACACCCGGCTAATTTTGTATTTTTAGTAGAGATGGGGTTTCTCCATGTTGGTCAGGCTGGTCTCGAACTCCTGACCTCAAGTGATCCGCCCACCTCGGCCTCTCAAAGTGCTGGGATTACAGGCGTGAGCCACTGCGCCCAGCTTCGAGCTCTTTTCTTTTTTTTTTTTGAAAGAGTTTTGCTCTTGTTGCCCAGGCTGGAGTGCAATGGCACGATCTCAGCTCATTGCAACCTCTACTTCATGGGTTCAAGTGATTCTTCTGCTTCAGCCTCCTGAGTAGCTGGGATTACAGCCACCCATCACTACGCCCATCTAATTTTTGTATTTTTAGTAGAGACAGGGTTTCACCATGTTGGCCAGGCTGGTCTTGAACTCTCGACCTCAGATGATCCACCTGCCTCAGCCTCCAAAAGTGCTAGGATTACAGCCATGAGCCACTGCCTGGCCTGTTTTTTTTTTTTTTTCTTTTTTGAGATGGAGTGTCACTCTGTCGCCCAGGCTAAAGTGCAGTGTGTGATCTCAGCTCACTGCAACCTCTGCATCCCGGGTTCGAGTGATTCTCATGCCTCAGTCTCCTGAGTAGCTGGTATTACAGGCATGTGCCACCATGCCCAGTTAATTTTTGTATTTTTACTAGAGATGAGGTTTCACCATGTTGGTCAGGCTGGTCTTGAACTCCTGGTCTCAAGTGAATTGCCTGCCTGGGTCCATTCAAATTATAAACCAAAAACTCTTCTTCCTGCTTCAGACTTGGTTCATGGCCTGGACAAAACGCAAACATTCAACCCAGTCCCTCCATGCCCTCTTTGAACTTGAGGTCAAGGCAATGTTCAGTTGTCAGAAGGCCCTAAGTTTAAACCCTGGGTCTGTTGCTTGTAGACAGCATGATTCTGGAACAGGTATTTCAGGTCTCAGAACCTTGGCTTCTGGGAATTGGAAGTAATTCCTGCCTGAAAGGGTTACTAGGATTCCTTTTTTTTTTTTGGAGACAGAGTCTCGCTCTGACGCCCAGGCTGGAGTGCAACTGCGAGATCTTGGCTCACTGCAACCTCTGCCCCCTGGGTTCAAGTGATTCTCCTGCCTCAACTTCCCAAGTAGCTGTGATTACAGGCATGCACCACCACCACCCCAGGCTAATTTTGCATTTTTAGTAGAGACAGGGTTTCGCCATGTTGGTTAGGCTGGTCTCGAACTCCTGACCTCAGGTGATCCACCCACCTAGGCCTCCCAAAGTGCTGGGATTACAGGTGTGAGCCACCGCACCCAGCCAGTTACTAAGATTTCATAAGCTAGCATAGACTGGGATTCCGGCCTATTGCCTAGTGCATAGTAGGGACTCATCAAAATATTGGTTTTCCAAATCTACCAACATATCTGAGACAAGAAGTTTGGATCTCAGCTGTGGGACCCATGCTCGGGGTACTCGGGTGGGCAGGAGGGCAGGGGCTTACCTTGGCCTCCTCCAGGGCTACTGGTGACTCTGCATTACAGGCGGTCTGGTTCGGAGTGGCCATCATCTTCCGTTCCAAATCTTTCAGCAGACACCTGGAACTAGTGACACCTGCTTTGAACAACATCAGAAATCCAAGTTCTGAAGGAACGTTCTCAGGAAGACTCTGGCTGCCCAGAATTGTTTGCCCAGGCAGCGGCAGCCATTTTGTACCCCAGCTCTTCATACCCTTATTCTCAAATGCAAGCCCCGAAGGCTGCCTCCACCACTGGTTTTCACACCTCCAGCCAGCAAGGGGCCAAATGGGATTCAGGGGCCGTCTTCCCTGTCCTGCTCCTCGGGTCTCTCACCAGGGCTCATGTCCTGTACTGTCCTCCTGGAAGTCATCGAGGCCCAGGCTGGCAGCCAGGAAGCCAGGTGTAAGCTTTGTTTCCCCAACCACCAAAGGGGAAAAGGAGGACTGCCTGGGGAGGCTGGGAGTGCAGCGGGGCTGCTGCTGCCACGGAAGAACATGGAGCAAGCTCAGGAGTCCTTTCCCACTGTCTCCGGGGCCTCAATCTTGATGCAGCCCTGCACCCCCAACCTTCTCCCCAAGCTGGGCTCCAAAGGCCAGAAGCACAGCTGGGACCTGGGCCAAGCCTAGTGCTGAGGCCTTTTCCTCTAAGGTCATGGCCTGCCTCCCTCCTTCCTCTCAGAAAGGGAAACAGGGGAAAGGGGAAAGAGGTCTTTGCGCTACATGCAGCTGAGCGGGAAACCCAACTGGGATAAGGATGGATTTCTTGGAAGAGGGGAGATAGTCATGGAAAGAGGTTTTGCAAAAGTGGAACTGACCTATTCGCTGTCAAGGGCTATGCACACCACTACACCTGTGTGTCTTTCTGTGCGACTGCCTGTCGGTGCAATTCCCAACGCCTCAGCCCTACCTCTTGCTGCAGTTGCAGCAGCTGTAGTCAAGCCGCTCAGGCCACTAAGATGGGGGGAGGAGAGAGCCTGGACGCGCGGTGCCTGCTGGGGATTGTAGTTCTTCTAGCCTGAAAAGCGATCCAAGCGCCTGTCACGTCAACAGCCACACCCGAGACTCCGAAACCCATCTACCCTTGAGCGGGGACAGACTGCGCGTGCATCGCTGCCTTCTTTGATTGGTCAAGCCTTCTGCCAATATTCTCACTTTTGGCAACGATTAGCTGTGAGGAGGCACAACTGGACCCGCCTTCTCCGAGCTCAATTAAAGAGTTCATTGATGGCGTTAATCTTTACGGGGCAGAAAAGAGATCCGGCTAAGATGGGCGGGGCAGTATGCGCGGAGGGATCCTTGGCCTTTGAGGAAGGCGACGAGAAGATCGGCGGCCATCGCCGCCATTTTGGGCTGGGAGGAGGCAGCGGAGGGACTCGCTGCGCAGTGAGAGCACCCCGTGGGGGGTGGTCCGGGCGCGGGGAGAGGCCGGGCCGAGTGGGCTGCCTGAAGTGGCGGCGCCGGGAGAAGGCGGGAAGTGGGACCGGGGGCCAGGGAGGGTGAAGGTTGGAGTCTCCCCGGCCGAGCCCGGTCCTCAAAATGTCCCGGCAACCCCGCAGCCTCGCCTTTCACAGAGTGCGGGGTTCTTCGGTAATTACCGCGTGTTTCCCGAGACCCTAGCACGGGAGAGGCTGGTGAAACGGCTCTCCTCTGCCGTCCTTCCACAGGGGCGCGGATCCTGAGGCCGAGCTCTGTCAACTTCCCTCCCCACCCCCATTCGGCCTGGGTATGGCGGCGAGGTCCCGCACAGAGGGACTCCCACTTCGACTGGAGAAGTGGGGGCGACGCCAGATTCCAGAGACTGGCGCCGCGGGGGAGGGCGGAGGTCGCAGGTCTGGCCGCAAGTCGGCGTGGCAGTCAACTGGAGGCTCCGAGAGCGGAGATCCCAGTGCACCCACCTTACCTCGCTTACACCAAAGCGCCATCTCGCCGCCTGGGGTGCGAAAAACCACGGCCGTCTTAAACTACTGTAGCAACCACTAATTCCCCCTGGGACCAGCTAGATAGGGGCACGTGGAAACCTTCACGAGCCCGGTGCCTGAAGGTCTCTGAGGCTCTTGCCCTCAAGATCTCTCCCATTCAGCCCCGATTCTCCGGACACCCTGACCTAGCATGTCGCCAGCCTGTTGGTGAAAACCCTGAAGTGTGCTGCCCCACTTCTCTTGAAGGTTTACACCAAAGGGATGAGGTTTTGTGCTTTACAGGCTTGGGGCACAAAGTCGGAGTCACTGCGGCTCCGAAATAGAAATGGAGTTGCCCATTTCGTATGCTTCATCAACATCTGCTTGCATTTTGAAATCCGAGTCTTAACTTTTACAAAACTTGTAGAGAAATGGCTGCCCTCCTAGAGGGAAAAACGAACTACAGTAATTCCAATTCCAGTGTAATAATCTTCGTAAGGCTACAGAATCTTTCCAGTTTAAAGATTTTTTTTTCCCCACAGACTAAACAAAATCAGAGTATTTTGTGTTCTACTGATGCATTGTTAATAGGTAACCTCTATTTTGAAATTCCAAGTAATTGAAAGATCATTTTTGTAGATCCTAAATGCTACCAAAATAGAAGTTGCAGTTTTTATCTACTTAATATATATAGCGTTTAAGAGATGAGAAGACCTGCTTTGAAAGAATAAACTCTTAATCTTACAGTATAGCTGTAGCAGCTTCTTAAAGATTGAAGTTTGATGTGAAGTTCTTTTACTGAATTGCAGGTTAAACCATCTTATTTTCTACTGCTTGAAATCTAAATCCAGAGAGATTTGTGGCTCAAGGATATCTTCAAATAAAAGTTTTGTTGCTAAAATGTCAGTTAAAATTATGGCTAGGTAGGTTCTGAAGTAGGAGAGGCTTTGACGTAGCAGGGTGACTGGCAGTGAATTTTGTGGGTACCTTGTGATGAGTGTCATTATCAGTTACAAATGGTCAAAACATGCCTAAGCCTTCAGCCTTACTAAAAGTTTTCCAAAACTTGGCCCGGCACACTGGCTCACCTGTAATCCCAGCCCTTTGGGAGGCGGGGGCGGGTGGATCACCTGAGGTCAGGAGTTTGAGACCAACCTGGCCAACAAATACAAAAGTAGCCAGGTGTGGTGGTGCGTGCCTGTAATCCCAGCTACTCGGGAGGCTGAGGCAGGAGAATTGCTTGAACCCAGAAGGCACTGTTTGCCATGAGCCTCTCACCATTGCACTCTAGCCTGGGCGACAGAGCAAGACTCCGTCTCAAAAGAAAAAAAAAGTTTTCCAGAACTGAAGTTCTGCTGCTCCTATTAATAATTTTTCTTCAGTTGGAGTGACAACTCCATAGCGTTAACTTTTTTCGCTCTGCTCGCCAGATATCTTACAACTGGATTACAAAATAGGATCATCATTGACTAGGGTCCTCAATCCAAAACTGGAACCACTTACTCCTAACTGAAGCTTCAGTACATTTGATCCCTACCGTGGGTTGATTTTTTACCTACATATGGCATGTTGCCTCTACACTGATCAAGAGATGTGAGCTTTAAAAAGCTAACTAACTTGGTGGGACTTAAATAGTCATAGGAGCAGAAAAGGGGTTTAAAGATGATCTTTGTGGGTCTTCTGTCAAGAATTTAATGGGGGAGGATCCTAGACATTTGTGATTCATCCTCCATTATAATCTAGTGAAACTTTTGAATGCTACTGAGTGGCAAATACGGTACCAGCAGCAGAAATTTGTTAACTCATTTGTAAATGAAAGTTACTGTCCTTCAGGTTGACCCATAAGCTTTTCCATTCTTTGCTAAGAAAAATTGGGAATAGGCCAGGTGCAGTGACTCACGCCTGTAATCCCAGCACTTTGGGAGGCCAAGGCAGGAGGATCACAAAGTCAGGATTTGAGATCAGCGTTGCCAATATGTTGAAACCCTGTCTCAAAAAAAATAGGCCGGGCGTGCTGGCTCAGGCTTGTAATCCCAGCACTTTGGGAGGCCAAGGCGGGCAGATCAGCAGGTCAAGAAATTGAGACTGTCCTGGCAGACATGGTGAAACCCGGTCCCTACTAAAAATACAAAAATTAGCTGGGTGTGGTGGTGCACGCCTGTAGTCCCAACTACTTGGGAGGCTGAGCCAGGAGAATCCCTCGAAACGGGGGAGGGGGCGCGTGGAGCAGAAGTTGCAGTGAGCTGAGATCATGTCACTGCACTCCAGCCTGGGCGACAGAGCGTGATTCCATCTCAAGAAAATAAAAGAAAAAAAATTAGCCAGGCGCAGTGGTGGGCGCCTGTACTCCCAGCTATGAACCCGGGAGGCGGAGGGTCCAGTAAGCTGAGATCGTGCCACTGCACTCCAGCCTGGGCCACAGAGCGAGACTCCGTCTCAAAAAAAAAAAAAAAGTAAAATTGGGAATAAAACCAGCATATTAATGGCCTCCTGGTTATCTAAAGAAAACACAGGACTGAAGGACTGAAAATTAGGAACTCCAAGCTCTATTTCTGTGTGTGCTGCCATTGACTTGGTTGGCTTGGCCAGAGGCCAAATACTGATGATGAGGCCAAGCTGGTCATTTTGTTGCTTAGTCTGTTGTT
Organism: Chlorocebus sabaeus; assembly: GCF_047675955.1. Taxonomy (NCBI): domain Eukaryota; kingdom Metazoa; phylum Chordata; class Mammalia; order Primates; family Cercopithecidae; genus Chlorocebus; species Chlorocebus sabaeus. The sequence continues at coordinate 66,636,391 of NC_132919.1, forward strand.
CATCTACTGTTCAACCAGACTTTCAACTTCCTCCTCAGCTGTCCCCTCTGAGATGAGTTGTGTTATGCTTTTATGACAAATTCTACAAACTCATGTTCTTTATGACAAATTCTACAAACTCTATGTTCATAAGTTTCCTCATTTGAAAATGGTATCAGTGCTGTGTCCCTCATAAATACCTAGAGGAGTAACTAGTCTTAAGTCGCTATGTAAACACCTACTTCCTGTAACTTTGTTATATGAGAACTTCACAACCAATGCTTCAAAGATCATTGGGGCAGTTGGAAAGCCTGCCTTACCAAAGTGTGGCCTTAGTTGTCCATAGCACCACAAAAGAGCCATCCAAGTAGGCTGAAGGAGGATCAGTCTCTCAGGGTGCCCACTGGTTGTTTCCATGAAGTCATGGATGCTCATTTTGCCTGATGGCCAAATCCTAGGGACCAGTGACTATGTGTGAGTAGGATTTATTGACAGAGGTAGGAGTTATTTATTTTTCCTACTGCCTGTATAATTGCAGAAAAGGACTGATTCTTTACAGTGATTCCCCCTCTTTGGGATGAAGATGCTTGCTTCTCTTTGGTTTCCACAGTTAATCAATTTTTTTTCTTTTTTCTTTTTTTTTTTTTTTTTTTTTTTTTTTTTTTTTTTTTTTTTTTGAGGCGGAGTCTTCACTCTGTCACCCAGGCTGGAGTGCAGTGGCTCGATCTCGGCTCACTGCAAGCTCCGCCTCCCGGGTTAGCGCCATTCTCCTGCCTCAGCCTCCCGAGTAGCTGGGACTACAGGCACCCGCCACCGCGCCCGGCTAATTTTTTGTATTTTAGTAGAGATGGGGTTTCACCGTGTTAGCCAGGATGGTCTCGATCTCCTGACCTCGTGATCCGCCCGCCTCGGCCTTCCAAAGTGCAGGGATTACAGGCGTGAGCCACCGTGCCCGGCTCTTTTTTCTTTTTTTTTTGAGATGGAATCTTGCTCTGTCACCCAGGCTGGAGTGCAGTGGCGCGATCTTGGCCCACTGCAACCTCCACCTCCTGAGTTCAAGCGATTCTCCTGCCTCAGCCTCTTGCGTAGCTGGGATTACAGGCACTTGCCACCATGCCTGGCTAATTTTTGTATTTGTATTTTATTTTATTATTTTTTATTATTTTTTTGAGACAGAGTCTCACTCTGTTGCCCAGGCTGGAGTGCAGTGGCATAATCTCAGCTCACTGCAACCTCCGCCTCACGGGTTCACGCCATTCTCCTGCCTCCCGAGTAGCTGAAACTACAGGCACCTGCCACCATACCCGGCTAATTTTTTGTATTTTTAGTAGAGACGGGGTTTCACCATGTTAGCCAGGATGGTCTCAATCTCCTGACCTTGTGATCTGCCCGCCTCGGCCTCCCAAAGTGCTGGGATTACAGGCGTCAGCCACCGCGCCCAGCCTATTTTATTTTTTTTGAGGTGGAGTTTCGCCTGGTTGTCAAGGCTGGAGCGCAATGGCATGATCTCAGCTCGCCACAACCTCCGCCTCCCAAGTTCGAGCGATTCTCCTGCCTTAGCCTCCTGAGGAGCTGGGATTATAGGCATGCGCCACCATGCCCAACTAGTTTTGTATTTTTAGCAGAGATGGGGTTTCTCCATGTTGGTCAGGCTGGTCTTGAACTCCCGACCTCAGATGATCCTCCCGCCTCGGCCTCCCAAAGTGCTGGGATTGCAGTCAATGAGCTACCGTGCCCGGCCTGTATTAGTATTTTTAGTAGAGATGGGGTTTTACCATGTTGGCCAGGCTGTTCTCGAACTCCTGACCTCAGGTGATCTGCCCACCTCGGTCGGCCTCCCAGTGTGCTGGGATTGCAGGTGTGAGCTACAGTGCCTGGCCAGTTAATTTTTCATGCTCCTTTGTTTAGGCCCCAACATCCTGTTCTTGATTTTTTTTTGGCGAAAATTTGGCCAAAGATTGAAACTTTGCCTCCTGGAGCATATATTTTGCTCCAGTTGCAAAGTATGATTACTATCCTTTGGTCAGCAGTTTAGGGCTAAATTTGACATTCTTTTTTTTTTTCTTTTTGGCACGATCTTGGCTCGCCACAACCTCTGCCTCCCGGGTTCAAGCAATTCTCCCTGCCTCAGCCTCCCAAGTAGCTGGGATTACAGCAGCTCACCACCACACCCGGCTAATTTTTGGAGGTTTTTTTTTTTTTTTTTTTTTTGAGACAAAGTCTCACTCTGTCACCAGGCTGGAGTGCAGTGGCGCAGTCTCGGCTCACTGCAACCTCCACCTCCTGGGTTCAAGCGATTCTCCTGCCTCAGCCTCCCGAGTAGCTGGGATTATAGGCGGGCGCCACCATGCCTAGCTAATTTTTTATGTATTTGTAGTAGAGATGGAGTTTCACCGTATTGGCCAGGATGGTCTCGATATCTTGACCTTGTGATCTGCCCACCTTGGCCTCCCAAAGTACTGGGATTACAGGCGTGAGCCACTGTGCCCGGCCAATTTTTGCAATTTTAGTAGAGATGGGGTTTTACCATGTTGGCCAGGCTGGTCTCCAACTCCTGACCTCAGGTGATCTGCCCATCTTGGCCTCCCAAAGTGCGGGGATTATAGAGCCGTGAACCACTATGCCTGACAACATTCTCTTTTTTTAAAAAAATAACTTTTATTTCTAGCCTCAATCATTTACACTTTGTGTGAGAAAGAATAAAGTGGAATTGTTATTGCAGTGATGTTGTGCAAATGTGAAAAATAGTACTTTCCCCCAAAAAACAAACCTCAAAACCCCACAAACTCAAGTGTACTTGAGTACTTAATTTTCACATACTATTTAACTGTAACCAACTTTTCCACCACACTGTTGTGAATATTTGTTGCTAGCTGTTACGGGTATAAGTGATCAAGGGAACAACTGATGCATTACCTAATGCTTGACTAAATATAGCTAGCTTATTTACCTTGAGTAGGTAGACTATTTGGTTGTGGCTTTCGTTGTTTAAGTCTGTGGAGTCCCTCTTTGGTTTCTCTAACTTTTGCAGTCATTAGGGCAGAGTATATTTATTTACATTTCTCCAAGCAAAGTCTTGCTCTTTTGCCCAGGCTGGAGTACGGTGGTGCAATCTCGGCTCACTGCAACCTCCACCTCCCAGGTTCAAGCAATTGTCCTGCCTCAGCCTCCTGAGTAGCTGGGATTAGAGGTGCCCGCCACCATGCCTGGCTAATTTTTGTATTTTTAGTAGAGACAGGATTTTGCCATGTTGGCCAGGCTTGTTTTGAACTTTTGACCTCAAGTGATCCATCTGCCTCAGCCTCCCAAAGTGATGGGTTTACAGGTGTGAGCCACCATGCCTGGCCTAAATTTACTTTTTAATAGAAAGGAGGCTGGTCTTTGTTGCCTGTGTTGGTAACTATGTTGCCTAGGCTGGTCTCGAGTGCCTGAGCTCAAGTGACCCTCCTGCCTCGGCTTCCCAAAGTGTTAGGATTACAGGCATGAAGCCACTGTGCCTGGCCTGTCTAATCTTTATTATGCCTCCCCTCTTTAGAGATACCTAGTATATTTTTCAGAACTAAACCAATCTGGAACTCCCTGGCTCTCTCTCCTAAAACTCTGAAGTCTAAAGGACCCTGTCTCCTAAGGGCTCTAAGAAAAGCTGTCCAGCTAGTTGTGTCAGTTTGGGAAGCAGTTTTTCCTGATTGAATACCTAGGCCCCAGTAGGAAAAAGGGAACAAACTGAAATTGCTAATTTGTAAACCTGGTCTTTTGAGCAGCTCAGTTAAAATGCTTGACAGAGGACTTAAGTGAAAGGCTAGCATGGCCTTGGGGATCATTTGTCATCAAAGCCCCCTGTTTAATATAGGTAAATCAGCTGGGTGTGTTGGTACCCGCCTTTAGTCCCAGCTACTCAGGAACCTGAGGTGGGAGAATCACTCAAGCCCAGGAATTTGAGGCTGCAGTGAGATATGATAGTGCCACTGCACTCTAGCTTGGGCAACTTGGGCAACTAAGGGAGACCACAGCTTTGTTTTTTTCCAATTTTTTTTTTGGAGACGGGGTTTCACCATGTTACCCAGGCTGGCCTCAAACTACTGAGCTCAAGCATTCTCCCCACCTTGGCCTTCCAAAATGCTAGGGTTACAGGTGTGAGTCACCAGGCCCAGCTGAAACCCCAATTCTCAAAAAAAAAAAAGCTTTATTATTTTTTTGAGACAGAATCTTACTCTGCTGCCTAGACTGGAGTGCAATGTGGCATGATGTCAGCTCATAGCAACCTTTGCCTTCCGAATTCAAGTGATTCTCCTGCCTCAGACTCCCGAGTAGCTGGGATTACAGGCACCCACCACCATGCCCAGCTAATTTTTTTTTTTTTTTTTTTTTTTTGAGACAGAGTCTCCCTGTATCACCCAGGCTGGAGTGCAGTGGCGGAATCTCGGCTCACTGCAAGCTCCGCCTCCCGGGTTCACGCCATTCTCCTGCCTCAGCCTCCCGAGTAGCTGGGACTACAGGCGCTGGCCACCTCGCCCGGCTAGTTTTTTTGTATTTTTTTTAGTAGAGACTGGGTTTCACCACGTTAGCCAGGATGGTCTCGATCTCCTGACCTCTTGATCCGCCCGTCTCGGCCTCCCAAAGTGCTGGGATTACAGGCTTGAGCCACCACGCCCGGCCTTTTTTTTTTTTTTTTTTTTGAGACGGAGTCTCACTGTGTCGCCCAGGCTGGAGTGCAGTGGCACGATCTCAGCTCGCTGCAAGCTCTGCCTTCCGGGTTCATGCCATTCTCCTGCCTCAGCCTCCCAAGTAGCTGGGACTACAGGCACCCACCACACCCAGCTAATTTTTTGTATTTTTAGTAGAGACAGGGTTTCACCGTGTTAGCCAGGATGGTCTCGATCTCCTGACCTTGTGATCTACCTGCCTTGGCCTCCCAAAGTGCTGAGATTACAGGTGTGAGCCACCGCCCCCGGCCAATTTTTGTATTTTTAGTAGAGACAGGATTTCACCATGTTGGCCAGGCTAGTCTGGAACTGCTGACCTCAGGTGATCCACCTGCCTGGGCCTCCCAAAGTGCTAGGTTTACAGACGTGAGCCACTGCACCCGGCTTTTTTTTTTTTTTTTTTTTTTTTTTTTGCGGAGTTTCACTCTTGTTGCCCAGGCTGGGGCTCACTGCAAACTCTGCATCCCGGATTCAAGTGATTCTCCTGCCTCAGCCTCCTGAGTAGCTGGGATTACAGGCATGCACCACCACGCCCGGCTAATTTTGTATTTTGTATTTTTAGTAGAGATGGCGTTTCTCCATATTGGTCAGGCTGGTCTCAAACTCCTGACCTCAGGTGATCTACCCACCTCAGCCTCCCAAAGTGCTGGGATTATAGGCATGAACCACCATGCCCGGCCTAACTTTTTTTTTTTCTAAATTAAAATATAGGTAACTAATTCTCCTCTCTGCCAGGAGAGCAATATGCTAGTTAAATATTTCAATAGAAAGTGTAGAACTAGGAGACTGGGTGCAGTGGCTCACACCTGTAATCCCAGCACTTTGGGAGCCCGAGGCAGGCGGATCATGAGGTCAGGAGATCGAGACCATTCTGGCTAACACGGTGAAACCTGGTCTATACTAAAATTACAAAAAAATTAGCCTGGCATGGTGGCGGGCGCCTGTAGTCCCAGCTACTTGGAAGGCTGAGGCAGGAGAATGGCGTGAACCCGGGAGGCGGAGCTGGCAGTGAGCCGAGATCGTGCCACTGCACTCCAACCTGGGCGACAGAGCAAGACTTCAACCCCCCCATCCCCCACAAAAAATGTGTAGGAATAGGCTGGGCTTGGTAGCTCACAATTGTAATTTTGGGAGGCCGAGGCTGAGGAGGGCGATTGCTTGAGCCCAGGAGTTTGAGACCAGCCTGTGCAACAGGGTGAAACCCTGTCTCTCAAAAAAAAAAAACCAAAAAAAAACAAAAAAAAAATAGCTAAGCATGGTGGCAAGTACCAGCTACTCGGGAGGGTGAGGTGGGAGGATCGCTTTATCCTGGGAAATGGAGGTTGCAGTAAGTCCAGATCACGACACTGCACTCCAGCCTAGGAGACACAGAGAGACCCATCTCAAAAAAAAAAAAAAGCCGGGTGCAGTGGCTTATGCCTGTAATCTCAACACTTTGGGAGGCTGACACAGGCAGATCACTTGAGGTCAGGAGTTTGAGACCAGCCTGGCAACCATGGCGAGACCCCATCTCTACTAAAAATACAAAAATTAGCCAGGCGTGGTGGTGTGCGCCTGTAATCCCAGGTACTCGGGAGGCTGAGGCATGAGAATCGCTTGAACCCAGGAAGCGGAGGTTGCAGTGAGCCGAGATCACGCTACTGCACTCCAGCCTGGCGACAATGAGACTCCATCTCAAAAAAAGAAGTGTAGAAAGTATTAATACAAAATTGAAATTTTGAATAAGCCTCATCATTGTAAGAATATAAATGCAAAATAAGGTAAAATGCTAGTGCCTTTGAAAGCAAAATTCAGACATGCATAGCTTAAGGTAAACTGATGTAATGTATAAGAGTTACTTATAGCCGGGCATGGTGGCTCAAGCCTGTAATCCCAGCACTTTGGGAGGCCAAGACAGGCGGATCATGAGGTCAGGAGATCGAGATCATCCTGGCTAACACGGTGAAACCCCTTCTCTACTAAAAAATACAAAAAACTAGCTGGGCAAGGTGGCGGGCGCCTGTAGTCCCAGCTACTCGGGAGACTGAGGCAGGAGAATGGCGTGAACCCGGGAGGTGGAGCTTGCAGTGAGCTGAGATCCTGCCACTGCACTCCAGGCTGGGTGACAGAGCGAGACTCCGTCTCAAAAAAAAAAAAAAAAAAAAAGTTACTTATAATTAGATATTTGTGTGTGTGTGTGTATGTGTGTGTATATATATATATATTTTTTTTTTGAGACATTTTCGCTCTTGCCTAGGCTGGAGTGCAGTGGCACAGTCTCTTCTCACTGAAACCTCCGCCTCCCGGGTTCAAACAATTCTCCTGCCTCAGCCTCCCAAGTAGCTGGGATTACAGGCATGCACCACCACACCCGGCTAATTTTTGTATTTTTATTAGAGACAGGGTTTCTGTATGTTGGTCAGGCTGGTCTCTAACTCCCGACCTTAGGTGATCTGCCCACCTCAGCCTTCCAAAGTGCTGGGATTACAGGCATGAGCCCCTGGGCCCAGCCTAGATATTTGTATATTTGAAGACTGAATTTGTCTTCTAAAACATACTTTTTCTGATGATAAATGCATTTATAGTCTTTCTAAGATTCATTTTGTAAATATTTTTCTAATAGTAGGGGAAACAAGATTTTCATAGATGAATCCCTCTTTAAGAAGAGGGTCTTAGCTGGGCGCGGTGGCTCATGCCTGTAATCCCAGCATTTTGGGAGGCCGAGGTGGGCAGATCACTTGAGGTCGGGGTTCGAGACCAGCCTGACCAACATGGGGAAACCACGTCTCTACTAAAAATACAGTATTAGCCAGGCGTGGTGGCACATGCCTGTAATCCCAGCTACTAGGGAGGCTGAGGCAGGAGAATCGCTTGAACCTGGGAGGCGGAGGTTGCGGTGATCATGCCATTGCACTCCAGCCTGGGCAACAAGAGCGAAACTCTATCTCAAAAAAAAAAAAAAGAGGGTCTTATATCCGAGATAATCACTACTGCATCTTACAGTTAAGTCAAAATGAGCCTTCAGCTCTGCACTGTAAAGCCAGAGGGCACTGTTGCTGCCTTTCCAAGCAGCTGTTTTTCTGGGGCTGCTGCATGACGTCATAGCAGAAGAAAAATTAAAAACACGAAGAAAACTATTTCAAAATAAATGTTTAATATAATTTTTAGGCCAAAGAAAAACACAATCATACATTGTCTCCAGTGGACCATATGTGCCAGAACAGGACCAACTCAGTCCAGCTTTGAAGGCCCTGATTCAGTCCTACTGGTGTAATCTCCCTTGATTTATTGATTTGTGTATGCTTCTTATGCATCACAAGGTGCATTTTACTCTTGAAGTCCCTATCACCTCAATCACCGCCATTTAACTGCAAAAGCATGCTTCCTAATGGGAGGGTTTTCTTCCCCCTTCCCTGCAGGGGTTCTGAACCTTCAAGGAGTTGGACAATCTTACGAATCTCTTGAACCTTCTCCCCAGAAAAATGTACATATAACACAAGTCTACAAATAATCTCATGGGGTTCATGGACCCCAAGGCCCACAGTGGTTTCTAAGGCCCCAAGTTTAAGGAACCTCTGTGTTAGTGATTTGAGCAACGCAGTTGCCCTCAGGAAACACTGACACAGGGCAGGTGAAGGACTGGGTTAACCAAAGTGACAGGAGGGAATAATCTCATAATTTCTTTCTATTTTTATTTTGGGGCAAAAATTAGTTCTCAGGGACTCCCTACATTTAAGAGAAGAACTACTCAAGAACCTAGGCAGCTATCAGCGTAGTTTAGGCGATTTAGAATAGGGCTGTTGAAGGAAATGTACAGGGTTCCTCATTCAGCTGAGGACCTCATTTAGCTCCTTAACTGGAAGCTTTACATTTGATCTGCAGTGAGGGGACATTTCTAATTTTAGTTTGACCCACATGGAAAGGTGGATAGCTCCTATTCCCTTTTTTTTTTTTTTGTATACAGAGCACGTAGTATTGGACAATTAGGGTAAGTCCTTGGAATCCCCCAAACAGCCATTTCCTTTATAAATCCAGTACTTCCCACCTCTGAATGTCTTAAAGAGCTGCCCCACAAATTAATCTAACCATTGCTTGCACTAAGAAGTTTGCTAAGAGCCTCTTCCAGGCGTCCAGGAACTTCTTCCAGCCTTACTGGGGGGAAGGAAGAGATCACTGAAAACCAACTTGTAGGAATGAAACAGTTTGTTGTCTAACGTAACAAACTGTCAAATTAGGTTTACATTTTTTGTTATTAGACTTTTGAATGACCGAGGCAGACTTAAATTTAAAATTTTGGATTGTAGCCACTTTCCAGTCACCTAAACACTCAACACCGGTTTATTTTTCCAGCATCAAGAAAGAAAACCAAGGCACTAGAAAGCAAGCACACTTAAGTATTGAAGATAATTAAATCTTTATATTTTGCCTGAACTGTGTATTGTAGCATACTTAAACCCAAACCCATTCAAGGAAAAAATTGGCAAATTGAAAATTCTCCCATTAAAGACTGATATTTTTGCAAACTGACAAATTTAACGATTTCGGTACCCCTCCCCAAAAATGCAATCACATAAAATAATACTATTTTGAATTAGCTCTAGAAATCACACTGAAACTATGTTACATTTACAAATATTAAATTTATTATAACTAAAATGAATTGTTCTCAGATTTGGCCACCTTATAGCTCCGTTTAAGGAGGGGATTTGTTAAAAATGCATTATAACTTGGTCAAATTACTTTCACATTAAGGAAAAAATCTTCTAAAAAGGAAAACAAGAAAAGCAATTCTTCAGTTTCACATAATTAAAAGAACAGGAGAAAGCACGCAAGCTACATATAGCTAAATTTACGAAACCAACCAAAGCCAGGGGGATTTCTCTTCTGATTATGTGTCATAAAAAGGTCTACTGTCTTATATACACATGTATATAATGTTACATTCCATCACTGTAAAAAGTCCCCTTTGCCCCCTCCCCCAAAAAGTTTCAGTCTAGTCTCCAAACTTGGAAAGCGGCGCTCGCTCCTGCTGCCGGTGCAGTTCGTTCTCGGTCAGCAGCTGGAGGTTCTCGGCGCGCAGCCGGTCCAGCTCCAGCTCCAGCTCCCGCACACGCGCGTCGTCGCCGCCCAGCCGCTTGCTCTCCAGCCGCAGCCGGTTGTTCTCGTCCTCCATGCGCGAGAGGCACTTCTCCAGCTCCAGGTACTCCTTGATGAGCTCCTGCTTGCTCATGTTCTGTAGGCTCTCCGTGTGGTACCGCTCGTATGTCTCCGAGAAGTCCCGCTGCAGAAACTCGCTGCCGTCCCCTCCCATCCCATCGCTGCCCCCATCCTCCTCACCCCCTTCTTCCATGAAGTCATCATCGCTGGTGTCGTCGGATTTGGCGGCGGCCCGCTTGGAGTACAGGCCGGTTTTGAGATCCGGCTCCTCCTGGTCGTGATCATCCATGAGGAACTGCGTGGTGTTATAGGGCGCGACCGGCTGGCCCTTGGCGAACATCTCGGCTCGGATCCTTGAAGCTCGCAGGCTCTGTTTCTCGTCGAACTTTTTCTTCTCTTCCCAGGTCAGCTTGTAGTATGGTTTCCAATGCCGCTTCTTCTTGGACGGGCGTCTCCTATGTTTTTTCTTGCCCAGCTGTCTCTGCTGCTGTCCCCACTCTTCGCCCCCTGCGGCAGGAGCCCCCAACTTACTGGCCTCGGAGTCATGACAAGGCTGGGCGAGCAGCTCGGCCTCGGGCTTCGGTTCCCCTTCTGCCGGCGGCGGGAAGTCGCCGCCAGCGGACAAGTCGTCCCCATTCTGGCCCTTCTCGCCCTTTATCAGGCAGCTAGATTCTGGACAGGCCTGGGGCTGCAAGGGAGGTGGTTGGGACTCCAGGCTCCCTTCCCCCTCCGGCCCCGGACGGCCACCCAACTGGGGGAACGCTCTCGATTGCCACCTACTGTCCTCCTCGGGCACCCGCTCCTCCGCGCCTGGGGGGCGCTCAGGGTTCGGCTCTTCCTGGACAGCAGCAGCACCTGTACAGTTGCTAGTTTGAGGCTGGTGTTGATACTCTGACAAGAATGGCTCGGCCATGGCTAGTAGAGTCCTCGAAGTTTGAGAAATTTTGGCTACTAAGTCCTCAAGAAAAAAAAATGGAGTTTTTCTTAAAAAAAAAAAAAAACAGTCCAACAGAGTCCTCTTCAGTTTGTAATTCTTGCAGTGACGCCTTTATCTAGTCCTTCTATCAGCAAACTCCAATTGCAATCTGGGGAGCTCAAGTCAGTAAAGGGTTAAGCGTCCACAGTGCGGCCAGCTAGCGGGTCCAAGGGGGTGCAGCGGCAGGAACAGTACGTAATGTGCGGAGGTGGGCCTCAAACCTCCAAGCGGAGCACCCCAATAAAGGAATTGGTAAGCAAGGTGATGAGGGTAAGTCCAGTGGGTGAAACCCAGCCCCGAAGGGGTTAAAACTACCGATGACGCTGCCTCCGAGGGGCCAGATCCACAAAGGGTTAAATCCCCTGCCGCAGAGCCCACAAGGGGTTAAAGTCCCGGAGCCACCTCCTCCCACTTCCACGGGTGTCGCTTCCACCTAAGCTCCCAGTTCCCTAGGCCCGGCCGGAGCCTCAGCAGAGGACAGACAAACTCATCTCCCCTTTGGCTCGATGCTCTGCTCTGCTCAGTTCTCCTCCGCCTCCTCCTCTTTTCCTCCCTCCCTCCTCCCGCTTCCCACAGCTCCTCTTCCGCCTCCTCCCCCGACTTTCCCTCCCAACCTGCCTCTCCACCTGCCAACTTCCAACTGCTGCCTCCCAGCCCTCTGCGCCCCTTTTATATAGAAGCTTGTTCGCCCCGCCCATGCGCATGCGTAATGGAGTTCCCATTGCGGGGAGCCGGGAGTCGTAGTTCTTATCTTTCGGGCCCGCCGTCCTCGCGCGCCGTGCGACGTAGCCAATCCTAGAACGCGTAGGGGGCGTCTCCCTGGCCACCTCCTTCCATCGCTTAGCCCTCGCTAAAGAAACACGAGCGGCCATTGGTGAAAAATCACACGACTCACTGAGGAAGGACAGCCAATCGCAGAGAAGATGGGGCGGGTTCTGGACCGTACCATTCTGTTTCAGGAATACGAGAAGATTCGATGGCCTATGAGAGTCCACACAGAATATTTTTATGAAAAGGTGCGTTATAAAGGCTACTATCCTATTCTGTTCTCAGCGGAAGGGTTCCGAAGGCTATGAACCTTTATTAACTAACACAAGAATGGTTTATTCCTAAAAAGTAGTCCCTAAAATGTATAAGAATTAAATCCTATAAAGAGAGATGTCGGCCCACGGCTGGTAACTCGCGATTCTTAAGATTGCAGAAACGGCTTCAAGGCGGCTGGTGAGTGCCTGAGATTGACACTTGCGGAAGGATATCGCGAGCACATTTTGAAAGAACGAAAAGCGCATGAAGAAGTAAACAAATGAAGAATAAAAAGTGCCGCCTTAAAGGGACAGTGTGACTGAGTTTAGCGCAGCAGGTTCGCACTAGGCCTCGGAAGACGAAAAGGCAGGTTCGAGTCCCGGTGACGCCGACTCCCGGACAGACTTCGGTACCCTTAGCTGAAGGTGGCGGAGTCCCAGCCCCAGCCTGGTCTCAGAAAGCCGCCCACGCCCCAGGGGCCAATGCAAACCGGTGATTCGCGGCCAAGCCTCTTCTTTGGGCCAAGATCGGAAAGCGTGGGGGCGGGGGAATGGAAGGAAAGCAGGGGGAAGGCCTCGCCCCCAGGCCTCAGCTTCTGTCGGAGAAAATGGTCTCCTGGGGCCGATTTGGTCTTTTCACTTCCGACCGAGATCATTTCCTGAGCCGGGACAGGGGAGGTTTGGGCCGGCCATGAGGCTGTTTGTTGGGAAAGGTTGGGAATGATTAATGAGTTGAAATCATCAACCCTGGCTATCCGGGAGGGAAGCCGGTCTCACCTGCAGAGGCCTTTCTTCATAAGTGGGCGCTGGGCAAGACTGGGAGGGAAGCATGGTGGAGACCTTGCCCCGAAACTTGCGGCAGGGGATTCTGACGCAGGGCTGGGGGGCCGATTCCCCCGGGGGCATAGTTTCTCAGAGAGAAATTCTCCAGACCCAAGCGCCCTGCCCTCCATAAACAGGGACTGAGAGGACCCAGAGAACCCTCCATACCAGTCACTGGGACCTAAAATCTTGGCGCCCTTTCCACTTCTCCCTCGCCACACACCCAGTGACCCTTTCTTCTTACTGCTTCCTTAATAGCATCCCTGACATTCCAGCACGTTTGCACTGTGCACCTTTTACGCACAGAACCATGTGACCTCACCACAGCCTGGCGAGTTAGGCACGATAGGAATGACTGTCTCCATTTTACAGATAAGGCATCTCTAAGACACCCGGAAAATAAGTGACTTGTCCAAGGTCACATGACAACCAGGAGGCAGTTCTGGCTACAGCGCGGGTCTTTGTGACCTCCCCATGCCATATTTCTGTCACAAACACAAAACCCCGTTTTTTCTTAAAATCGGGGAAAACTCTGGATTTCGTTCTTTTCATTCCCAACAACTTCAACCTTATTCGGCCCCTATATCCTTTGGCACCCAGGAGGGTACAAAGAGGGGTGGGATGCCATCCTTGCCTTCAAGTTGCTCATGGACTGTGGAGAGGCCATCAGACCACAGCCAGCCAAAATGGCAAGTGAGGGAAATCCCAGTGGGAGCCAATGAGCTGAGTGCGTGGGAGCTAGGAATTATGGACAAGTGTCAGGAGCAAGTGACTTCCTGGCTGGCTCTGAAGGATGAAGAACTTTCAGGCAAAGTGGCATGAAGAGGGGCATTTTAGGAAGACCAAGCAGTATGTGCCAGGAAAGGGCTAGTCTGGGACCTTGGTGGCTCTGGGGCAGTGTGAGATATGGGGGGGCGGGCGGGGGCCAGTGGTGATGGGCATGGCCAATGTAGATGCCTCTAAGGGGAGCCGCAAGCACGCGGGCCTCTGGGCACAGCTATATGTTCTGAAAATGAACACTTCCGTTTGTTTTCTCTGGGCCTCCAAGAACTCCGGTCCACCTGAAAAGCTCCCCGCTCTGTGTGGCTTCATCTCTTAGCAGGCTTCCTGAGAGCAAGAACTGCCCCTCAGAGCACTCCTGGAGGAAAAAGGGGTTTTGCAGAGAACTTGGTTATCACAGAGTCCTCCAAATTGTTACCACATCTTCAGACTCCAGATGATTCTGGGGTACCCCAATTTGGGGCATTTGGAAGGTACAGCTGAGCCCAGCCTCAGTGTCCTGGACTGGGCTCCATTGTATGGTCTCATTTGTCATACTGGGGGAGAGGTGGACTCAGGAATAGCTTGTGGAATTCTAGAATTCTGTCAAGGGGCCAGGCAACTTTACTATTAGCTGGGTTCTAACCCTTTGCCAGACATTTAACATGCCCCATCACTGGTAAACCCCAGGACTGCCTTATGAAGAAGAGATCAACCCTATTTCACAAACAAGGCCACCCAAGCCCAGAGCAGTTAAGAATCTTCCCCAAGAGCCGGGCGCTGGGGAGCACGCCTGTAATCCCAGCACTTTGATCATGAGGTCAGGAGATCCAGACCATCCTGGCTAACACGGTGAACCTCATCTCTACTAAAAATACAAAAAATTAGCCGGGCATGGTGGCACGTGCCTGTAGTCCCAGCTACTCCAGGGAGGCTGAGGCAGGAGAATCGCTTGAACCTGGGAGGCAGAGGTTGCAGTGAGCCCAGATCTTACTACCACACTCCAGCCTGACAACAAAGCCAGCCTCAGTCTCAAAAAAAATCTTGCCCAAGTTCCACAGAGGTTGCAGTGGGCCCAGATCTTACTACCACACTCCAGCCTGACAACAAAGCCAGCCTCAGTCTCAAAAAAAATCTTACCCAAGTTCCACAGCTACTGTGCAAGTGGTGGAGCTGGCTTCAGCCCTGGGCCTGCATCCCCCACCAAGGTGGCCCTGCTGTTGTCTGTCCTGCTTGCTGCAGTCCAGCCATATCACAGGGGCTATTCAGCCTGTGCTTGTGACCCTGGGCTGAGCCGTGCAGAGTGCGCCGTCTAGCCTCAGGGATGCCTTCCCGGCTTGGAGAGGACTGACGACTAAAGAGTGACTGTGGCTTCCAGTGGGGTCAGTGATGGCCAAGCCTGGGGCGGTGGTCAAGACTAGACGCTGTCAGGGAACTCAAGAGTTTAAGGATCTCAGCCAGGGACCTTCAGAACTGCCTCTTCCTTACCCGCGGATAGGAAGGTCCTAGGGCCCAGGTGGTGGCAGCGGCGGGGGACTCTGGTAGGGACCCTGGCCAGTGGACTTGGAGGCACTGGCACCAGGCGGCGCCCAGAGCGGCCAGTTTCGCCGTTGAATACGGGCCGGGCCGTGGCTTGAGCCAAGGCGGCCCACGGACGACAGAGCTGGTGCTGACAGAGGGAGGCCAAGGCCTCTGGCCTGAACCCCCCGAAGGCGAGTGCACGCGGGCGCTCGGCCCACCCCGACGGGGGCTTCCAGGCGCGCAGGGTCCTGCCCTCTACTCAGGGCTGGGCGACGACGAGGTTCTCGCCGGGCCTTGGCCTTCCAGAAAATTCCCTGGGAAGGCCCAGGCCCAGAGGTCAAGGTGGGGCACCAGGAACAGGCAGCTGAGGAGGGGGCAGCGGACATTTCTGGGGCCTGGGGCTCCGAACCCCATCCCTACGCCCGGAGCGCGGAGCTGGAGCTGCCGCCGTTCCCTTCGGGCGGGGGCCAAACCAGCTCCTCGACCCCGCCCAGCCCTGCTCCGCTCCTCCCCGCCACCCCCAGCTCGCTCGGACCCCGCGTCCCGACGGGGCGGCGGGCAGGGCTCCGCCCTCCCAAGGGTGTCCCCCCCTCCCGCCCCGGGCCTTGGTTCCCCTCCCTCTCCCCTCCACACCGAGGCCTGGTTTCCCTTCGCTTGCCCAGGGAGGAGGGAAAATATTCCCCATTCAGAAACACCAACCGCCGGCCTCTTTCAGGGCCATCAAGGGGGCACTGGGTGGGGAGCAGGAAAGGGACTTGTGCTTCTCCCGCTCCAGGCCCCGCTCCCCGCTCCCTCCGTAGGGGACCAGACAGTAGAAGATTACGGTTTTCTTTTATTGAGTGAAACATTCGTTTGTAAGTGAATCTTCAGTGAAGACGTCCTGAGTGTGTGTGGGGGCGGAGGGGGCCGGCAGGGGAGGAAGACGAGCAAACTGCGCTCATCCCCCTCCCCCGGGGCCTGCTTCCTCCTCCCAACTGGTCGGGGCCTCCTGGCCTCCCTCCCGCAGCCTCCCAGCCAATCATTCTTCCAGGCCCCGGCCCGAGTCCCAACTTGCCCAAGAGCTGAACCTCCTCGGAGAGAAGCAGGGGTGGGAAGAGAGTCAGGTGACCCAGAGGGTGGGGAGGGCAGGGGCTGAGACCCGATAGCCCCGCCCCCGAGTCACGGCCAACCCAGCACCGGGGATGTGCAGCACAACTGCAGCCTCCCAGGGAAGCCTGGGGTGGTTGCGGGGAGGGAAGGAAGCGTCCCTATGAAGGTGCAGGGAGGGGTGGGGTCTTATTTGCACCCCGCGCTGCGTTAGGGGAGGAGGTGCGAAGGCAAACACTGACAGGAGGGGGAATTTTGAATGCTGTTCTTCTAAACCCTAGGAAGGCTCATGGCACACAAGATAGTCTCAGTTGGCTGCAGAGACCCCTCCACTGACAGTCACCTCTTTTGGGTCCGAAACATTCGGAAGAGCCACTGGACGACGAAGGGCCACAGGAGGAAGAACAGCAGCGTGGGCCCCGGGAGCCCAAGGGACCATGGCCGAGCACTGGGCCTGGGCTGCGGCCTCTGCAGCCAAGAGGGAAGGAGTCAGAGGCCAGTCCAGGCCTCAGCACAACCTCCCTAGGAACCTGCTTCCAATTCAGTGGGAGACTGGAAGGACCCTGCCCCAAGTCTGCAACACTAGAAGGGAAGTGGCCTCCAGGTGGTCCTGACAGGTTGAATGCCAACTCCCTCCCATATCTTCCTTCCCAGGGCAATCCCAGTGTCAAGAGAGGCTGGAAAGGCTGTGGGTAGAGGGAGCGGCTTCCATGCCATCTTCTCTGGGCCACAAAGCAATGACCATTGGTATTACCTGAAGACTTCTGTTGTTAAGGATGTGCCACATATTTCAAATGAGGACCCTGGGTACCCAGATTTTAGTTTCCAACTATCATTCTCCACTAAAAAGGAGCCAAGGCTCCTTGGAGAAGTGGTTGATTCCAGGCCTAGGGCAGGGAAGGTGGGAGTGAATGTGGGGCACCTTGTACCAGGAAAGCAAGGGCACTTTTAAAGATTCATCAGGTCGTGTTATAAGAACATAGGACCTGGTTTGAAAGGGTCTCGAATGGCCAAAGTTGTGCCTGTCTGAGCATCAAAAAGAATGACTGTGGCAGACTGGGCGCGGTGGCTCACACCTGTCATCCCAGCACTTTGGGAGGCTGAGGCGGGCAGATCACGAGGTCAGGAGTTCAAGACCAGCCTGGCCAAGATGGTGAAACCCTGTCTCTACTAAAAATACAAAAAAATTAGCTGGGCATGGTGGCAGGCACCTGTAATCCCAGCTACTCGGGAGGCTGAGACAGAGAATTGCTTGAACTGGGAGGCGGAGGTTGCAGTGAGCCAAGATCGTGCCACTGCACTCTAGTCTGACTGACAGAGTGAGACTCCATCTCAAAAAAAAAAAAAAAAAAAAAAAGAAGAAGAAGAAGAAGAATGACTGTGGCTCCTGGGAATATGGAATCTGTGAAATCCATGAGCCCACAGTGATACTCAAAAGAAAACTGGAATTTTGTCACCATTTAGGTAGGTGGCTTTTAAATTAATTTCTTTCTTTTCCTTTTTTTTTTTTCTTTTTCCTTTTTTGTTGAGATGGAGTTTAGCTCTGTCGTCCAGGCTAGAATGCGGCAGCACAATCTCAGCTCACTGCAACCTCCGCCTCCTGGGTTCAAGCGATTCTCCTGCCCTCCTGCCTCAGCCTCCTGAGTAGCTGGGATTACAGAGGCCTGCCACCATGCCCAGCTAATTTTTGTATTTTTAGTAGAGACGGGGTTTTACCATGTTGGTCAGGCTGGTCTCAAACTCCTGACCTCGGGTGATCTACCCGCCCACCTCAGCCTCCCAAAGTGCTGGGATTACAGGTGTGAGCCACCGTACCCAGCCTAAATTAATTTCTTACTTTAAAAATAGATAACTAAAGATAAAGAATGAAGCATTTACCCTTCCTTTCCACTGTATTTCAGGGAAACCCAAGATGATGAGGGAAACAGTACACAAATGATAGCTAATAGATGTTAAAGGAATCGTAGCATTTAAAAGTCAGCTTTTTTTTGGCAATCACTAAATTATTGACTCAGGCAAGGATTAGCAATTGTCAAAAACTGGCAAATGAAGTTGATGCGGGACTGGATATTATCTGACTGCAGGAGCAAAACATGACTTTACAATGGTGGGATCAGACTCCCTTCAACCATGCCAGTGGTCCATGCTAGAGTTACTAATGGTGGGACATCCAGATAGCATGTGTCCTCTGCCATGAAAAAACATCACCTCTGATGTTGTCTGGTCCAAAATGTTGCGGTTTTTTGTGTTTTGTGTCTTTTTGAGACAAGGTCTCACTCTGTCGCCCAGGCTGGAGTGCAATGACACCATGATAGTTCACTGCAGTCTCAATCTCCTGGGCTCAAGCGATCCTCCTGCTTCAGTCCATGCCCAGCTAATTTTTAAAAATATATTTTGTGGAGACAGGGTCTCACTATGTTGCCCAGGCTGATCTCAAACTCCTGGGCTCAAGCAATCTGCCTGCCTCAGCCTCCCAAAGTACTGGGATTACAGGCGTGAGCCACCATGCCCGGCCCAAATGTTTAATTTGACTCTAATCCAGTGTTTAGATCTAACCTCCAGTTCATAGGAAATGTATATCGAGGAACCACCCATGAGGATGTAATTAGACCCAAAAGGTGGAACATTCTATAGGACACCAGCTCAGACTGGTCAGCAAGTCAATAGCAAGAAGGACTAAGCTAGATTAACAGAGAATTGAAAAGGGAACAGATGCAATGTGTGGTCCTAGACTGGAAAAACAGCAGCTGGAAAAGGTGGTTTCAGGATAACTGGAGAAATTGGAATTTAGATTGGATATTTCATGATATTAAGAAATTAATAATTGTGTATAATATGATGTTTGGGCTAGGTAGAATGTTCTTATTTTCAGAGATATGTTTTTTTGTTTGTTTTTGAGACGGAGTCTTGCTCTGTAACTTAGGCTGGAGTGCAATGGCACAATCTCGGCTCACTGTAACCTCTGCCTCCCAGTTTCAAGTGATTCTCCTGCCTTAGCCTCCTGAGTAGCTGGGATTACAGGTGTCTGCCACCTCGCCCAGCTAAGTTTTGTATTTTTAGTAGAGACGGGGTTTCGCCATGTTGGCCAGGCTGGTCTGCAAATTGCTAGGATTACAGGCGTGAGCCACCACGCCTGGCCTATTTTGAGAGATATGAACCCAACTCTTTCGGGGTGGAACATCATGATGTTTATAATCTGTTTTTGTTTGTTTGTTTGTTTGAGACAGGATCTTGCTATGTTGCCCAGGCTGGTGTTGAACTCCCAGTCTCAAGAGATCCTCCCTTCTCAGCCTCCCAAAGTGCTGGGATTACAGGTGTGAACCACCATGCTGGCCTGTAATCTACTTTAAAATCTTCAACATTTAAAAGTAGTAAATGGTAGGAAAAAAAGAAAAGGGGGCCTGGCGTGGTGGCTCACACCTGTAATCCCAGCACTTTGGGAGGCTGAGGCGGGTGGATCACGAGGTCAAGAGATTGATACCATCCTGGGGACCATGGTGAAACCCCGTCTCTACTAAAAATACAAAAATTAGCCGGGCATGGTGGTGCCACCTGTAGTCCCAGCTACTCTGGAGGCTGGAGAATCACTTGAACCCAGGAGGCGGAGGTTGCAGTGAGCCGATATCATGCCACTCTACTCCAGCCTGGGCGACAGAGCAAGACTCCATCTCAAAATAATAAAACAAACAAACAAACAAAAAACAGAAAAAAAGAAAAGAAAGCAAGCCCTGTTGAGGGGGAGGGGCAGTGTTGAAAAGTTAGCCATCGTGGATCTGAGGAAATCCTGCTGCTGTGGGCTCACCCCTGCTGTGCTGAGTGGGTTAGAGGTCACCCCAGAGACCCCTCACATCTTGGAATCCAGCCCTCTCCTGCCCCCACCACCTCAGGCTTTTCAAGAACAGACCCACTCAGAGTTAATGGTGGGTACCAGCTTTGCAGGCAGACAGACTAGGGACCACTGCCAACTCCATCGCTTAGTGTTAATATTAACAGCAATAGTAGCAACAGAACCGACTGGAGAAGGCTTTCTGTGTGGTGGGCACCACGGAAGCACGAACATGCATGGTTGAATCCTCACAGCAGCTCAGAGAGGCTGTCCCAGGCTGTGTGCCCTCAGGCAAATTAGCCCTTTGGAGCCTTAGTTTCCCTCTCTAAAAGGGAGGTGAAAAGAAACTCTATCCCTAGGGCTGTTGTGTGAATTCAGTGGGAAGATGCCCATGAGTGTTTGGCGCCTAGCGGGGCTCCAGCAATGGCAGCTGTTATTTAGTTTGCAGAAGCCCAGGAGCCCAAGTGTCAGGGGCAAGCAGAGCTAGGAGGTGAGAGGGATGCAAGGGCTGAACCATTTGGGGCAAATCCTAATTCTGGGAATGGAAGACCTGACAGAGGGACAACAGGGACCAGCGTCCTCAATGCCCAGAGCAGACACATCATGACCCTTCCCACACGGGATTAGTCCTGAGGCTTAGCTTCTCTCCAGGCAGAGGGAGGGGAGAACGGCAAAAGGCCCCACCCACTCTGCCTTCAGAGTGGAAGCACGTCAGCCCCCTCCACCCTCACCCCCACCTCCTGTCTGCTGCAGGAGCCACGCCATTCTCTGGAGAGAGAGGTGGGCAGGTGGAGGCGTGAGGACTAAAACAAAAGTGGCTGGATGAGGAGCCCAGAACAGAGACCAGATTCTGCCGTCATCTTGTCCGATGGGGTGGGGGACTCACCTGCTCGGGGGGCCGGGGCATGCTCTCCAGGCTCTGCACCCTCGCCTGCACCTCCTGCATGCTCTCCTGTAGTGCTCGAACTGTCCCCAGCAGCCACACGTCCAACTCCTGGGGCCCCGCTGTGCTCCCCTCTGCAGAGCACAGACACACAGGGAAGGGGGCTCAGGAGGCAGTTCAGCTCTGGGAAGTGGGGCGGCAGGCTGGGGCAAGCCCAGGAAAGTGTGGGAGTGGAACTCAATCCTTAGACCAAGTGTAATTCTTGCAAAGTCCATCTATGTAGCTGAGTAATGGGCTGCTGGAGGTTTAATCCCAGCACGGCCGCTTATGACGCAGGTCAACTCATTAACTTTTTTTTTTTTTTTTTTTTGAGACAGTCTTGCTCTGTCGCCCAGACTGGAGTGCAGTGGCACAATGATCTCGGCTCACTGCCACCTCCGTCTCCTGGATTCAAGCAATTCTCCTGCCTCAGCCTCCCGAATAGCTGGGACTATAGGTGCCCACCACACCTGGCTAATATTTGTATTTTTAGTAGCGACAGGGTTTCACCATGTTGGCCAGGCTTGTCTCAAACTCCTGACCTCAGGTGATCTGCCTGCCTTGGCCTCCCAAAGTGCTGGGATTCCAGGCGTGAGCCATCAAGCCCGGCCAAAGTCATTACCTTCTCTGGGCATCATTTTGTCATCTAAAAATTAGGAGAAGATGTCATCTCCTTCACAGGGCTGCTTGCTCAGAGGAATAAAGGAGATACTTTTGAAAATGTCCATACAGGACCTAACACACAACAGGAGTTCTAGAAGGGAAGAGGGCAGAACTCATTGTCTTCTGAGATTTCCAAACGGGGGTTCTAGAGAGTATAGATGACTTCCCGAGGCTGTGCAGCTGTAGGTGGGAGAGCTGGGCTACGACTCCCATCCCGCTGGCCTTACTCAGCACCTGCAGAGGGTACAGACTCCTGGGTGCCCTTTGGGGATAGGAGGGAGGGCGGGGACTTTGCCCACCCAGGCAGGTATCTGGCTGATTGGCAGCCCCTCCTGGACAGAGGCTTCTCGCTCAGTGCCCAGCAATGGACTTTCACCTCTGCCCTAGGAAGGCAGCCAAGAGAAGGCCTGGGATGCCAAGACCACAAGAAAAGGCAGAAGTGGGTGAAAGGTTGGGCAGGAGCTCACCTTTCTCTGTAGGGGGCACGGGGCTGTTCCTGGGATCACACTTTCCTCCAGATGCTGCCCGCTGCTCTGCCCAACCCTGCTGAGATGAGTCGGAGGGCTGAGGGTGGGAGTGGGAGCACAGTAGAGTGGGAAAAAGGGGAATGGGGACTGGTCTCACCAGCTCAGGCTCCAGCTGCTCCAGGGAATCACAGAAAACCTCGGAGTCCAGGTCTCTGGGTGGATGGGACTCTGTGGAGGGATTGGTAGAGTTACTGCCCAGAGGGAAGCTGCGGACGGAGAGCAGGGGTGTGCACTGGACAGAAGCACCTGTTTAGGAGATACTAGAGATACGAGGAACTGGAGGTATCACCACCTGAGGCACAGATGGGCACCAGAAGCAAGGCCCTGGAACAGGAATCCTAGACCCCAGTCCCTGCCTTTGGGAGCACAGGAAGTCTCAGTGTCTGTGGAGGGCACAGCGTGGCATCCAGCCTTCTCCCTTCCAGCTGTCCCCCAGCCTGGTTTGGTCCACCCCTCCTGCCTAAGCACTAACCTGGGCTTGGGGGTGCCGGTTCCTTGGGGAGGCAGGGAGGCTCTGAAACAGCCCCAGCATCTCCATTCACAACCTGCTCTTTCCAGCCTGCCAAGACACAGCACCCAGAGGTGGGGCTGGGGAGAGGTTGGCACCTCCCAGTGTGATCAAGCCCCTATTCGGGATGATCCACCTCTCAGGGGTGTGGGGGTTCTAACAGGGATGTCACCTGGAGCCCTCTGCCCCCAGCCCACCTCAGGCTAGACCTAGCCTGAGTTCACTCAGCACTTTTGGAGCTCCCAGTCTGGGAGTCTGACCTGCGACCCTTCTCAGGAAGGTCTCTGGGGGCCTCGGCATGTCAGGGATCACCTGGTACAGGGGCTCGAAGTAACCAAACATGTCCTCTGCCACCTCACCCAGGGGCACTGTGTCGATCACCTGTGGGGGAGGGGGTCTGTTGGGGAGAGAGTGGCCTCCTGTCCCTTCCGC
This sequence comes from Chlorocebus sabaeus, assembly GCF_047675955.1. Taxonomy (NCBI): domain Eukaryota; kingdom Metazoa; phylum Chordata; class Mammalia; order Primates; family Cercopithecidae; genus Chlorocebus; species Chlorocebus sabaeus. The sequence continues at coordinate 66,659,273 of NC_132919.1, forward strand.
CCTGCTCCTGCCCTGTCACACACCTCCACCCTGTGCCCAGTCAGGGGCCAAAGATAGGCAGGGCTGGGAGTAACATGAAGGTGGTGATTCCCATGAGGGGGTCCATGTTTAGGAAATGTAGTGGGGGTCAGAACTGGAAGGGCAAGGGGCAGGCCACCTGTCCAGGAGCCTGGGGACAGAGAACCTGCAGCCCCTACCTTCTGTGCCACCAGTTTCATTTCAGTGATGTAGGCAGACATGGCCTCCTCCCTGCTCATCTTGCCCAGACTGTTCCAGGCATCCCTGGGGGCAGAGGGCTGTGAGAGGGCTGCTTGACAGCTGAGGCTTGTTTGCCCAGCCAGCCGGGAGCTCACCACTTATATCGTCCAATGGGGTCCCAGAATCCAGGCCGGGGGACCAGGCAGGGCCCCATGGTGGCCTGCTTGTAGTAACTGTAGAATCGCAGCATCTCTTCATAGGAGGGGCGGTAAGAACCTGGGCAGAGTTGGGAAGCCAGGGCAGAACATCACTCCCAGCTCCAAGGGGCGGAGGGGCGGGAGAACCCCGCTTGGAAACGGCAGAGGTGGAGATGGGTCCCACCCAGGGCATCTAGACTGGGGCAGGAAGTGGAGGGAACCCCCAGGACAGCTCAGGCAGGGGCGTCTGTAAAAACTGCAATGATCAGGACCATTCTTTCTTCAGAGTCAGACCCCAGGCGTCCTGAATGCGAGTCCAAATGCGAGTCCCCGCAGCCTCACCGTTCTTAGGCAGGTTCTGGATGACGCTCACTGCAGCCTGGAACTGTTTCTGGCAGTCGGGCTCTGGGCTTTCTTTCTCGGTGCCCATGCTGCTGCGAGCCCTGGGGCCCTACTTTTGAGCGACTCTGTAAGAAGCAGCCTTCGTGTGAGGGGGCCTCCAGGGTACCCCCGGCACCATAAGCCAAGGATCCACTTCCCAGAGGGGCAAACTAAGCTCTTCAGAGGCCCGAGGGAGACACCCTGGGAGGTCAGAAGTTGTGGTTGAGGAGCCTCCTTTTCCTACCTCAAGGTAGCGTGGTGGGGCCAGGGTCGCCAGGGCCTCGGTGGGTGGAGAGGCAGGTGGCGAGGGCTGCAGTGCCAGATACGTCCGTCCCCAGATCAGATGCGCTTTCTTTAGCTGCACATCTCCAACTCCTGGACAGGCAGAGAAGAGAGGAGGAGTCAGGGCGGGGCGAACAGTCTCCCACCCTGGCCGCCTGCACCTTGGCCCAGCCTGCGCCCCGCGGCGCCCACTGCCGGGACACCTGGGTCCTCTCTCACCACCACCCCGCGGCTTCCTACTGTCCCCGGGGTCCAGCAGGGCCGGGATGGCGACGCAGAGCGAGGGGGGAAACTTAAGCCAATGAAAGAGCTTGTTTCACAGTCGGCTTATCTACCTCAACCATTCAGCACGGCCCTTTCAAGATAATGCAAATAGTTTCTCAGAGCCTTTCCCAATTAGGCGGGGCTTAATGCTAGGGTCGGACTTCCCAGTCCGGGATGGCCAAGGCGGGCGGCAGCGCCCCCTGGTGCACATAGTGAAAGGTCGTGGCGTCCTAGCGCCCCCTGGTGGAAATCCGCATCTGTTCGCTGATATCCAGGCCTGGCCGATCCTAGGTAACCCACTCAGCTCTTTAGACGTTTAGGCACTGGGGATTAAAAAAAGTCATGTCCTGTCGTCAGGCGTTCTGGAGGAGGGACATCACAGCTGAGTTTTGGAAGATGGTCGGGCACCGTGGCTTATGCCTGTAATCCCAGAACTTTGAGAGGCCAAGGCGGACGGATCATCTGAGTTCGAGACCAGCCTGGTCAACATAATGAAACCCCGTCTCTACTAAAAATACACAAATTAGCCGGGCGTGGTGGTGCGTGCCTGTAATCCCAGTTACTGGGGAGGCTGAGGCAGGAGAATCGCTTGAACCCGGGAGGTGGAGATTGCAGTGAGCCAAGATTGCCCCACTGCACTCCAGTCTGGGCGACAGAGTGAGACTCCATCTCAAAAAAAAAAAAAAAAACATCCTGGCTAACACGGTGAAACCCCGTCTCCACTAAAAAATACAAAAAACTAGCCGGGCGAGGTGGCGGGCGCCTGTAGTTCCAGCTACTCGGGAGGCTGAGGCAGGAGAATGGCGTGAACCCGGGAGGCAGAGCTTGCAGTGAGCCGAGATCCGGCCACTGCACTCCAGCCTGGGTGACACAGCGAGACTCCGTCTCAAAAAAAAAAAAAAAAAAAAGCAAAATGTAGATGGCAGAATGATAGTTACCAGAGGCTGGGAAGGGTACTGGGGAGGGGGGGAAATGGGTACAAAAATACAGTTAGAATGAATGAGATCCAGTATTCGGTATTAGGTAGCACAATACAACGATTATAGTTACCAATAATGTATTGTATCTTTTAAAATTAATTATTTTAAAAACAATTTTTGTAGAGGCAGAGGTCTCATTATGTTGCCCAGGCTGGTCTTCAATACTTGGCCTCAAGTGATCGTCCCACCTCTGCCTCCCAAAGTGCTGGGATTACAGGCGTGAGCCATCGCATCGGCCAATTTATTGTATATTTCAAAATAACTAGAGGGACGTGGTGGCTCAGGCCTGTAGTCCCAACACTTTGGGAGGCCAAGGCAAAAGAATTGCTTTGAGGCTGCAGTGAGCTCTGATAATGCCACTGCACTCCACCCTGGGCAACCAAGTAGTGAGAACTTGTCTCTAATAAATAAACAAATAAATAAAATACAAATAAAATAACTAAAAGTGGAATTGGAATGTTCCTAATACAAAGGAATGATACATGCTTGAGGTGATAGGTACCTCAATTACCTTGATTTGATAATTACACATTTTATACCTGTACCAAAACATCACATGCATCTCCATAATTCTCTGCAGCTATTAAGTATCCATAACAATTAAAAGAAATGTAGACTTAGCTTATCCAACAACAACAACAAAAGAGTAAACCAGGAGAAAAAGGAAGGGTTGTTCCTGGAGGAAGGAATGGTAGGATCAAAAGTACAAAGGCGAAGACGACAATCAGGAAGAAAATTCAGGACCCCAGAGTGGCGTAGGGACCCAAGCCAGAGTGCGGAATCTCTGGGCGTGGGAGATCTGAGGCTGGGGAAGAGCAGGGCAAGCAGGTGGCAAATCCAGGCCCTGAGCACTAGCCTCTCTGTAGGATGCCACGCCGCTGGCCGCCGCTGAGTGGCGGTGTGCGCCTATCTCTCTGCCGGACCCAGGCCACCGACTGCAGAAACGCGGCCACCTGGACGTCCCCCACTTCGCGCACGCACTCTGGTGCTTGCATATAATTAATAAGTGCACACCCGACTCGGCCACCAGAACTCGCACGCGGATGCCCACCCACGGGTTGACGTCGCGGACAACTACATCGCAGGTGCCGGGCTGGGGTGCCGGCCTGTCTAAGCCTCGAACCCAGAACCAGTTGCTGGGGACTCCAGGCTTGGCTCCGCCTCACGCTTCCCAGGTCCGTCAGCTCCGAGACTGTGGCTCTCCGAGGGGGCAGCACCTGGCCTGGCACAGGGAGGTTAATCCTATGACGTCACTGCCAACCTCCCCCACCCCCATGCCCATCCCTTCGGGTTCGCGCTGCCTCGCGCGGCTCAGCTTCTGGGGTTCTGCCTTCGCTCCCAGCCCCGCGTCCCGTCCCGGGTCTGGTTCCCTGCTGAGGCCTGCGGCACGACGCGGACGCGGAAGGGAAGGAGGAGGGGGTCTTGCGTCCGCCTCGAGTCAGGGTCCCCGGGAAGGAGAGGGTGTCTGTGCCAGAGGACGGCCCTCGTCCCCGGTGCCGGCTCCCAACCCCAGCCCCGCAGCATGGGGGCTCTGGTCACCGTCACGGCCAAGATCAGAGGCTCGCCGGGACTAAGGGGAGGCGGACTCACGAGCTGGGGTGAGCGCTGAGGCTCCGAGGGTCCAGGCCACCGCCTGGCCCCGCCCCCGCACCGCCCTGGACCCGCCCCCTTCCCATCCCGCCCCACCTCCTGCTGCCTCCTCCGACTCTCTCTAGCGCTGCTAAGTTTCTTCGCTCGCCGCCGCGCTCAGAGCCGGGGCCGGGCCGGAGCGGCGACCCGCTGCCCTGTCCCCGTGTGCAGACCCCGGGCCCGGCCCCGGCCCCCTGCCAAGCCATGCTGTGCGGCCGCTGGAGGCGCTGCCGCCGCCCGCCCGAGGAGCCCCCGGTAGCCGCCCAAGTCGCGGCGCCGGTCGCGCTCCCGTCCCCGCCGACTCCCTCCGATGGCGGCACCAAGAGGCCCGGGCTGCGGGCGCTGAAGAAGATGGGTCAGTGACGGGCAGGGGGCGGTGGGGTGGGCGCGGACCGTTCCCAGGGGCCCAGTCTGGGGCGCTCCAGGGAGCAGTTCATGGACTCCCCAGGCTGTACGGGGCTGGGAGGCTATGGCTAGGGGCGGAGGGCCAGCGCCGTCCAGCCGGGGGTCGCACCTGGGGTCATCCGCGAGAGTCCCGGGGCGAGCCGGGCGCCTAGGATGCTCTTTGCTTCCCACCAGGGGGCGCCCGCGGGGCGTCTGGAGCGCGAATTCGGGCACGGGACGCTGGTGGGGTCCCCAGGGAGAGTGGAGCGGGAGAGGGAGGCTTGGGGTGTCCCTCGCCCGGCTCCCCAGCAGTATCTAGGGTTTGCCAGGGTGTCTCGGGGTCTTGGCAGCCCTTAGGAAGGATGCGAGTTTGTGATTGGCCTCCGCAGAAGAGGCTGGCCTCCGCAGCAGCCCTCCAACCCGCCGCCCCACAGGGGCAACCACAGCCACACTGCCCTGGCAGGACTGGTCTAACCAGTGAGAAAGCCCGAAAACCAAGGCTCTCATGTCAGATTTGGGGAAGTCAGTCGCGGAGAAGGAATGTAACCGTGGCTCACTGGAACATCACAGAGGCAGCTGGCACTCGGTGGTTACACAGGTGGTGTCTTGCAATCTTCCTCAACTTCCTAGGTGGGAGGTGAATCCTCATTTCACAGGTGAGGAAACTGACTCAGAGATAGCAAGGAATTTGCCTGTGACCACACAGCCAACAAAGGGCAAAGTGTGACTGGCACGCTGGTGGTGCCCCACCACATGGGCCCTGGTACTCTCTCAGAGTCTGGGAAAAGTGGGACCCGCAGGGTGGTGGAGGGCTTGAATGAGAGGGTGCATGCGAGAGTGTTGTCTGACGTGGAAAGGACCGCACCACTGAAGTGCTGCGTTGGACCTGCCATTGGTAGAGTAGTCAGTGATGGAGAAGCTAGGTGTGGAGCTCTGGAACAGAAGGACAAGGCTGCCAGGGACCCTGTGTGAAACTTGGGGCAGAATTCAGGGGTCCTGATTGCCAGTTTTGCCTTCTTGTTACCTTCACTCATTCCACCTGAGTGCTGACTATGTCTGGGTGCTGTGCCTGGCACTTGGTTTACTGAGACATAGGACACCGTCTGTACCCTGCAATCCATTCAACTGCGCATGCATTGAACAAGCACTTATGCAGTGCCCATGGTATGGTACTATGGTACAAGCACTTGTGGAGTGCCTATGGTATGCTCCACCCTGGGGCTCCTGCATGAGAGAGCTGAGGTTCCAGCAGGGAGATCAGACAGTGAAACAAAGAATAGGACCCTGGGGATGGGGGAACAGGGGACAGTGCATGAGGGGTTGGGGAGCCAGCGAGGGCCCTGGCTGGCCCCAGCTGAGGAAGACCGGAGTGGCAAAGGGGAGAGGCTGGGGGTGGGAGGAGCTCCTCCAGGCCCTCCCTGGAGAGTCATGGACTTTATCTGGAGGGCATCAGGAGCCCCAGAAAGGGCTCAGGCAGGAGTGAGTGTGGAGAGTGGGGGGCAGGTTGGACGAAGGCAGGGGAGAAACAGGGAGACCCAAGGAGGGAGGCTGAGGAGTTAGTTGGGCAAGGGGTGGGGACCAGACTTGGGGGATACCCAGGATGGACCCCAGAACTCCCAGGAGATAGACTGGGCTGGACTCTGTGATCGACGGGTGTCATTCTCTGGGCTAAGAAATGGTGTGGTTTGGGGATAGCTGAGGGCAGCCCTGAGAGTCAGCCCCAGCAGGGTCATGGGTGCCACAGAAGGGCTGAGGGGTGGCCCCGTGCCCGTTGGCCTCTTCATCCCACACGTTTTTTGAGCGGCATTAGTGGGTCAGGGTGCTGTGCCAGGGCCTGGGGCTACAGAGATGAGTAGCACAGAGCTTTGCCCTCAGGAAGTGCACAGTTTAGTGGGCAGAGTCACATTCAGACAAATAATTACAGCTGAACCTGGGCCTCAGTACCCGTCAGCTGAGTAAGGCTGCATGGGAGCTCTGGGCATCCCATCAAGGTGACACTCTCGGGAACTACGTAGGTATCAGAATGTCATCTCAGCCACCCTCATTCCTCACCACTGCCCTGTCCTGCTGAGTGACTGCAGAGAGAGGAATGTTGAGTCCGAGTCTGTTGGGAATGTCCCTTCCCCAGGCCATAGGGAGCCCAGGGACAGGGTGGAGAAGGAAACCCAGTCTTGGGGCCCAGCCCCTTGGGCCATCAGGGGCCAAGACCTAGGCCTGTCACCCAGGTAGCCTCCCCCGCCTTGCTCTGCTCCTGCCATCACCACACCTCTTAGCCTAACAGAGAATAGATTTTATGTCAAATCAGGTCAAGGGACTAGGGCAGGGAGTGGCTCAGAGGGGCCTGAGGAAGGAAAAACCTTTAGGGCCACACTAGGGAAACCCAGATAAGCAGAGAAGGAGGAAGAAAACACCCCCACAGTGAGTGGGAGTCCTTTGTCCCCGCTCCAGTCTCCCGCTCTTGGGCTGGGCTGCTGACTTGCAGGGAATCGTTGAAGAGAGAGGAGCGCTAGAGCCCAGTGATCACCTGCCATGCGCGAGGCACTGTGCTGAGCTTGCATCAGACCTGATCCTGCTTAATCCTCAGGCATGCCTGTGCGGGAGGTGCTGTCCTCATGTCACATTACAGACGGGAAGCTCAAGGCAGAGGGGTGAAATCACTGCCCAAGGCCACATGCCTGCCTACTGCCAGAGCCTACTTTTCCATGATGGCTCCCAGTGAACACTTTTTGTTGTTGCTGTTGTTGTTTATGAGACAGGGTCTCATTCTGTCACCCAGGCTGGAGTGCAGTGGCATGATCATGATCATGGCTCACTGCAACCTCAAGTTCCTGAGCTCAGGTGATCCTCCCACCTCAGTCTCCTGAGTAGCTGGGACTCGGGAGACTGGGAGACTGGATACCACCACATCCAGCTAATTTTGTTTTTATTTTTTGTAGAGTTGGGGTCTCACTATGTTGTCCAGGCTGGTCTTGAATTCCTGGGCTCAAAGGATCCTCCTGCCTTGGATTCCCAAAAGTGCTGGGATTACAGGTGTGAGCTACCATTCTTGGCTAGCCTGGTGAATACTAATGAACAATTTTGTCACTGTCCCAGGTGCTTTTCGCATATTATCTCATTTAATGCTCACAATAATATGAAGTAGGTAGTACCAGTAGTCTTCTCTTACAGATGAGGAAACTGAGACTCAGAGAGGTTTGGTAACTTGCCTAGGGTTCAGAGCCAGGAAGTAGCTGAGAGAAAATTTGAACCCAGGCAGTGTGGCCCAGAGTCTGTGCTTGTCACACAGTGACTGATAGAGAAGCTGATACCTGCAGGGGGCCTGCTGGCCGCTCCTCTCCCACGGGGCACCTGCCAGCCCCCACGAGTGTCCTCACAGGGCTGCCAAATAAAATACAGAACACCCAGTTAAGTTTGGAATTCCACTAAACGTGAAATTTGGAATGTATTTACACTAAAAAATTATTTTTTATCTGAATTTCACATTTAACGTGTGTCCTGGATTTTCTCTGGCAGCCCTGTATCCCCAGAGCCCTGTGTGTGCCTCTGCCCTGATGCTCCGCCCCTGCCCCTCATCCTCCCCATGGGCAGAGGCCTGAGTGGGCAGAATCCCGCCCCCTTCCCTGCCCAGCCTGCATACACTACGAAGTGCCCCTGAGCGAGAGGGCTCGGCCCATGGCCTGCCTGGGATGTCTCCCGCAGGGTGAGTGGGACTGCTGTGGGTGGGCTTGACAGGTGAGGGTCTTCAGAACAACCCCCAGCCCTGGCAGGTGCCTGGCCTGCGTGGTGGGTAAGCTGCGTGGCCCTCCAGGCTAAGCAGGGGCATGCCAGGTGGGACTAGGGGGCTGGCTCTGCCAGGCCCTGTGGTCTCCCTCACATCTTTCCCTGTCCCCCACCCTGACTTCTGCACCCAACCAGGCTTCATGCCTGTTCTGGCCCCACAGAAAAGGGTGCTGCCACCCCCCTTGCTGTGTCCGGCCCAGGGCCAAGGGAAGCGCCGCCTGCCCTTCCTGACTTTGTTGATCCTCCAAGGAATGTTATGGACTCTGGCACTGAGCCCCTGCCAGGCTCCAGCCCTGGGTGTGGCAGCCAGTTGGGTCATGGGGGACATGATTGGTGTTTGAGGCTCGGAGGCTGCCTGCTGGCTAAAGGATTAGGGTGGGAGGGTCTTTGGGACCCCTCACCATTTTGTGTCCTCTCCCAGGGCCTCACGGTCCCGGCCACCTGGAAACGCTCTTTCTCTACTCCCTGCTCGGCCTTGGCCATGGCTGCTGGCTGTAGCAGTTCCCTGCATGACTCGAATTCCTGCGGAGTCCTGTGTGCACCTCCCAAGTGCGAGCCGCCTATTTCCCCCAGGCTGGCCCACCGCCCACCCTCTCCACCCATGAACTCTGTACACACACACAATCACACCCACACGCACACACACTCACATTCACACTCATACACACTCACTGTCTCTCTCTCCCCCTCACACACACACACACCCTGTCTATGTATACACCCCGCACACACCCCGCCCTGCAGGCCACCCCTCCGGGACATGTCTGGACAGAACTCCCACCCTCTCCGCCAGCTGCCCTGGCGCCCGTCTCCACCGCACAGCCTCTGTATCCATCCCTGCCTGGGGCAGCCTGCACTGTCTTTAGCACACAGGGCTTGTCCTCTCTGAGCTCAGTGGTGCACCTGTGAAAAGGGTGGGATTTGGGGCCCCTTCCGGCTCTGACATGAGGTAGTTTCTGGTCCCTGGTCTTGGCTACCTTCACAGAACTGCTCAGGCCCCAGACCATCCACGCCCCAAACCACCGGGCTGCCTGTGGAAGTTGAGAAACTGGGCCTGCCCTTTCCTCACCACGCCTGACCCCTCTCTGGAGGCTGAGATAAGCGGGCAGCTTGGGAAGGTGTCTGAGCCCCAGCTGACAACACTGAATTGGGCGGGAGGTGCCGCTGTCCTGGTCGGGGGGAAGGTACCAGCTGGAGGCCATGGGACTAAGGGGACAGATAGATCACAACGTGTGGGTGCCTCTTTCCACCTGGGGCACTGACTCACTTCCCCAGAGCCCTGTCTTAGTTTCCTTCTTTGTGATCATTTACTAAGCACCTATTATGGGCCGGGCCTAAACCAGGCTCCATGTGCTTGTGCCTGTTGTGGCCACTCGCAGCCCTTTGGGGTCAGACTCCCCCAACTTCTACCACATTTCAGCTCCACCGGATGCCGACCTGGCTGTCTGCCTCTTTAACAGCATTTTTGAGATATTAATTCACATACCTTATAATTTATCCATTGAAAGTACACAGTGGGGAGCACCTTGGGAGGCAGAGGCTGTTGAATCACTTGAGGCCAGGAGTTTGAGACCAGCCTGGGCATCACAGTGAGACCCCAACTCTACAAAAAAATTTAAAAATTATTCAGGCCTGGTGGTGCAAGTCTGTAGTCCCAGCTCCTCGGGAGGCTGAGGCAGGTGGATTGTTTGAGCCCAAGAGTTTAAGGCTCTGCAGTGGGCCATTATTGTACCACTGCACCCCAGCCTGGCTACAGAGCAAGACCCTGTCTCAGAAAAAAAAAATAATGTATACAATGGTTTCCAGCATATTGTATCATTATACTTTAAAAATTGTGGTAAAGTAGGCCGGGTGCTGTGGCTCACGCCTGTAATCCTAGCACTTTGGGAGGCCAAGGCGAGTGGATCATTTGAGGTCAGGAGTTCGAGACCAGCCTGGCCAACATGGTAAAACCCTGTCTCTACTAAAAATACAACAATTACCTGGAAATCACTTGAACCCAGGAAGTGGGGGTTGCAGTGAGCTGAGATCGTGCCACTGCACTCCAACCTGGGCAACAGAACGAGACTCTGTCTCAAAAAAAAAAAAAAAAAAAAAATTGGCCGGGCACGGTGGCTCACACCTGTAATCCCAGCACTTTGGGAGGCCAAGGCGGGTGGATCATGAGGTCAGGAGATCGAGACCACCCTGGCTAACACGATGAAACCCTGTCTCTACTAAAAAATACAAAAAAAATTAGCTGGGCGTGGTGGCGGGCACCTGTAGTCCCAGCTACTCGGGAGGCTGAGGCAGGAGAATAGCGTGAACTCAGGAGGTGGAGCTTGCAGTGAGCTGAGTTTGCGCCCCTGCACTCCAGCCTGGGTGACAGAGCGAGACTCCATCTCAAAAAAAAATTATGGCAAAATATATATAATGAAACTGGCCATTGCAACCATTTTGAAGTGGTTAATTCACTGGCATTAATTACATTGACACTGTTGTGCAGCCATTACTGTTGCCTGTTTCCAAACCTTTTTCATCATCCAAACAGAAACTAACCATCAAGCAGTGACTCTCCATTACCTCCCCATTCCAGCCCCTGGTACCCTCCCAGCTACTTTCTGTCTCTATGAACTTGTCTGCTCTGGGTACCTCACATGGGTGGAATCACATAGTATTTGTCGTTTGGGGTCTGGCTTCTTTCACTTAGCATGATGTTTTCAAGGTTCATCCATATGGTAGTGTGCATCAGATTTCACTCCTTTACATGGCTGAATATTATTCCATTGTATTGATAAACGATATTTTGCTTATGCACTCATTTTTTGTTTGTTTGTTTTGTTTTGTTTTGTTTTTTGAGACAGAGTCTCGCCCCGTTGCCCAGGCTGGAGTATAGTGGCACAATCTCAGCTCGCTGTAACCTCTGCCTTCCGATTTCAAGTGATTCTCCTGCCTTAGCCTCCCTAGTAGCTGAGATTACAGGTGTGGGCCACCATGCCCGGCTAATGTTTTGTGTTTCTCGTAGAGACAGGGTTTCACCATGTTGGTCAGGCTGGTCTCGAACTCTTGACCTCAAATGATCTTCCTGCCTTGGCCTCCCAAAGTACTGGGATTACAGGGTTAAGCCACCATGCCCGGCTAATGTTTTATATTTTTCGTAGAGACAGGGTTTCACCATGTTGGTCAGGCTGGTCTCGAACTCCTGACCTCAAGGGATCCACCTGCTTTGGCCTCCCTAAGTGCTGGGATTACAGATGTGAGCCACCGTGCCCGGCTAATGTTTTGTATTTTTCTTAGGGACAGGGTTTCACCATGTTGGTCAAGCTAGTCTTGAACTCCTGACCTCAAATGATCCGCCTGCCTTGGCCTCCCAAAGTGCTGGGATTACAGGCTCATCTGTTGATGAGCACTCGGGTTGTTTCCACCTTTTGGCTCTCATTTACCCTCATTTTCACCGCTGTTATTTTGTGATTGTCTCCACCCACTCAGTCACTGGCCCAGCAGCTGCAGGATCAAGGCAGAGATGATTCAAGTAGACAGAAACCCCACGGGAACAGTAGGAGGTGGGTGGCTTGTGCACCTGCTCAGAGCAGGTAGGAACAAGGTCAAGGCAACATCTGTGGGTTTGGGCCTTGCAGGACCTAGAAATGTTTACTGGGTGGCTGGACGGAGAGCCACGGTCCTCGTAGCATCACTGCCCTGGCCCTGAACCCTCCCTCTGACCTTGCCTCCTTACCTGTTGGTCCTGCCCTTCCTGCTGGACACCCTAGTCCTCTCACTGCTCCAGGGTTCAGAAGCATGAACAGTGGGGAAACAGAAGCACCCACTAGGGACTCAGCACCTGGCCCTGCCTGGGACTGCACCCTCCTTCTGTTTGGCTGGGGGGCAGTGGTTGGGGGGCAGTGCCAGTTTGTGGGGCAGCCTGGAATGTCACCCCTTACCCCAACAGGTTCCTGCGGAGCTGAGGGTAAGGGGCCAGGAGTAGGGGCCCCCTCCATTGGGAGCCTGCCCCAGTGGGGGCCCAGTCAGGCGTTCAGGCTGCCTATGTTGATGGCCTGTTTGCAGAAGGCTCTGGACAGAGCAGGCCCCGGTGACTCACCCCCATTTCCGGTCTTAGTCACTCACCTCCCCCACACCCATGGGCTTGGCATCAGAGGGCTGGCCTAGGTAGGGGAGGTGGCCCCGGCTGCAGAGCCTGGTTGTCGTGGCAACGAGCAGTCCCCTTTCCCACGGTGGAGGGGGTGTAGGAGGGTGTGCCTAAGTGTGGTGGCACTGCAGGCTCCCCCTAACCATTCTGCCCTCACCCTGTCATTGTTCAGGATGGGACCATTTAGAGGCTACCTAGACCTGGTGGGTGGGGGGCGTCTGGTGAGCCCCTCGGCCTGGCACATGCCATGTATGCCCAGTTCTTTGTCTGGAGAGGAGGGTTCCACTTTCCCCTTCCTGACCAGGAGGCACCAAGTGGGCATTCACTCAGAGGGCCACAGTCTAGACCCTGAGGGACCCTCTAGAGCCGTTAGGGCCACAGGCTGGCCCCAGAGGGGTCATGGCCTCTTAAGGAGGTGGATTTCTCCTCTTGCCCCTGAGACCCTGATTTTCAGTCATGGTCTGAGTGGTTTTTAAAAATACAGATGCCCAGGCCCCATCCCACACCAGCTGGGTGAGATGCCCTGGGCCATGGTGTCTGCAGCCTCCCCTGGGTAATTCCGATGCACAGCTAAGGTTGAGAAACCCTGACCTGCCAGGCCTTTGCCCTGAACTCCGGACAGATGGGGCAGAGCTGGGGGTAGAATTCCCTCAGTCCCCCCATCTGCCTGTCTACCTGCCTGCCCCTTCAGTCAACACTAGCTGGGAGCCTGGCTCTGGGATGAGCACTGTGGTGAGGAGATAAGACCTCACTCTGGCCTCAGATTTATTAAAGTTTATAGGTGGGTTTTGTGTTTTAATTAAAGCAAAAAGTGCTGTTAGTGGTCAGAGAGGGAGAACGCCCACTTGAGGACAAATCAAGGAAAGCTTCCTGGAGGAGGTGATATCTGAACTGGTCCTTCAAGGACTCAGATAGGAGGAAGAGAAGGGAGAAGGATCCTACAAAAGGGTCCAAGAGAGGGTGAGAGGAGATGGTCTAGAGATATAGACTCAATTTCTTAGGTCAGAGTTTGCAACTGGGCAAGCAAGGGCCTTGGGGTCGCAAAGCCAAACCCAGTATTAAGGGTCTGTCGAAATAAAGGGAGGAAGAGAGGCCCACTGTCATACTTCTTTTGGCCCATACAGGGGTTATTGGTTTTTGTCTTTTTCAATTTGATTTCGTTGCCAACATTAGAATATCTGGAGGCTTCACACACAGATCTAGATTCCGGTTCTCTGGAAACTCTGGGCCCTCATTCACTCCGGGCTGTGCCCCACCTCCAAAGGCCATGGACTCTCCGTTTACCCAGTTCCCACCTCCTCTATTGTCCCATGGCTCAAAAATCTTTGGCTGTGACTCTCGTTGAGGCATTGTAGAGCAGGGTATGGCACCATCTGGGCTGGGCATCACGTGTTCCAGGGGGCCAGAGCCAGAGGAAGGCCGAAACTCTCTGGGGTACAGTGTCGGTCACGCTGTAGAAACCTCTGAATTTTGGATTTTGCAGCAGGTAGGATTGTGGTCTCCATTTTATGGATGGAGAACATGAGGCTTAGTGCCAGGTTAGTGCCACCGGGGCTATGTATTAAATAGCTGGGAAGTGACAGAGTTGAGACTTATTCCCCAGACTTCTGAATTTAGAAGCACTAGAAGAGCCATGCAGTGCAGGGCCCAAGGGCAGAAGTGCTGGAGCCCGACCTCCAGAGCCCAAAGTGGCTTCTACCAATATGGAATTCTGACAACTTACTTAAGCTTCCCTGAGCCTCAGTTTCCTTGTCTGTTAATATATGAGCAGGGCCTGCATACAGGAGGTGCTTTTATTTATTTATATTTTAGAGACAGAGTCTCACTCTTACCCAAGCTGGAGTGCAGTGGCGTAATCTCAGCTCACTGCAACCTCCGCCTCCCGGATTCAAGTGATTTTCATGCCTCAGCCTCCCGAGTAGCTGGGATTACAGGTGCATGACACCATGCCTGGCCAATTTTTTTTGTATTTTCAGTAGAGATGAGGTTTCGCTATGTTGGCCATGTTGGGCTTGAACTCCTGTCCTCAAGTGATCCGCCCACCTTGTCCTCCCAAAGTGCTGGGATTACAAGCATGAACCACCATGCCCAGCCAACTTTAAAATTTTTTCTAGGGGCCGGGTATGGTGGCTCACGCCTATAATCCCAACACTTTGGGAGGCCGAGGAGAGCAGATCATGAGGTCAGGAGATCAAGACCATCCTGGCCAACATGGTGAAACCCTGTCTCTACTAAAACTACAAAAATTAGCTGGGGCATGGTGGTACGTGCCTGTAGTCCCAGCTACTTGGGAGGCTGAGGCAGGAGAATTGCTTGAACCCAGAGGTGGAGGTTGCAGTGAGCCGAGATTGCACTACTTGCACTCCAGTCTGGGCAACAGAGCAAGACTCCATCTCAAAAAAAAAAAAAAATTTTTTTTTTTTTTGGTAGAGATAGGGTCTCGCATTGTTGCCCAGGCTGTTCTCCAGTTCCTGGCTCCAAGCGATCCTCCCATCTTGGCCTCTTGAGTACCTGGGATTACAGGCATGAGCCACTGTACCCAGCCAACATTTGCTTTTATTAAGGAAGGTGGACACTGTGGCTGCAGAGTGCATGTGGGCTGAAGGGTCATGTGGTGGGTGGCATTGGCTGGGCAAGAGGGAGCACCAAATGTCACAGGACATCTTCCTTTTGGCAGGGCCCCACCAGGCACAAAGAGGACACCTGGAGATCAGCCGGGCAGGGCTGATCCTGGAGTCCTTGGCCTGTGACCCTGGGGCTAGGGTGGCCTCTGCTGTCCTCCTTGTCTTTGGGAAAGCAGAGGCAAGGTGCTTGGGTTACAGCAAGAGAGATCTAGGTTAGATGATGAGACCTTCCTGATGGCTGTGGTTTCACATCAAGGGAAAAAGGCTGTTGGTGGCAAATTCTGAACTTGATGGCTGGAAGCCATGTGGTGGGGAACAGTGGCAGAAGGGCAATTTTTGTTGTTGTTGTTAAGACTCAGTCTCACTCTGTTGCTTAGGCTTCAGTGCAGTGGCACGATCTTGGCTCACTGCAACCTCTGCCTCCTGGGTTCAAGCAATTCTCCTGCCTCAGCCTCCCAAGTAGCTGGGATTACAGGCATGCGCCACCACACTCGGCTAATTTTGTATTTTTAGTAGAGATGGAGTTTCATCATGTTGGCCAGGCTGGTCTTGAACTCCCGACCTCAAGTGATCCGCCCTCCTGGGCCTCCCAAGTGCTGGGGATGACAGGCGTGAGCCACCGCACCTGGCCAGAAAGGACAACCTTTAGTGAGGCCTGAGTCCCAGGCATTGCCCGAGGACAGTTCCACACTGAGGGACAGCAGAGGCAGCTGCTTGGAAGGAAGGAGGGAGATGGGGTACAGGTGGGGGTTGGGGGACGCTTAACGCTCCAAAGCCTAAAGCCAGAGCCAGTGCAGGAGGCTTCTTACAATCGGGGAGGAGGGGAGGCCTGCGAGGGGCAGGGAAGCTCACTGTGGAGCGAAGGCCTGGGTTTGGAGAGGCTGGAGGAAGGGGCAGCAGGGGGAGCTTCCGGGCAGGGACGGCCTGAAACCCGGGTCCTCCCGCCCCGGCAGGCCTGACGGAGGACGAGGACGTGCGCGCCATGCTGCTGGGCTCCCGGCTCCGCAAGATCCGCTCGCGCACGTGGCACAAGGAGCGGCTGTACCGGCTGCAGGAGGACGGCCTGAGCGTGTGGTTCCAGCGGCGCATCCCGCGCGCGCCGTCGCAGCACATCTGTGAGAGGCCGGGGAGCGCCGGGTGGGCAGGGAGGTGGGGACAGGCCGGGTCCTTCGCCCTGACCCGGCCCTACCCGCAGTCTTTGTGCAGCACATCGAGGCAGTCCGCGAGGGCCACCAGTCCGAGGGCCTGCGGCGCTTCGGGGGTGCCTTCGCCCCGGCGCGCTGCCTCACCATCGCCTTCAAGGGCCGCCGCAAGAACCTGGACCTGGCGGCGCCCACGGCTGAGGAAGCGCAGCGCTGGGTGCGCGGTCTGACCAAGCTCCGCGCGCGCCTGGACGCCATGAGCCAGCGCGAGCGGCTGGACCAATATCCTGCCGGGGCTAGGAGGGAGGGACCCAGGGAGGGCCCCATCCTTGGAGAGCCCCCAGGCCCAGGGGAGGCAGGGCCCCTGTCTGAGGGCGCACAGTCTGGGTCGGAGCCCTAGGTCTTTGAAACTGAGAGTGGGGACACGTGCCTTGGCTAGGTCCGAGCTCCCACCAGGAGGGGTGGCGCGGCCCCTCCTTCAGGGAGGCCTGAGACCTTCTGAGGATGGAGACAGGGCCTCCTGTCTTTGGTGAGCCCCAGTCCTGCGGAGGAGACACTGCTACCGTGCTGGGGGAGTCCACAGGCCAAGGGGAAAGTACAGCCCCTAAACCAGGAGCCCCCAGATCCAGGTGGGGATGACTTACTGGCCAGTTACCTGGGGGCTGGGGGCAGCCTGGTGTGTTACTGTTATTTCCTGAGCACCCACACCTGGATCCACTCCTATCTGCACCGGGCTGACTCCAACCAGGACAGCAAGATGAGCTTCAAGGAGATCAAGAGCCTGCTGAGAATGGTCAACGTGGACATGAACGACATGTACGCCTACCTCCTCTTCAAGGTGGGCTTCTGCCCTGAACCCCAGCCCCTGGCTTTGCCATCACTCTGACCTCTGCCTGCCCCCAGCCATCTGAGTCATCAGCTCCCCTGCCCTCTCCACCTGCAGCTTTTTTGGAGAAGCAGCCTTTCCCTGCATAAAGGCAACATCTGGGTTTAGTTAGCCTTTGGCCTCCCCTGAGGCCACTGGGCCAGGAAGGGAGTGGGGAGCCAGGGCCCAGAACTTTCCTCACCCTCAGTTCCTACCCTTCCAAAGTGAGCAGCAAAGCTGTTCTCATTTCCCTGAGTCTGCAGGGCACCTTTTGCATGTAGGGGCACAGGTAGGAGCCAGCCTACAGGCGTGCATGTGCACAGATACACGTGTGCACCCTTCTCCACGCAGACCCTCCACTGTGGCACGTGTTGGCACCTCATGCATGGGAGCACAGGGGCACACAGGAGTGGGCTCTGCAGCTACGGCCCAGCTGGAGCCCCTGGCAGACCTCTGTGTGCATGTGGACAATGGGACCCACCTGTGACCCCGAAAGACAGGAGAGCCCATGGCAGCTGGACCCCTGGGCCACAGCTTCACAGGGATGCTCCATGAATTCTCATTGACTTGTTCAGTGACCCTGGGTGTGAATATGTGCACGTCAGCATAGTAACATGTCCACCTAGGGGAGTGTGAGGGCCCAGGGGTCCTGTCTTAGCCCAGGGTCACCATTTTTCCTTCCACATCTTGATTCTTGGGGTAGGTCATGGTGCAGAGGGGCAGGCATTGAACCAGAGAGACCTCCCTTAAAGTCCAGCCCTGCAGGCCAGGCTTAGTGGCTCACCCCCTGTCATCCCAGCACTTTGGGAAGCCTAGGCGGGAGGACTGCTTGAAACCAGGAGTTTGAGATCAGCTTGGGCAACATAGCAAGACCCCATCTCTACAAAAAATACAAAAATTAGCCAGATGCAGTGGTACACAACTGTGGTCCCAGCTGTCCAGCTATTTGGAAGGGTGAGGTGGGAGGATCACTTGAGATCACACGTTGGAAGCTGCAGTGAGCTATGATCATGCCACTGCACTCCAGCCTGGGTAACAGAGCAAGACCAAACAAACAAACAAAAAACCCAAAAAACAAACAGAGCTGGAGTCACAAGTCTTACTCTGTTTTTCCACCTGTGAAATGGGGAACGTTGCCTTCTCAGATGTGGTAGATGACAGATGGGTTAAAGGGGCCAGGTTTCCTGGAGTGTCTGCCTCCTCTGAGCTTCTCCATCTGCTCCCCAGGAGTGTGACCACTCCAACAATGACCGTCTAGAGGGGGCTGAGATTGAGGAGTTCCTGCGGCGGCTGCTGAAGCGGCCGGAGCTGGAGGAGATCTTCCATCAGTACTCGGGCGAGGACCGCGTGCTGAGTGCCCCTGAGCTGCTGGAGTTCCTGGAGGACCAGGGCGAGGAGGGCGCCACGCTGGCCCGTGCCCAGCAGCTCATTCAGACCTACGAGCTCAACGAGACAGGTGGGGGGCGGCATGGCCAGGTCGTAGCACCTGACAGGGCTGTGTTCCCAGCTGAGTGGGTTCTGCTGCGGGCACTGTCTCGGCCAGATTAGCTTGCCTTCTCCAGACTCAGCTTCCACATGTGTAAAATGGCACAACAGCGTGCCTTCCTCCCAGGGTCTGGTCGAAGGTTAAGTGGCATGACTTACATAGAGTCTAGTCAGTAGATTGTCTAGTCATTATTCCTAAGTTGAGTGGGCCTTGGGGGCATTGAAAGCTGGACATGGGGGATCCCCATGTGGCCTGATGCCCTCTCCTGCCACCCCTGCAGCCAAGCAGCACGAGCTGATGACACTGGATGGCTTCATGATGTACCTGTTGTCGCCGGAGGGGGCTGCCTTGGACACCACCCACACGTGTGTGTTCCAGGACATGAACCAGCCCCTCGCCCACTACTTCATCTCTTCCTCCCACAACACCTATCTGACCGACTCCCAGATTGGGGGGCCCAGCAGCACCGAGGCCTACATTAGGTACTGTAGTAGGGGGTGAATGTGCCCGGGAGCCCCACCTGGAGAGAGACATGGGGCTGGCTTCCTGGGGCCTTCCTGGCTCAGCCTGCCTGCTGCTCTGCTCTGTGGCACTCTCCCAACACCTTGCCCGTCCACCCATCTGTCCACCCACAGGGCCTTTGCCCAGGGATGCCGCTGCGTGGAGCTGGACTGCTGGGAGGGGCCAGGAGGGGAGCCCGTCATCTATCACGGACATACTCTCACCTCCAAGATTCTCTTCCGGGATGTGGTCCAAGCCGTGCGTGAGCATGCCTTCACGGTGAGCCCCTGGGATGCCCAGCCCCAGCCCCATAGCCGTCACAATGACCTCCGTCCACACCCACGTGCCAGCTGCGCTCAGTCCTTCCAGGGGAAGCCCTTGCCCAGAGAATTATTCATTCACCAAGTGCTGCTGGGATAAGTGGCCAATGGGGTGGAATAAAGCTGAATGAGATGCCACTCTCATATTTGGGAAATATGTTCCCTCTCATATTTGGAAAATGTCTTAAAATCACAGAGTGTCCAGACGAAAACGTTTGGGGGAGGGAAGGCCTTTTTTTTTTTTTTTTTTTTTTTTTTTTTTTTTTTTTTGAGACAGAGTCTCGCTCTGTCGCCCAGGCTGGAGTGCAGTGGCCAGATCTCAGCTCACTGCAAGCTCCGCCTCCCGGGTTCACACCATTCTCCTGCCTCAGCCTCCCGAGTAGCTAGGACTACAGGCGCCCGCCACCTCGCCCGGCTAGTTTTTTGTATTTTTTAGTAGAGATGGGGTTTCACTGTGTTAGCCAGGATGGTCTCGATCTCATGACCTTGTGATCCGCCCATCTTGGCCTCCCAAAGTGCTGGGATTACAGGCTTGAGCCACCGCGCCCGGCTGGGAAGGACATTTGAATCATGACTTCCAAAGAATAAGCTGTAAGAGAAGCTCACCAGTGGCACCTACATAAACACTGCAGCTTCGGTCACAGTGTGCAGATCTTCCCATCAGCAAATGATGGCAGGAGAGTTTTCAACATCATTGACATGGTCAATGTCATTCACATGTAAAAAGCATTTATCGGACCAGGTTCGGTGGCTCACACCTGTATTCCCAGCACTCTGGGAGGCTGATGCAAGGATCACTTGAGGCCAGGAATTCCAGACCAGCCTGAGCAAATAGCTGTATCCTGTCTCAACAAAAATAAAAATTAGCTGAGTGTGGGGGCATGTGCCTGTAGGCTGAATTACTCAGGAGGCTGAGGTGGGAGGATCACTTGAGCTCAGGACTGGAGAACGCGGGGATACTGACTGCACCACTGCACTTAGCCTGGGTGATGGAGCTAGACCAAAGCATAAACAACAAAAATTGGCTGGGCGTGGTGGCTCACACCTGTAATCCCAGCACTTTGGGAGGCTGAGGTGGGCAGATCACCTGAGGTCAGGAGTTTGAGACCAGCTTGGCCAACATGGTGAAACCCCGTCTCTACTTAAAATACAAAAATTAGCTGTGTGTGGTAGTGGGTGCCCGCAATCCCAGCTACTCCGGAGGCTGAGGCAGAGAGAATCGCTTGAACCCGGGAGATGGAGTTGTAGTGAGCTGAAATTGCATCACTGCACTCCAGCCCGGGTGACAGAGCAACACTCCATCTCAGAAAAAAAAAAAATCATTCCTGCAGCCTCCCTCAGCCTCCTGGACAGTCTAGCCCTTCCCTGGGTTCTCCAGAGCCCTGCTTTGCCTGCTTGTCCTGAAGGGTCTGGGAGCCAGACGTTGGGAGGTACTGGCAGAGGGAGGGGAGTGGCTCTGAGCCACTGCCCTTCCCCACACAGCTGTCCCCCTACCCTGTCATCCTATCCCTGGAGAACCACTGCGGGCTGGAGCAGCAGGCTGCCATGGCGCGCCACCTCCGCACCATCCTAGGGGACATGCTGGTGACACAGGCGCTGGACTCCCCAAATCCTGAGGAGCTGCCTTCCCCAGAGGTGATGCACCCCAGCCCCCAGCCTGGATGGAGGGAGGTCTGGTGGGAGTCCGCCTCCCCCAACTGGTTGTGCTACCTCTCTGGCTCGGGACCCCTCACCTCTCCCTGCCTTAACCTTTCTCTGTTCCTCTGTTCATCTGACGTCTGCCACCCCTTGGTCTTGTCCTTCTGCTGCCCTCTGGCTCTCCATTCTTGAATAGACTCCCCCCACACACACACCCTCTTCCATGACCTGGCTCTGCCCTGCTGGCCCTGTGTCCCTGCTGGTAGAGTCCTGCAGGCTCTGCCATTCCGTCCTGCAAGGCCCCGTTTGACAGTTTCTCCACCTGGAAGTCCCTTCCCAGCCATCCACACTTGCCAACATCACCTGCTTAGAATTCAGCTCAACTTCAGCCGCCTCTTCCTGTGGCCTTATCCACTTCCCCAACTCTTAGGTCTGAGGCAGCCTGCTGCTCTCCCACAGACTGCCGAGTGCATCCTCGGCCCTCTCCAGACGTTTATCCTGTCGGGCTCCTTGAGAAAACTCCCCTCCTACTTCCAATCCCCAACATGCAGGCACGGTTGACTCACCCTCGTGTGTGTGTGTGAGACGTGATTTTTGTTATTAGTATGACAATCACACCCATATGGTAAAAGAAAACTGAGCTGTACCAAGGGACACAATGAACGGTGCTTCCCTTCCTCCATTGACCTGTCCTCTTTCACAAGAAGTAACCATCTACAACTTTGTTGCATGTGCTTCGAGAATTTCCCCACACACATTCATTACCTGTGTACATGTGTGTACTGTCTTCTCTTTTAAATGGTACCAAAAAAGGACTGTGTGATTCCAGGTTGCAGCCTCACTTCTTCCACGTTGTAGTCTCACTTCTTCCACGTAAGATCTTTTTTGAAGAGGGTCGCTTCCCTTTCAGTCCTGAGCTGTCGCGTGCATCGTAGTGGCTGCTGTGTATATTCTGATGTTGAGGGACCTTACTAAGCATCCCTTCCTGATGGCTTCCTAGGCCATTCTCCACTCTTTCCTGTTAGACACTCATCTCTGTGTCTCCTTTCCTGCCTCCCATCCCTAGCCAGCCCTTCACATGGTGGTGGTTGAATAACTGACTGACCAGCCGCCACAGGGGCGAGAAGGCCTAACCCTTCATCCTCCACATTGGCCCCCACAGCAGCTGAAGGGCCGGGTCCTGGTGAAGGGGAAGAAGCTGCCTGCTGCCCGGAGCGAGGATGGCCGGGCTCTGTCAGACCGGAGCGAGGATGGCCGGGCTCTCTCTGACCGGGAGGAGGAGGAGGAGGACGATGACGAGGAGGAAGAAGAGGAGGCGGAGACTGCAGCACAGAGGCGGCTGGTGAGAGCTGGTGGGCTGGGGTGGGTGGGGTGGGGAAGCGGGGTAAGGTGGGAGGATGGGTGTGGACAGCGGGGGCCAGCTGAGCCCTGCTGAGGCTGGTCTCCTAGGCTAAGCAGATCTCCCCGGAGCTGTCGGCCCTGGTCGTGTACTGCCACGCCACCCGCCTGCGGACCCTGCACCCTGCCCCCGACGCCCCGCAGCCCTGCCAGGTCAGCTCCCTCAGCGAGCGCAAAGCCAAGAAACTCATCCGGGAAGCAGGTAGGAGCCAGGGCTCTGGGTGTCTGGGGTGAGAGGGCGATGGGGGCACCTCCTGAAGGGGGCCTGGAAAGGAGTTGAGGGGGCTTTGGGGGACAGTAAAGAGGTTAAGAGGACCCCAGAGAGGGGCTGGGCTGAGGGAATGAGGGCCCTGCACATGCCAGGGTGGATGGAGGGGAGAGTGGCAAGCTGAGGGCGGCCTGCTGTCTGCAGCCTGCTGTCTGCCTTCAGAGGCCTGTGGTGGGGCCGGCCATAGAGGGAGATGGGCCAGGCTGGGCTGGGGGTTGGGGGAGCCCAGCCGCTGCTGCGACCCTGGGGAGGAATTCCTGGGGCAGGTGATGCTGAGAAGACACTTCACCTGGAGGACTAGGAAGCAGCCAGGAGAAGAGGAGGGAGGGCTTTCCAGACAGGAGGAACAGGCTGTTGAAGGCCTGGAAGCTTGGCCTGGAGAAGAGTTCCAGGAACCACGGTGGAGCTGGAGGGCTGTGGGCATTCACTGTACTTGGTTGGAACTTTGTCAGGAGCGGGGAACTGGGGACTGGGGAGGTGGAGCTGGGCTGTGTGGGTGGAGGGGATCCCTGCAGCCTCCTCAGTGAGCTCCCCTCTCAGCCTAGGTCAGAAGAGAGTGAGGAGCAGGGGCAGGGTGAGCTGGGGATGGGCTTGGCCTCTGTTCCCTGGAGGTTATAGGCCGGGGCTTTGGGTGAGGGACCCCCGGGGTCTGTCACAGTCTCACCCCAACTCTGCCCCAGGGAACAGCTTCGTCAGGCACAATGCCCGCCAGCTGACCCGCGTGTACCCGCTGGGGCTGCGGATGAACTCGGCCAACTATAGTCCCCAGGAGATGTGGAACTCGGGCTGTCAGCTGGGTGAGTGGGGGCCACATGAGCGGGAGCAGGCGGGGTGCCGCGGTGTGGGAGAGGCCTCAGCAGTGAGGGCCCACACAGCCTTCCAGACGGTGGAAACACGCATTTTGTTGATTATTTTTAAAGTTGCCAGCAATGTAGGTGGGAAAATCAAATCAGGCTCGCTTATTCTTGACAGTGTACAGGTCTCGCATTTTTATGATGGTAGAAATTAAAACCTCCACTCCCATGTCCCCTGGACACACACAACCCCCACACACCTGGCAGTCCCACTAAGTCAACACTGATAAGGGTGGGCTCTGGGGGACGCTGAGCCCCACCAAAGGAGGCCGTATCGTCTCCTTGGGGAAGGGTGGAAACAAGCCCAGGCTTCCTCAGACCCCTGGCTCTGACCCAAGCCTGGCCCTGAGGGTGGGGGCTTTTCCAGCACCTTCCAGCCTGGAGGGATCCCAGGGCGGAAGTACAGGTGACAGTGGGGGCTGAGTCCATGACCCTCTCCCCTAAAGTCATGGTGGGGGCAGAGCAGCACTGAGCAGACAGTGGAACCCCAGGCCCTTTGTAGAGAGCAATGCAGTCCCCTGAAACTGAGTAGTGAGAACAGGGCTGCTAAGAGCCCCTGCTCTGACCCTGCTGTGTCCACAGTGGCCTTGAACTTCCAGACGCCAGGCTACGAGATGGACCTCAATGCCGGCCGCTTCCTGGTCAATGGGCAGTGTGGCTACGTCCTGAAACCTGCCTGCCTGCGGCAACCTGACTCGACCTTTGACCCTGAGGACCCGGGACCTCCCAGAACCACTCTCAGCATCCAGGTCAGCAGGGCTGGAATGGGCCCCAGCCTGGGGTCACACTGGTTCTAGAGAGGCTCTTTGTGAGGTGGAGAAGGCAAGAGAGGCTGGGGACAGGTTGGAAGTGACGGGTGGTCTGAGCTTGAGGCCCATCAGGGGATGGCCAAGGTGGGCGTGGGCCCCAGCTGCTCCCTCCCTCACCCCACAGGTGCTGACTGCACAGCAGCTGCCCAAGCTGAACGCCGAGAAGCCACATTCCATTGTGGACCCCCTGGTGCGCGTTGAGATCCATGGGGTGCCCGCAGACTGTGCCCGGCAGGAGACTGACTATGTGCTCAACAATGGTGGGCAGCTGCTGGCAGAAGTGTCGGGGGGAGACTGCAGAGAGCGAAGGGGGGTGCAGGGTGGATCCTGGGGCCCTGGGGCTCTGACTGCCACCCCTGTGCCCTAGGCTTCAACCCTCACTGGGGGCAGACCCTGCAGTTCCAGCTGCGGGCTCCGGAGCTGGCGCTGGTCCGGTTTGTGGTGGAAGATTATGACGCCACCTCCCCCAATGACTTTGTGGGCCAGTTTACACTGCCTCTTAGCAGCCTAAAGCAAGGTTGGTGGAGGCTGGTGGGGATGGAGAGGGATGTGGGTACAGGCCCTGCAGACCCTGTTCACCTTTGTGCCTCGAATTTCCTGCCCTGAAGCATGCCCAGGCTGGACCAGACCCCCAGGGTACGCAGAGGACCTGAGGCCTGGCTGTCCTCCCCACAGGGTACCGCCACATACACCTGCTTTCCAAGGACGGGGCCTCACTGTCACCAGCTACGCTCTTCATTCAAATCCGCATCCAGCGCCCCTGAGGGCCCAGCTCACCCGCCCTGGGGTTCTGCGAGTGCCAGTCCACATCCCCTGCAGAGCCCTCTCCTCTGGAGTCAGATGGTGGGAGTACCAGCCCCCAGCCCACCCACTTGGCCCAATCAGCCCACTCACCAGGCGCTGGTCTCACCTGGGTGCTGAGGGCTGCCTGGGCCCCTCCTGAAGAATCAACAGGTGCTCATGTGACTTCAGTGAGCTCCAACCCTGGGGCCCTGAGATGGCCCCAGCTCCTGTCCTCAGCCTGCCCCTCGTTGTGACTTATGAGGAGCCAAGCCTGTTGCGGCCAGGAGACTTGAGGAGCAGGCCACCTGTGGGCCCTCAGTTCCCCTCTGTCCTCCCGTGGGCCATCCCAGCCTCCTTCCCCCAGAGGAGAACAGTCCGCCCCACTTGGCCCGGACCCTGGGCTTAGCCCCTAAGCCCTCCTTTACCCTAGGCCTTCCTGGACTCCTCCCTCCAGCTCTGGAACCTGAGTTCCCCTTCCCTTCTCAAAGCAAGAAGGGAGCGCTGAGGCATGAAGCCCTGGGGAAACTGGCAGGAGGTTTTGGTTTTTATTTTTTTTGACAGGGTCTCGCTCCATCGCCCAGGCTGGAGTGCAATGTTGCAATCACAGCTCACTGCAGCCTTGAACTCCCAGGCGCAAGTGATCCTCCCATCTCAGCCTCCTGAGTAGCTGGGACTACAGACACAGGCCACCACACCTGGCTAATTTTTAAATTTTATGTAGAGATGGGGGGGACTCCCTATGTTGCCCAGACTGGTCTCGAGCTCCTGACCTCAAGTGATCCTCCTGCCCCGGCATTCCAAAGTGCTGGGATTACAGGTGTGAGCCACTGCCCCGGCCTAGCAGTAGGTTTGTAACTGTTTCATAGAAGAGCCCTGGAGAAGACAGTAGAATGAGCCTATCTAGTTTAAAAAATAAAGAAGCTCATTTATTTTACCACTGCCACTCCCTGATCACCTCTATGCTGCCACCCCCACAGGCCCATGAGGAGGGACAGGACTGGATGAGTCCCTTGGCCCTCTCCCCTCAACAGGGCATGGACTTGTCTAAGACAGCCAGGGGGTGGCAGCAGGAGATGCCACAGCTCAAAATAGCCTGACCCCTGCTCCTGGCTTAAAGCTCCTGCGAGTATCACAAGACTGTCTGAGGATGCCAATTTACAAGGTCAGCGCCTCTCCACAACATGCGCACGCACACACACACACACACACGCGCGCGCGCACACACACACACACACACACACAGAGGGGCCTTGAATGAGGAGGGGACAGGAGTCTGAGGGACCCTCAGACTGCCACTCCCACGCTTGGCTGGGCTCAAGGCAGGCCCCTGTCTGCTCAGTAGGGCAAATCCGAAGGACACGGGCTTTCCTTCCTTCCTCCAGCCAGCCAGCCTTTTACACAAAGGCTGGAAACACTGCTTGGGCCGCCTCTATAGGAATGCTGGGAGCACGCACTGGACACTAGACAGCAGAATCCGGAAAAAATCCTGCACCCCCCATCAGGGTGACAATGTGGAGGCCTGGTGTTTTAGGTTTTGCCAGGCGACAGTGCCGGCACTGAACAAGGGCAGAACTTGACATTAGTCCCCAGAGGGTGGCCTGGAACTGGGCTGGGATAGGCCTTGAACTGGCCCCAAGCCCTGCAGAAACCAAAACACAAGGCTGGGGCAGACTCCACCTTCTAGCAACTCCAAGAACGGATGCAGAAAGTGGCAATGTCCCCCGCTCCTTCATGCTGGGAGTGGTGTTTGGCTCTGGTGAATTTGTCTGTCTGAAAGAGGATAATCAGGCCGGGCGCGGTGGCTCAAGCCTGTAATCCCAGCACTTTGGGAGGCCGAGACGGGCGGATCACGAGGTCAGGAGATCGAGACCATCCTGGCTAACACGGTGAAACCCCGTCTCTACTAAAAAATACAAAAAAAACTAGCCGGGTGAGATGGCGGGCGCCTGTAGTCCCAGCTACTCGGGAGGCTGAGGCAGGAGAATGGCGTAAACCCGGGAGGCGGAGCTTGCAGTGAGCTGAGATCCGGCCACTGCACTCCAGCCTGGGCGACACAGCAAGACTCCGTCTCAAAAAAAAAAAAAAAAAAAAAAAGAAAGAGGATAATCAGAATCAAAAGGGCCCAGAAGGAATGGGCCAGGCCAGGCAGCCCAGGCATCTGGCACTCCAGGCTGTCAGGAGGGTCAGGCTGCCAAACTGCAGCCTCAGGATGGGAGGCACAGGGAGGCTAAGTCCAGTTTTAGCAAATGAAGAACTATTAGCATTGCCCAGCCCCTGCAGAGCCAGCTCTGGCTGGGGGGTCTGGGTCCCCATCCTGTTTGGCCTCTCTGGTTTCGTATATGGTACCAAGAGGAAGGAGTGAAGGCTAGGACGAGGGCCCAACACTGAGAAAGCTGCCTTGAAAGGGCAAGAGTCTTTTTTTTGAGACAAAGTCTTGCTTGTCCCCCAGGCTGGAGTACAATGGCGCAATCTCGGCTCACTGTAACCTCCGCCTCCCGGGTTCAAGCAATTCTCCTGCCTCAGCCTCTCCAGTAGCTGGGATTACAGGCGAGCACCACCACGCCCAGCTAATTTTTGTATTTTTAGTAGAGACAGGGTTTCACCATGTTGGTCAGGCTGGTCTTGAACTCCTGACCTCAGGTGATCCACCCGCCTTGACCTGCCAAAAGGGCAAGAGTCTTTAAGGAAGTGAACTGGGAAGCGGAAGTGAGGGAGAAATCACAGCTTTTTTTTTTCTTTTGAGACAGAGTCTCACTCTGTCGCCCGGGCTGGAGTGCAGTGGTGCAATCTCGGCTCACTGCAAGCTCGGCCTCCCGGGTTCACACCATTCTCCTGCCTCAGCCTCCCAAGTAGCTGGGACTACAGGTGCCTGCCACCATGCCCGGGTAATTTTTTGTATTTTTAGTAGAGACAGTGTTAGCCGTTGTTAGTTTCACCGTGTTAGCCAGGATGGTCTCGATCTCCTGACCTTGTGATTTGCCTGCCTTGGCCTCCCAAAGTGCTGGGATTACAGGCATGAGCCACTGCGCCCAGCCCAAAATCACAGCTTTTTACCCCCGAGGCCCATGGGTGGAAACCACACATAGGGCTATGTTCTCTCAGTCCAAAGCTAAGGGCAGGAAAGAAGGTGTGGGCCATAGGAGCCCGAGTGACTTGGTTTGGGACAGGAGGGTTGGGGGGCTTTAGAGGGGTCATGCAGGTCCTGTGTCTTGTCAGCTTCCCTGGAAAGGGGCTTGGAGGCACCAGCCATGGACCTGAAAGGATCAGGGGGTCAGGGAAAGGGTAAGCTCCAGAGGATGAGAACAGGGGGAATGGGAAGTCTTAAACACAGCTACTGGGGCCCAGCAACTTGCCATGTTAAAATGCACCCCTAGTGACTCAAAGAACCACCTGGCCAATGGCGCAGGAGGAGAGACATGACACCTGGGCATAGTGGGAAGGTGCGGGGCCTGTACCTCCACCGGAGGAGCCACTGCTGACCTGGACCAAGGGGGCTGCTCTGTGCTCAGCTGGGGAAGCCTGGGCCGGCTCCTGCACTGAGGTGCTCAGGTGCTGGCTGAGAGCCCAGCTGCTGCTCTAACTTGGAGTGAACCTGGGTCAATACCAGCTCGTCTCTGGCGGGTGGGAAAGGTCTGACGACACCAACTTTGCCCTGGAAGAAGGGCAGCCTTAAAGGAAGGCCTTTGGAAGCTGGCCTGATGCTGTGGGCTTGAGGGCCTCTGTGGCTGAGTCCTGTTGTCCTGGCTCCAGCCTAGGCCTCAGCACTCCGTTTCTTCCACTGTCACCTGCTGACCAGGAATACCAGGACAAAAGGGTTTGTTCAGCTGCTTTCTTTATTAGAAACAAGTGAGATGTATTGAGCAGAACAACAATGCATTTGGTATTTCCTCCCCCACCCTGGGAATGGATGCCCCCCCCACAGCCCAATGAAAAGCCAAGACAAAAAGGTGAAGCTCCCCCCTCCCTGTTCCCAGATGTGGCACCTGCCTGCCAGCCAGTCAGTATTTTTTAATTTAATGGAATGAAATTGTCCTAAACAGCCTCCCTAGGTGCAGTCGGCTTGTGGGCCTGCCTTCATTTTGCAGCAGAGCAAAACCGAAGCCTCAGGCCTCCCCTGGTTCTGGGGAATGTGGGCCAGGCCGTCAGAAGGCCGCCTCATAGGTGGGTAGGCACTGACGGGAGGGACACTCCTGCCCCCTCCCCTGACCTAGCATCTGGTGCCCCTCCCTCTCCTAGACCACAGCTCCATGCAGCTGTCCAAGGCCTTTGGGCCCTTAGGTTGGTTAAATGCTGGTCATCTCTGGGGAAAGAATTCAGGAGCACAGGGACTCCCCTGGGCTTCCGAGAGCCAGCAAGTAGGGGAGTGATACCAGTTACACAGGAGTTGTGGGGAAGGCCTGACATTTTCCATAAACCTGATGTTAAAGTGGGCCGGCCTTCAAATAAGACAGGAGCCTCTTCAGAAACAGGCATGTGTGGGGAAACGAGCCCTGTACAAACCTCGATCCGGAGCGGAGGCCTCCTACTCAGCTCTCTCCCTACACAGACTGGAGTCCGTGGTCAAATGCAGTCAATCCAAAGGCAGGAGGTAAAGTCGTCTTTGAAACATGGCAGCTGGGAGGACTGGGTGGCAGAGGGGGGGCCAGGCCCGGGGGGCCATCCAACAGCGGCTGCTCAAGGAGGGTTAGCATGAAGGCTTCAGGGTCCTTCCTTTGCTTGGTTCAAGCCAGCCATGATGCCACCACACTGCAGGGCTCCTGTGGGGAGGCCCTGACCCCCGGGATGGTGCTCTGTGACCTGAAGTCCCAGAAGGGTTTGAATGAAGAACGCAGGTACTGGGACAAAAATCAGATGAGCAGCAAGCAGCCCCCAAGCCATCCCCTGCACACCTGGGCAGGGTTCTCACCGTGAGATAAAGCAGAGTCCAAGGAGCAAGGAACCTGATTTCAGTGAGGGAGATGCCTGGGCTTTTGCCAGGAGATCTGTTTCTTCCAGAACAGCCACTGGGGCCTCATCGTTTCCATTCCATGACCTGGGTCAACCGAAACAGAGCTTACTCCAGAGATCCGCACAGCCCAAATCTCAGAGGCAGCTCAAGCTGGGACCTGGCCCAGAACAGACCAAGACTAGGACAGGGAGCCTTTCCAAGTTCCAGGTTCCTCCAAGGTAGGAAAGACTTGGGCACTTTATTCTTTGATATCCTCAAAGGTCTGGACAGGGTGAGTCACTCTGGGACTTGAGGCGCTGTGCAACTGTTGTCTGTGAGGCTGAAAGCAAGCCCCCTGCCTCTCCGACTCCTCCGTCTGCGGAATGCAGTGCGCATCTTGCTAAGAACAGCAGCTTCTTTGGTCTCGGTTTCTTGGAGTCAAGGAGTCAAACGTCAGTCACGATTGCTGGGGCCTAGTTTGCAGCACAGGAACAATGGGAAAAGGGAGGCCCCTGCAGGCCTCTGACAAAAATCCACCTTAGTGAAGTTGCTGGCTCTAGCAGCAATCTGCAGAGCGGGCAGCATTCCCACAGGTGGCACAGCCCTCATCCCAAGCATACGATGTCTTCTGGTTTTGGCAACTCTGCAGAATTAGCCTCTGACAAACCACACTAAAACCCACAACCTGAAACAAGCCCCTGCCGGCCTGCAGAGTGTGGCTTTGGTGAGTGGCACAGGGCTGAGCCTGGCCTCCTGGCTAAGGCTTCATTCCCGTATGAGCGGAGAGGTGATGGCAGCAAGGACGCCCCACACGCCACACGTCATGCTACCTCCTCCCCACCACTTCTCTCTAGAGCAAAAATTACATCCAAGCCTGGAAGTGGGTTCCTGACAATTCCACAGCCCAATTCTGCCCAGGCCGCGTGGCTGAACACCACTCAAGAATGCCTACATCGACAGACATGTGGCCAGAGGCTTGATTATTTTTTGGGAAACTGGCAGCATCAACAACCATCACTACCATCAAAATCCACAAAACAGCATCAGCAAAAGTCAGACTCAGACAATGGTGATGGGAAACCATTTCTGTTGCCAAGTCCAGATCTGCCTCTAATCACCACTTCTTGCTGCCACTTGCAGGCTGTATCTTGGAAAGGGGCACAAGAAATGGCTAATGGGTTGGAAGGCACAGGCCAGGGGCTGGTGGCTGAAGGGGTCTGGGCATTGGCCCCATGCCACTCCTGCCCAGCCACCCTGGGGACATCAGGGTGCTGGCTCTTTGCTCTAAGATGAGCTAAGCAGGGCTTACACTGATATGGTCTCCAAAGGTCCCTGATGCTACAAGGGGGTCCAAGGGCCTCTTCAAACTGCCAGTCATCCCAGGCAGTGGAAAAGCAAAATCTCACAGGGGACTCATCCCTATAAGGTTGGCAACAATTGGCTAAAGAGCCCTTTTGAATCAGTTGGCAGGATGACTTCCTACAGGGAGCAGGTCAAGGGGATGGAAGAAGGGACTCGATCAATGAGGTCTGCTTCTGCGGACCGTCCCATTGCTGTATCTCAAAATGCAGGCAGGTCTGGCCCTGCAGGAAAGTCCCTGCCCAGCGTCAGCCCCAGCCAAGAGCTCCATGTGCCATCCAGTGAGATCTGAGCCTGTTCCACCTTCCCTTCCTTCTCAAAGCCAGTCATCCCAGCTGATTCAGAAGGGGAGCTGGATGCGGTTCTCCAGATCCTCTTTTTCCCCAAGATAAGTCAATGTCTCCTCTGGAGGAAACCATGACTGTGCCAACGCGTCTGTCTGCCACTGTCCTCGGGTCCTCATTCTGAGGAATGATCTGGATTCAGCTTTTCATTAAAGACCAAACATTCTTGCACATTTGGAACATGAAAGATATTTAAAATATTTATATATATATAATATATATATATACTTTTATTATTCACCCGTTAACTCCATTATATGCCAATCACGAGCTAGTTTTCAGCAGTTACATTCCCTTGATCACGGCTGCATGAAGATGTAATTAATTGGAAAACACGGAGACCAGAGACACGACCGGAGGTGACGTCACGCAGCCCACGCCATCGCAATACAATTGTCAAGTTCGCTGGCGGTTTGGTAAAGCCGGTTCAGTTCTGCTCCCTTTGCCAGGGATTCTCACATGTGTGAAAATTGGACCAACAGTGGTGGGGTTCCATTTCCTGGTTTGAATTTTCAGTGGCTTTATCCAGAATCTCACTGGTGACTGGTTATTGTAACACCAGTCCAACCTAGGAGAGCCAACAGGGAGAGGCAGAGCTGAGTCGACAGTGGTCCAAAGACTCTCCCACACCCCCCATCCCCGAAGTTCCGACTGGCTGGGCCTGGGGTCCACCGCTTGTGCTGTGGGAGCAGACTCACACCCAGCTGGCCCCGTGCTCAACCTCCACACCAGGGTTCACATGTCCATCAGACCTCCCAGGCAAAACTGGTCCACGCTCCAGCTCACCCCCATGTCCCCTGTGGCGCTGGGGGAGGAAGGGCTAAGAAAGTGTCATGCCAGGAAGGGGGCAGCAGCTTGGGAGAGGAAACCTCCTCAGAGACCCCGCAGCCCTACCCTCCTGGCAAATTGTGGGCAACTCAACTTCCACGGTTCCCTCAGGTGGGAAGGCCTTCCTGCTCCTGTGTGGCTCTGTCCCCTCTGCCATCCTCACACCAGTTGCTGAGAGGGGAACGCTGACCTGCTGGTCTGGCCAGCAGAGGGCAGAGGGAGGGCATTTTCTTTTCTTTTCTTTTCTTTTTTTTTGAGAGGGCGTCTCTCACGCTGTCGCCCAGGCTGGAGTGCAGTGGCCAGATCTCAGCTCACTGCAAGCTCCGCCTCCCGGGTTTGCGCCATTCTCCTGCCTCAGCCTCCCGAGTAGCTGGGACTACAGGCGCCCACCACCTCGCCCGGCTATTTTTTTGTATTTTTTAGTAGAGACGGGGTTTCACTGTGTTAGCCAGGACGGTCTCGATCTCCTGACCTCGTGATCCGCCCGTCTCAGCCTCCCAAAGTGCCGGGATTACAGGCTTGAGCCACCGCGCCCGGCCTGGGCATTTTCTTTTCTTTTCTTTTTTTTTTTTTCAGATGGAGTCTCACTCTGTCGCCCAGGCTGGAGTGAAGTGGCGCAATCTCGGCTCACTGCAAGCTCCGCCTCCCGGGTTAACGCCATTCTCCTGCCTCAGCCTCCAGAGTAGCTAGGACTACAGGTGCCCGCCACCACGCCCGGCTAATTTTTTTTGTATTTTTTTTGTAGTAGAGAAGGGGTTTCACAGTGTAAGCCAGGATGGGAGGGAGGGCATTTTCAAAGGCTCAACTCCAGGTAACAAGGACCCAGACTGCAGCTGTCTCCCCAACCCATGGCCCGGTTTCTGCTGCAGACACTGATTCCCTGGGTCGGGCAGCCTGGACTCTGGCTGCATGGTGCCCACCTTCTCTGCCCCCATGCTGGGGCATTTCCAATTGTAAAGGTAATACTGCAGGTTGCCGTCCCCTATGCCAAACTTGAGCTTCTCCAGGAAGGTTTTGTTCTCCATGAGATCCAGTGCATTGAACACATCAAACCCTTTCTGCAAAGCAGCAGGGAGAAACAAGAACAGGTGAGGACAGGTGGGGATGGCCTCCTTCCTAACCCTTTGCTGCCATTTCAAAGCTGTCCTGTGGGCAGCCACAAGAACAAGGTTCCCTCAGAAGCTCTGCTGCTTCCGCATTACTCCCAGCTCTCCAGGCGGTTCTCAGGACACTCTGGGCGCCCCCTCCAGCCTGGCCTCTGCCCAGTCTCCCTCTGAGTATACACATAGGTACTCAGTGTCCAGACTGGGGCTCTTGCTATTCCTGGTTATGCCTCCCTGAAACTCTAGTCATTTCCACAGTCCTCTCTGGAGTCCAAGTCCTGAGCCCCTTCCTCTGAGAAGCTGGCTCCCATCAGCTACCTGGGGTTTGTGTTGCTTCCTTACTCCATGTATACCCCAACTCTCAGGCCCTCAGTGCACCTCATGTTATGTGACACCTGCTGTGTCGCTTGGAGACTGTGAAGATGCTTCCTAAACCTCACCAACTGGAGCAGAAGCTCTCACAGGGCAGGGACCAGCTTGCCCACAGCAGGCTGGGCTGGGTGCAGGAGGTCACCAGAACCCACAGCGAAGCACTGACCAACGGGCTCTCCACCCACTGCTGGCAGTCAGACACTCCGATGACTCACCACGACAGAGAGCAATCACCCCTTTCCCACGCTGGGAAAGCTGTGAGGAGAACCCGTGTCCTCCCAGGGCAGGCCTGGCTATTCAGGCTCCTTGGTGGTGCCTCCTGTGAGAATGAAACTCACTGAAATGAATCAGGAGGAGTTCAATGCCTTCACTTCGGATGCTCCTTGCTCCTTCCGAGTTTTGAGTTTCTGGCTAAAAACTGTAGGAACCCTGCCTAAGCAGAACTGGAGGTGAGGAGGACTCGGAGCCTCCCAGTCCATGGGAGGCTGCGTCCTGAGAGCTGTGCTCACCATGGCTCCACTGCCCCTTCCCCGCACATCTCCAGAGAGCCCCTGGTCTGCTCCTCACCATTTTGGCGAGGACAAGGGCATCGCTCATGAGGTCTAGAAGAGGGGTCTGGGTGTGAACATTGTAGAAAGAATAAGCAGCTTTGAGACTCTTGTGGGTTGGATGGTTCATGATGGTGGAGGGCAGCGTATAAAAGCTCAGGAAATCCGTCACCTCTCCGTTTGAGTTCTGAAGGGAAGGCAATAAAGAGGCAATGTCAAGCATGTACAGTAGCACTGTGGCCCAGGAACAAAATGTTTTCTTTCGCTCTGCCTTCAGGCAGCTCTGCCCCTCTAGATAAACAGGTGGAAACTGCAACAGGACATGTGGGGAGGAGGAGGGATGTTGGCTCAGGGCACTTGAGGACAGAGCCGTGATCGCAGACTGAAACTGCCAAACCTCTTTCCCAGCAGGGGCACCACTAGGGACCTCTTCTTGCAGTTCACATCCCCCCTAGACTGTGTCTCCTACGTCTGGTCAGCACTGGGTTAAGTTGGGACAGGCAGGGAATTGCAGGCTTTCCTGAAGGATTAAGCGGGGCTCAGTTCTCTCTATTCTGTGTTATCAAAGTGGGGCAGAGGGGGAGAAGGGCTCAAGCCAGATCCAAAGGTATCTTTTCAGCAAATTCAAGCACCAACTCCTTGTTTTTAGGGAGGACCAAACACGGATGGTCAAGGAAGTCTAGGGTGCCAACACTCAAGCCCTGGGAACCCGGCCACTCAGGGGGATGCCTCTCTGGAAATGCATTAGAGGCCTGGAACACCACTCCCTGACTCACCTCCACCACGAAAGTGTCGATGATATTCTCCTGGGGGTAGAACCAGTGCTCCACCTCCTCCTGGCTCATGACGGGCGTAAGGTGAAATTGCTTCAAGTACCTGGTGAGGAGCTGGTGCACTACTGGAATGTCCTTTGTTTCCATTGGTCGCAGCCCAGCTGTCTTGGGAGTCTGGAAGTAAGACAGAAGAGATGGAGTGAGATGAGCTGATCACCCTGGGTCTATCCATGGTGAGGATAGATCAGGCCCTCAAGAGAGAATCCCTGGTCATGTGGAGGCTCCCTGCACCCCCGTGCATCTCTCCTCAGGCACAGGGCCTGCCTCTTCCATATCTTCTGGCCCTTTCCCTCCTAGTCCAGGAGGACTCAGGCTGCTGCATCAGTCAATCATCCACATGGCCCCAGACTGACTTCCTAAGAAAACACAACCCTTCATGCTTCACCCTTGTTTCAAACTCCCCGCCCCAGAGCACAAGACTTTCTACCCTTGGGCCAGGTTGGCCTTTCTAGCTGTACCTTCTGCTCATGCGGCCCAGCGGTCCTCACAGGCTTCTCACTGAACTGTGACTGATGCCATCCCATACTCACTGCTCTCTCTCTGCTAGACTTAGAGCACTTCACAGACCCCAGGGCCTAGCCAGGGTCTGCCCGCCCAGACACTGTTACACCAGTACTTCCCAGAGAGCCATGGCTGCAAGTTAAATGCAGAAGAAAAGCAGCATACTCCCAGGATTTCATCCCCAGTCAGCGTCCCACCCGGCAGCTGCTTTTGCTAGAAAAATGCTTCAGTGGAATGAAACCATATGATGCTGTGGAGCAAATACCGGGCTGGCAGAACATTCCCAGAGGCTCAGATACACAAAGGTGGGCTTGGGGCAATCTGCAAACAGGGTGGTGTCACAGTTTACAGGCCTCAGTCAGTGCCTGACACAATGCTTCCCAGTGCAGGAATTGCTTTTAAAACTTCAGTTCTAGAACCTCCAGCCTCTAAAATTCCTTGCTAAATCCTCGTCTCTCTAGGGAACACTCACTGACCTCATTCTACACGGCAGCTCCCATAATGATACCTCAAATCCTGGACTGAAAACACAGCCATGCTGGGGTTTCCACCCCGATAGGGGTGAGGCAGTCTTCTGGCTGCTGTGGCACTCTAAGAATGCTCTCTGCCTGCCTGCCCACCGGCCTGGAACGCAGGGCAGATTCGTCATGAGAACAGAAGGCAGAAGACACATACCATAGTCCCCCAAACCTGTGCTTTTGGCAGTGTCTAATGGTACTGCAGCAGTCTCTCAAGATGGGACACTAATGACCTCAATCCATGGGTGGATTAGCCTGATTTCAGAGTGATCAATCCTGTTTAGAGGCTGAGAAGTCCAGGCAGGCAGCCCTCACGTCAGCAGGAACTCAGTAACTGTGTGGACTGATGGCCAACCAGAAGCACTTCGAGGAAAAAGAAGGGATTTTCCTTTTTTTTTTTTTTTTTTTTGAGACGGAGTCTTGCTCTGTCGCCGGGCTGGAGTGCAGTGGTGCGATCTCGGCTCACTGCAACCTCTGCCTCCCAGGTTCAAGTGATTCTCCTGCCTCAGCCTCCCAAGTAGCTGGGACTACAGGCACGTACCACACCCAGCTAATTTTTGTTTTTAGTAGAGACAGGGTTTCACCATGTTGGCAGTGAATCTCTTGACCTCATGATCTGCCCGCCTCAGCCTCCCAAAGTACTGGGATTCCAGGCGTGAGCCACCGCCCGGCCTGAGAAGGAATTTTAAGAATCCCTACTGGGATGGGCAAGGTGGCTCACGCCTGGAATCCCAGCACTTTGAGAGGCTGGAGGTGGGTGGATCACTTGAGCCCAGGAGTTCAGATGAGCCTGGGCAATATGGCAAAACCCTGTTTCTTTTTTTGTTTTCTTTTGTTTTGAGACGGAATCCCGCTCTGTCGCCTAGGCTGGAGTGCAGTGGTGCGTTCTCGGCTCACTACAAGCTCCACCACCTGGGTTCATGCCATTCTCCTGCCTCAGCCTCCTGAGTAGCTGGGACTACAGGCGCCCGCCACCCCATGACCGGCTAATTTTTTGTATTTTTACTAGAGATGGGGTTTCACCGTGTTAGCCAGGATAGTCTCGCTCTCCTGACCTTGTGATCTGCCCACCTCAGCATCCCAAAGTGCTGGGATTACAGGCGTGAGCCACCGTGCCCAGCAGCAAAACCCCGTTTCTATAGAAACAAAAATTAGCTGGGCATGGTGGCGAACACCTGTAGTCCCAGCTACTTGGGAGGCTGAGGTGGGAGAATCACTTGAGTCTGGGAGGTCAAGGCTGCAGTGAGCTGTGACTGCCACTGCACTCCAGCCTGGGTAACAGAGTGAGACCCTGTCTCAAAAAAAAAAAAGACTCCCTACCTGAAGCCAGCCACAGTTGGAGCATTTGTTTCTTTGGGAAACTAGGAAAATTGAGACCCAGAAGAGAAAAGCAGCTCACTTTAAAGCTGCCCAGTCCTTCAGTGCCAAATCTGGGTAGGGAAATTGGGATTAGAAATCAGGGCTTCCCTCACAAGCTCAGGTCACCCCTCACCTGGCCTGGCAGAGGGGTGCCACAGACCCTCGAGTGCATCTGCGCAGGGCTTTGGAACACGCTGCCATGTGTATGAAGGTTCACTAAGTGGATTCATCATTCTATTTAAGCTTTACTTAGGCTAAAATTACAGAGAATAGGTGTTCTCTGAGCCTTTCAACAGATGGCAGAGAAGCTAGTCCAGGCACAGGCTCAGAGGAACTGAGAAAGTTAAACTAAAATAAAATCCTGCTGCAGATAACAGAAATAGAAAGTCCAGGAAATCTGAAGACTATGGGCTGGTTCACTTTTCCGGTAGGAGAAAGCCCCTCTCCACCCAGAGCCCTTCTCTCCTGCTGACAGCCAGGCTCTCCTTGCCCTCTCTCTGCCCCCTGCCCATCACCCAGGGCACCACTGGCCTCTGGTAGGAGAAAGTCCCCTCTCCACCCAGAGCCCTTCTCTCCTGCTGACAGCCAGGCTCTCCTTGCCCTCTCTCTGTTCTCTGTCCACCACCCGGGGCACCACTGGCCTCTGGCAGTCGGTAGAGCTTCATGGTGCGCTGCATGGTCATATTTCTGCTCAGGTGGGAGAACTTCACTTCAATCAGCTTCCGTGGGTTTAGGGACCGATGCCAATACCTGTGGGGACACAAATGTCCTGTCCTCAGGGTTCTGGCCAATCCCTATTACAAGAACAATGGCAGGGAGACCCCAGCTGGCCAGCAGGTGGCGTGAGACACACATCAGGTGCCTCCGGAGCCAGTGGTGTCACCCTGCTCTCCAGCCTCCCCCCAGTGAGTGCTGCCAAACCTCCTCCTAGATCTTCTTTCTCCCTATTTTTCTTGCTCCATTTCCAAAACTATTCCTTTGCTACAGCGGTTGTCTGGAGAGAGCAATCCTCACTCCTAGAATCAAGTCAACGGAAAAGGGCTGTAGTCATGCCCAGAAGATGATGGCAGAGGCACTCACCCTCCTCCCTACTCTTCTGCCTTCACACCTGGTGTTTTTACTTTTAAAGTTCTCTAGGGAGAGATTATTCAATTGTTTCAAACAACTTTCTAAGGCAGAGGTTGCCCTTAGATCACATAGCAGACTTGCTCTATTTGGTGCACACAATATTCAAAACAAATTGAGCCAACCATTTAAAATTTTAGGACATTTCCCATAAAAATCCAGATTTGAGCTCATCCCTAAAAACAAACACAAACCATCAGTGCCACCCCCACCATCTCCAAATAGCAGCAGCCAGCAGACACCAAGAGCCCTCCAGACAAGGTAGGGACAGACTTGCCAGTTTGCCATCCCTACAACCCTCCTGCCCTCTCCACACTCCCGATCTGGCTCCTGCAGGCATCAGGTGCCCGCCTTACCAGATACTCCAGAGGTGGGATGCTAAAGGCGGAGCTGTGACTCACAGTGGCCCATGCTCCTCAACTAGAGTGCAGACACCAGTATTTTAAAGGACTTACAGGAAGACAGGTTTACCTGCAGGTGCCAACGGGCTTTGGTAGTACCACCCCGGCAGTGTAAACAGCTTGGAAGATGCCCTCCAGGTGAACCCGCCTGGTAATCTCGCGGATCAGGACTGGAGCCACCCTCTTGGAACGCAGCTTCTTGTGGACACACAGGAAGTTGATCTCCACCATCTTCTTCTCTCTAAGAGGGGAAACATCCAGGTGACAAGGTTTTTAACAGGGAAGGGAATGGTGATCCCCTCAAGCACGTGCAGCCACACCTGGAAGGACCAGGTCTGCAGCACAGGTGTGCTTTTAGCTGCCACCTGCACTCAGTACTGGGACTCCCCACCACGCTCCACCAGGCCAGGAGCCTGCCTCACTTCAACAGAGTCTATTTCCAAAGGAAGGTGGGACTCAAGCAAACGCCTTTATTTGAAGGCACCACCAGCATCTCCCTGACGAATCCCTAGGAGTCGGCTGGGGAATCCCACCGTTAGCATGCAGGGAAGCAGCACAGGGAAGCCGTGGGGCAGGTCAAGGCCATTCTAGGGTTTCAAGGTTCTGATTCCCTCAATAACACAGCTGATAAGCCCTGAAGACTGTGGCAGGCAGATGGTTTGGACACTTCCAGGGAAAATGAAGAGCAGAGATCACAGGCCCCAAGGACTATCTGAATCTGGGTCACACTGGCTCTGGCCCATTTCTGCTGCTGTTCGAGTGCTTCCATGTGTGACTGGTACAGGCATTCAAAAATGAGCCTCTGATTAGCCAGGTATGGTGGTGCATGCCTGTAATCCCAGCTACTTGGGAGGCTGAGGCAGGAGAATTGTTTGAACCCTGGAGGTGGAGGTTGCAGTGAACCAAGATTTGCACCACTGCACTCCAACCTGGGCAACACAGTGAGACTAAAAAAAGCCTCTGGCCAGGCACGGTGGCTCACGCCTATAATCCCAGCACTCTTGGGAGAGAGAGGTGAGTGGATCGCTTGAGCTCAGGAGTTTGAGACCAGCGCAGGCAACATAGCAAGACCTTGCCTCTATAAAATTTAAAAAATAATAAAAACAAGCCTCTGCTGAGCAGGCACACCAGGTCTCAGGCTGGGCTCCTTCCAACCTGGGCCATGAACAAGGGAGCCAACTGGGACTCTGAGCAGAACAGGTGGTTCCTAAGATGAATCTGCAGTCCCAGCAGCTGGGCGTCCTCCCTTCCGGAGACTGTCCCTCTTTCTTTAATGGGGCACATTGTTCAGCCTTTTTCTCCTCCCTCCCAGACCAAGCAGGATGGCGGTGTTGTGGGGGTTGGGGGTAGGTGCTGGTGCTTACGTGTCATAGATATGGATGTTTGCTGGGATGGCGCTAATGAACCCAACCAATTTCCGACTTGAGACCACTCGAACCCCGCAGTGCCACTGGGGGAGCCAGCCGGGTGGCCGGAGAGCCCTGGAAAAGAGAGGCTGGGGTTGTTGTGCTGCTTGCCGGCAGGCTGGACAAGCTGTTTGGGTTCCACAGTCAAATTTGGTTTTGACCTGGTGCTACCACCTCCCTGGGGGTTAATAGCTGAATTCTCTTTAGGGCCAAGCCCTCCTGGATACACAGAATCGAGCCATCACCATTTCTGGCTACTCATCCCACTTGGCCTAGTTACTCATCCAACCCAAGGTTATCATACTGAGGATTTCATGCCTGATCCAATTTCTGTGTGTTCATTTTGACAGCTTGAACCAAGGGACTGGCATCTTTGGTTCAAAGGACAGTGGGTCCCATGGTTGAGAGCTGATTGTGGCAACCCTGGAGCTCTGGTCTCCGTCTCCCTCCTTCTGGTGCAAATTATTCCTTCCCTTTCAGGTAGTCCCTTTCTATTTCGGCCCATGCCTCTCTCTTCCTGGATATTAAACGTGGCCTGGGCAGGTGGATGGCTCAGCATGCTCAGGAACTAGGTAGAAAATGTGCCTTCTTTTCTTTCAGTCTTAGTAGGTCTCATGCGCTTTCCTTTCTTATATAAAGTCACCAGACAATGAACACCTCTTCCCTGGGTACCAACTCTACGAAGGTCTCCCTCACCCAGTCAACTGTCTTAAACAAGGCTGCAATTCTAAGCGCCAGTGAAAGCAAGTCTCCTTCAGATGCAGGAACTCAAAAATGACACACTACTTTGCCATTCAAAGGCTGGCCCCTGGCAGGGATGAAAACTCTGGTGCCCTGTGGTGGTTCCGCTCTACACCTTGCCCTCAAGAACCTCAAGAAAGCCCCTACAACTTACCACAAAAGAAACTCTGGGGAATAATCAAACCGGAACATGTTGTCATCATCTTCCACATAGTTCTCATTCAGGAGGGTGTATAGTTCTTTCAGCTGTAAAGAAATAAGCAGCTCACTTGGAGGTATTCTGCCAGGAAGGAGACCAACTCCAATACCCTGGGGCTCTAGGCTTTTCAGAAGGATGAAACAAACCACCAAAAACGACGTGGAGTCTCACAAATCCCTCTGCCCCCTGGCATGGTAGGAACTCTTGGAGCAGGCACCCTAGTTAGAGTAGAAAACGGAGCCATCACGTAGCAGAGTGGCAGACCGAGAATGCCACCTAACCAACCACTTCATCATTCTGCGCCATCCACAGGGGAGAGCCACTGGTCTCGACTTCTGTGAAGTGCTGTGCAGGGATGACTCTCAAAGCTAGTCAAGAAATTACT
The DNA here is from genome assembly GCF_047675955.1 of Chlorocebus sabaeus. Taxonomy (NCBI): domain Eukaryota; kingdom Metazoa; phylum Chordata; class Mammalia; order Primates; family Cercopithecidae; genus Chlorocebus; species Chlorocebus sabaeus. The sequence continues at coordinate 66,701,131 of NC_132919.1, forward strand.
CCATGGAGAGTCACTGCTATTTCCCACATTGTCTGATTTTTACCATCTGGCTCAAACAAAGGCCTTTCTTTCCTTTCTCTTCGAGATATGGTCTCACTCTGTTACTCAGGCCAGAGTGCATTGGTGTGATCATGGCTCACTGCAGCCTCCAACTCCTGGGTTCAAGCGATCCTCCTACTTCAGCCTCCTGGGTAGCTGAGACTACTGGTGCATACTACCATGCCAGGCTAATTATTATTATTTTTTCTTTTGTAGGGGGGCCAGTCTCACTATATTGACCACGCTGATTGATTTTGAACTCCTGGGCTCAAGCGATCTTCCCACCTAAGACTCCCAAATTGTTGGGATTACAGGTGTGAGCCACCACACCTAGCCACAAAGGCCTTTTTCTGCCTTCTCAGCTATCTCCATCTGCTGGCCCAACTTTGGTATTAAAAAATTCTGTTGGCCGGGTGTGGTGGCTCAAGTCTGTAATCCCGGCACTTCGGGAGGCTAAGGTGGGCAGATCACCTGAGGTCAGAAGTTCGAGACCAGCCTGGCCAATGAAATGAAACCCCATCTCTACTAAGAAATAAAAAAATTAGCTGGGTGTGGTGGCAGACGCCTGTAATCCCAGCCACAGGGGAGGCTGAGGCAGGAGAATTGCTTGAACCCAGGAGTCAGAGGTTGCATGAGCCGAGATGGTGCCATTGCACTCCAGCCTGAAAGACAGCAAGACTGCACATCAAAAAAAAAAAAAAAAAAAAAAAAAGGCTGGGCATAGTGGCTCACGCCTGTAATCCCAGCACTTTGGGAGGCCCAGACGGGCAGATCACGAGGTCAAGAGTTAGAGACCAGACTGGTCAACATAGTGAAACCCCGTCTCTACTAAAAACACAAAAACTAGCCAGGCACAGTGACAGATGGTTGTAATCTCAGCTACTCGGGAGGCTGAGGCAGGAGAATCGCTTGAACCCGGCAGTCAGAGGTTGGGGTGAGCCAAGATTGTGCCACTGCACTCCAGCCTGGGCAACAGAACCAGACTCTGTCTCAAAATAAATAAATAAATAAATAAATAAATAAAGGCCAGACACAGTGGCTCATGTCTGTAATCCCAGCATTTTGGGAGGCCGAGGCGGGAGGATCATCTGAGGTCAGGAGTTCAAAACCAGCCTGGCCAACATGGTGAAAGACCGCCTCTTCTAAAAATATAAAAATTAGCTGGGTGTGGTGGCACTCACTTGTAATCCCAGCTACTCGGAAGGTTGAGGCAGGAGAATCGCTTGAACCCAGGAGGTGGAGACTGCAGTGAGCTGAGATGATGCCACTGCCACTCCAGCCCAGGCAATAGATCAAGACTCCGTCTCAAAAAAAAAAAAAAAGAAAATGTCAACAGAATTTTTTTTTTTTTTTTTTGAGACAAAAAGTCTCGCACTGTCGCCTGGGCTGGAGTGCAGTGGTACAATCTCAGTTCACTGCAACCTCCCCCTCCCAGGTTCACATGATTCTCCTGCCTCAGCCTCCTGAGTAGCTGGGATTACAGGCGTGCACCACCACACCTGGCTAATTTTTTGTATTTCTAGTAGAGACGGGCTTTTATTATGTTGGTCAGACTGGTCTCAAACTCCTGACCTCATGGTCCACCTGCCTCGGACTCTCAAAGTGGTGGGATTTGCCAGGCGACATTTTCATCATTCTTTACAAGGGAAATAAATCCCTCAGGTCAAAACAAGTGGCTCTGGGTGGCTGGGGTGGAAAGGGGAGGACAGGGCCTCATTTAGCAGCCCCAGCTGCTCTAGTCAGGAGACAGACTAGAAAGAAAACAAGGAAATAAATGAATGAACAAAAAAGAATAAATGAAAAACAGGTATCCACGTTGGGGAGCTATAGAGGTTAACTTTCAACCTGCCAGAAAAGCTAAGAGCTATTTATGTGGAGTCTTGGCCTTACCCTAGGAAGTTACAGAAGGGGGTCTGTTCAGACCTCCTTGGCTCAGCTCTCTACAGCTCAAGGAGACGTGGTCTTGGTGAGACTGCAGGGCTTACTGTGAAAGTGGCTCCTACCTGTAGGTGTAACTTTCTGAGGGCCCACTCACCACACCACGGTCGCCCAGGTCCAAGGCATCCCAGGTGAAGCCCTGAGGCAGGGTGTAGGGCTCCTGGCGGATATTGTCCTTGTCAGGCTCCACGGGGCCATGGGTGTTCACCACTTCGCCTGAAAGAAGAACACAGTTGTGAGCCTCACCCTTTGCCCCCTCAGGGCAGTAAATGGCTCAGCTCAAAACTCAACCAGAGCAAATTCCTCCTGTCCCTAGGAGCCCTCCATCTGAAGAACATTCTGTGCTTGGCAACTGCAAACCATCTTTCCAGCTACCCTTAGCCCCTAACTGAGGGCCAATTCATGGCAAAACCTCAGGACAATCACTGGGATCCAAGGTGGTTCGTGTTTGGGAAATCCATTTAAATCTCCCTTGGGTCACTGAATGACAAACATTTATCTTTAGTAATTTGGCTTCCTGCCTCCTGGTTGGTGTAAAGAGTGCTGTCAGGGCCCTGGCCCAGGCCCATCAATCTGGATGGGTTTGTAAGGAGTCACAACAAGGCTGCTTTTGTGTCAACAGCAACAACAATGTACTGGGCCCATTTCTGAACCAGATGATGGCTTCTAGGCGCCAGGCTCAATTGTGGCCCTGCCAGCCTTGGCTTTCAGCAGTGTGAGCCAGTTAACTGCTCCTGCCAACTCAGGCCCTCAGTGTTTAGAGTCCTGCAAGTGCCTTTGGGCTGAATCACCAAGTCTACACAGTGCTGCCAGGAAGTCACCGTGACACAACATCCCCTCCCTGAGCAGCATAGGCCCCTCCTCTGCAGAAGTGCTCCAAAGACACAGCCCTCATTCCTATCAGAGCTCAATCGGACTCATAAATGCTGAGAGATTCACACTGAATTTTCACCCTTGGGATGATTTCAGTTCCACAATGGGTTCACTCATGTTTACATTGGGAAGAATGCAATGTTTAGTGCACTTTGGAAAACAAGAGTCTTCAAAAAGGACCAACTCAGTAAGTGTTCTTAGCAAAGGCCTCAGTATAGACTAGGCACTCAATTCATGCTTTTACTGACTTATAGACTCCTGATCTAATTTTTTTTTTTTTTTTTGAGACAGAGTCTCATTCTGTCGCCCAGGTTGGAGTGCAGTGGTGCGATCTTGGCTCATTGCAACCTTTACCTCCCTGGTTCAAGAGATTCTCCTGCCTCAGCCTCCCAAGTGGCTGGAATTGCAGGTGCCCGCCACCACGCTGGCTAATTTTGGAGGTTTTCTTTTTTAGTAGAGATGGGGTTTCACCATGTTGGCCAGGCTGGTTTCAAACCCCTGGCCTCAAGTGATCCACCCGCCTCGGCCTCCCAAAGTCCAAACATTTCATTCTAACATGTAACAGGCAGTTCTAGACCTTCCCAGAATGAATCTGTGGGGCAAGGGTGGTGGAAAGAGCTGCATGAGGCCACAGTGCACGACACCACCGCCAGCACTGATCATCTCACCCTCTTCATCAGACACATTACTGAGCACCAACCATGCACCAGTGACTCAGTGACCATGCAGCCCCTAGTGTACAGCAGGAAAAAGGATCAAGTCCCTGTCCTCACAAGACATACCATCTTCTGGGGAAAAGTAAATAAATGAGTCATTATCCACGTGCTGAGGGTCAGGATCTGGAAAGGGCAGGGACACACAGCAGGGAAGCAGCCTGCTCTATTGGTAATCAGGCTTCCCAACAGGTTTGCTTGGGAGAGAGGTCATATTTTTCTTCCCTAGTCAGGAAGCTCATGACCGGGTGAGACGGGGTCTTGCTGTTGCCCAGGCTGGAATGCAGTGGCGTAACCCTGGTTCACTATAGCCTCAACCTCCTAGGCCCAAACGATCCACCCATCTCAGCCTCTCCAGGGGTTGGGACTACAAGCATGTGCCACCACGCCTGGCTAATTTTACTTTTCATAGAGGGGAGATGAGGTCTTACTGTTGCCCAGGCTGGTCTCGAACTCCTAGACTCAAGTGATCCTCCTGCCTTGGCCTCCCAAAATGCTGGGATTATAGCATGAACCACCACACCCAGCCAAAACCCACCATTTGATTATTCATAAAGTAGCTCTTGTGAATTTAAGTCAATCTGCTTCCAACTGACAGCTATGTATATTAAAAAAACACTTTTGAGCCTACAAAGCTGAGGGCCAGACCCTCTAGTCTTATCTAGGTGCTGATTTCCCAACTTGTATTGAATTTATACCTTTTCCTATATACTTTAGAACCTTTTTTCCCCCCCTTAATTATTTCCATGGCCAAGAATACTGATGGTCTTCCCTACTGTACTAAAATAACCTCAAGGCTAAATTTTCTCATTTCGGCTGGCTACTAGGTCCTACACGCAATAGGCACTTCCATTCCCTCACTCCTTCACCAAGTGTTCACTGAATCCTAGAATGTGCCAGTTCTGTGGCAGGGGCTGGCAAATGCAACAGACACCGGACCTCACCATCATGGACACCAAAGAGACAAGCGAGGAGGCACGTCCCACCCGGCATGGCAAGGGCCAGTAAGAATGAAGTACAGGGTGCTACGGGACCTGTGTCTGTGTGTGTCAGGAAAGACCTCTCAGAGGAAATATGTAAAGGCAAGACCTCGAGGATAATTAGGAGTCAGTCAGGCTGCAGGTGGACTACGTGGGGCAGGGTGGGTGTGAAAAAGTAGAGCTACAGGAAACACTGAGAAGGGAGCAGCCACTTTTACTAGACTCCCACTGTGGAGTGCCCTTGATGCCAAGAAGCAGCCCAAGGCTCCTGTGCTGTCCTTGGTCTGGTGCCAGCATCACGGCCTCTGCTTGTCCTGCTCTGTGGGGAGCAGCCTGCCCTCTCCCTTACGACGGCCTTTGAGTACCTCCTGCTGAGCAGGGGTGGAAGGCTGCTCTGCAGAGCACAGCAAGAATGCAGCCAATTCTCTCAAGGCCGACATGAACAAATAAATGACTAAGGATGACACTTTGAACTTGCTTTAAAATAATCTGGAAGTTTAAAGAAAACCCTGAGCTTTCAATGGGTTTCTTTCTGCACACTCTTCCCCCAAAATTCCTTCTGTGACATCAAACATCAAAGACCCCAAACTAAGCAATGCGGTGCAATTGTGAAGGACTTCAGATAAATGAGAATGTCTGAGATGCTTTAATGAAAACATTAAACCAAACAAAAACCAGGGAGAGGGAAAAGAGAGGGGAAGCTTCCCTCTGGGACCCATGGAAACCAGGTGAGTGCACATCCTCCCCTGTGACAGTTACTGTTTAAAACAGAGTGGCCACACTGCATTACACTGACCAAAGACAGAAAAGGATACTGCATCCATTGACATGAGTGGGAAAGGGGTGACTTTAAAAAGAAGAATGACATGATCTGAAGGGGGGGATCAAAAGTTCATCTGAGGGCTCTTACAGTTGTTATACAGACTACAACAGTTCTGCTAAGGCCTTTCATTTTTATTTATTTTTTCATCTTTGAGACAGGGACTCGCTCTGTCACCCAGGCTGGAGGGCAGTGGCACAATCATGGTTCACTCCAGCCTCGACCTCCAGGACTCAAGCGATCCCCCCACCTCAGCCTCCTAAGAAACTGGGACCACAGGCATGTGCTACCATGTCTGGCTAATTTTTTTTGAGACGGAGTCTCGCTCTGTCGCCCAGGCTGGAGTGCAGTGGCCAGATCTCAGCTTCTGCAAGCTCCGCCTCCCGGGTTTATGCCATTCTCCTGCCTTAGCCTCCCAAGTAGCTGGGACTACAGGTGCCCGCCACCTCGCCCGGCTAGTTTTTTGTATTTTTTTTAGTTTCACCATGTTAGCCAGGATGGTCTCGATCTCCTGACCTCGTGATCCACTCGTCTCGGCCTCCCAAAGTGCTGGGATTACAGGCTTGAGCCACCGCGTCCGGTCTGTCTGGCTAATTTTTAAATTTTTCTGTAGAGACGAGGTCTTACCCTGTTGTCCAGGCTGGTCTTGAGCTGCTGGGCTCAAGCAATCCTCCTGCTTTGGCCTCCCAAAGTGCTGGGATTACAGGCATTGAGCCATGACACCCAGCCTAAGAAGGCCTTTCCAAGCTTAAAATAAAAAACCTAGGATAATTTTAAGCTTCTAAAGAATTGCAGGTCTCAGCCAGGTGCAGTGGCTCACACCTGTAATCCCAGCACTTTAGGAGGCTGAGACAGGAGGACAGCTTGAGCCTAAGAGTTTGAGACCAGCCTGGGCAACAGAGTCAAACCCTATCTCCACAAAAAATTTAAAAATTATCCAGGCATGGTGGCAGGCACCTGTAGTCCCAGCTACTCAGGAGGCTAAGGTAGGAGGACTGCTTGAGCCCAGGAGATCAAGGCTGGAGAAAGCCATATCATGCCACTGCACTCCAGCCTGGGCAGCAGAACGAGATCCTGTCTCAAGAAAATAAAAGAGGGCTGGGTACAGTGGCTCATGCCTGTAATCCTAGCACTTTGGGAGGCTGAGGCAGGTGGATCACGAGGTCAGGAGTTCAAGACCAGCCTGGCCAAGATGGTAAAACACCGTATCTACTAAATATACAAAAATTAGCCAGGCGTGGTGGCGGGCGCCTATAATCCCAGCTACTTGGGAGGCTGAGGCAGAGAATAGCTTGAACCCGGAAGGCAGAGGTTGCAGTGAGCCGAGATCGCGCCACTGCACTCCAGCCTGGGTGACAGAGTGAGTGAGACTCTGTCTCAAAAATAAATAAATAAATAAATAAATAAATAAATAAATAAGAGAGACAAAGAGACTCCTAGGTCTCTTTAGTGGAATACCATCTAATTAAAACTCTCCCAAGAAGGTGGGGAGTGCTGTAAAAACACAATGCATGAGATTTATAATCATTAGTCCTCCATTTAAGTGAAAAAAAATTAGGGCAAGAAGCTGTAGGTAACACCACCCCTGAGAAAACTCAGAACTAGGGTGATGCCTCAGCCATGCAGGCTAACATGCCTGCCAAGGTGGCACTTTCTACAGGCTGACACAAAGGAACCTAACTGGGGCTTGACTGACCCTGGACCTCAAAGACAGACTAGTCAGATGCTCAGGGCAACCGCTCTTCCACAGAGTCCCACACCACACACTGCACAGGAGGCAAAACCAGAAGAAATAAACCCAGACCTTGTTCCTCCTTCCTCAAAGTGTCAGGGCCCGTATGAGCAACTGTGTGGTTTTCTCTTGAGCTTTCTGAGAACTAAACTGAAGCACTTTCTACATTTACAGGTGAGAGGAAAACAAAGTATTGCTGGGCTGAAGAGGAACAGAAGCAAATTAATCCCAATCTGCCTCTTTTTTTTTTTTTTTTTCTTTTTTAAATTTATTTTTGAGATGCAGTCTTGCTCTGCTGCCCAGGCTGGAGTGTAGTGGTGTGATCTCAGCTCACTGCATCAACCTCCGTCTCCCCAGGTTCAAGCAATTCTCCAGCCTCAGACTCTCGAGTAGCTGGGATCGCAGGCCCGTGCCACCACGCCCAGCTAGTTTTTGTATTCTTAGTAGAGACAAGGTTTTACCATGTTGGCCAGGCTGGTCTCAAACTCCTGACCTCAGGTGATCCGCCCGCCTCGGCCTCCCAAAGTGCTGGGATTACAGGCATGAGCCACTGCGCCTGGCCTCAATCTGCCTCTTTACCAGGAGACACTATCTGTGAAGAATGTAGCAAGGTTACTCATCTGCAAATTCCTCAGGAAAAATAAAATCAAACCAAAACTCCAAAATGCCATCTGAAAACACAGCAAGATATATGGCAGCCACCACATAACACCTCATCAGGGATTTCATTTGGAGATAAGATGTGTGGCTCTCTACATCGTTCCTGCTCCTCAGCGAGAACCTGGTCACTGGGACCCCACCCTATGGCCCAAAGCCTTGCTGGAGGGCTTAGCCAGTGGGCCTGGGACCTGGCCGATGAGGGCAGCCAAACACACAAGGTGATGGGGGAATCGGCACCCCTCTTGTCCACCCGGGCAGTGCTCTGCTCTCCCTCACCTGTGAGGATGCACCTACTCAGTTTGCTTCTGTTGTGAAGAAGCTTCTGAGAACTGCATCTGCTCTAGAGCAGAGCTTCTCAAACTTTCAAAGTGGACAGAAATCCTCTGGCAGTTCTGATTCTGCAGCTTTGGGGTGGGGGCTCGACAAACTGCATTTCTACTAGCAATTAGGCAATGCCCATCCTGCAGGTCTGCAGGCCTCATGGAGTAGCTGCTCCCAACCTCCGCAGCAGACAAATCGCCTTGGGCACAGCTGCCTTCTTCCCCTCACCAGTCTTTGGCCCTACCCTGCCTGGCCCTGCCCTAACCTCCTCCTCTGCACTGAACACACCAGTCATGTCTCATTGTGTTTCTGGAGAGAAGTAGTAATGTGGACGAGCTGAAAGTCATTTACATTTGGTGTTGGAACATGTTTTTTTTCCAACATACTTACTTTCCCAGTCACAAAGAAAACAGGAACTAGGCCACCAATGGTTCCAGAATCATGATACAACCACTTCAGAAACTTTGTCAGCTGAGTCCTGAAGTTAGCCATCAAGGTTGGCTTGGCTCAGTCTTGGCAGGCACGTCTAACAGGATCCAGTTCCTTCTAAATCCTTTTAGACAATCTGCTTATTCTACCCCTTTAGCAGTTCATTATAGCTTTTTAAGGGGTGTTGATGAAACCTATATATGATATTCCCAGTGTTGAACCATCACTGCCAAGCAAAATCTCAAACCACTTTGCATTTAGTAAGCATGCATTGGCTAGGAGACAAAGGGGAAGAGGCTGGGGACTTTGCCCATTCCAGGAATAAACATGTGCCCAGACAAACAAGACAAACTCTCTATAAACCTAAATGGAAAAAAGACCTCTGGGCAGACATTTCCACTCTTCATGTGCCAACAGTTCTGTTTTTTGGGGGGTTTTTTGGTTTGTTCATTTTTTGAGTTGGGGGTCTCACTCCTGTCATGTAGGCTGGAGTGCGGTGGTGTGATCTCAGCTCACTGCTGCCTTGACTTCCCAGGTTCAAGCAATCTTCCCACCTCAGCCTCCTGAGTAGCTGGGACTACAGGTGCATTTTTTTTTTTTTTTCACTTTTTGTGGAAACAAGGTTCTCACTATGTTGCCCAGGCTAGTCTCGAACTTTTGGGCTCAAACAATCCTCCCACCTCAGTCTCCCAAAGTGCTGAGATTATAGGTGTGAGCCACTGCTGTTGGCAAGAATCATTATTTGTTCTCAATGTGTGCTGCTATAAAATGCTAAGGTCTCTGAATGATAGTCTTTATGCTGCCCTTTTTTTTTTTTTTGAGACGGAGTCTCGCTCTGTCGCCCGGGCTGGAGTGCAATGGCCGGATCTCAGCTCACTGCAACCTCTGCCTCCTGGGTTTACGCCGTTCTCCTGCCTCAGCCTCCTAAGTGACTGGGACTACAGGCGCCCACCACCACGCCCGGCTAATTTTTTGTATTTTTTAGTAGGGACAGGGTTTCACCGTGTTAGCCAGGTTGGTCTCAATCTCCTGACCTCGTGATCCGCCCGTCTCGGCCTCCCAAAGTGCTGGGATTACAGGCTTGAGCCACCGCGCCCGGCCTTTATGCTGCGTTTTTAAAGACCACCCTCTGAAAAACTACCAAGGAATTCTAGGACTCTACTGCCCTCCCTACAATAATTCAGCATGAAACCCTCATGAAGGCACAGCCAAGGCAAATCCATCACCCCGACCTGGCAAAGAAAGCGAGCATATACATACCCAGCTTGGGGACGGGCTGCGTATCCCAGAACTGGTAGCTTCGCTTGCTAGCCTCCTCCATGGTTTTGGCAGGTCCCTGACCCACTGAGAACAGCTCAATGGCCTTCTGTATTTCCTGGATCCTCTCTGCTGGCAAAGAGTTCATCTGGACAAGACAAAGTTGGGGAGAGAAAAGGCGCATTATATTAGTATGACTTTTGATTAATTACGAGTTCAAGAGTTAAGGGGGGCTGGGTGCAGTGGCTCATGCCTGTAATCCTAGCACTTTGGGAGGCCAAGGCAGGTGGATCACTTGAGGTTAGGAGTTCAAGACCCACCCGACCAACATGGTGAAACCCTGTCTCTACTAAAAATACAAAAATTAGCCAGGTATGGTGGTAGGCACCTGTAATCCCAGCGATTTGGGGAGGCTGAGGCAGAAGAATTACTTCAAACTGGTAGGTGGAGGATGCAGTAAGCTGAGATGGTGCCATTGCACTCCAGCCTGGGTGACAAAGCTAGACTCTGTCTCAAAAAAAAAAAAAAAAAGAGTGCTGGGCGCGGTGGTGTAATCCTAGCACTTTGGGAGGCCGAGGGAGGTGGACTGCCTGAGCTCAGTAGTTCAAGACCAGCCTTGGCAACACGGTGAACCCCTGTCTCTACTAAAATACAAAAAATTAGCCAGGCATGGCGGCATGTCCCTGTAATCCCAGCTACTCAGGAGGCTGAGACAGAATTGCTTGAACCTGGGAGGCAGATGTTGCAGTGAGTCAAGATTGCGCCACTGCACTCCAGCCTGGGTGACAGAGCAAGACTCCATCTCAAAAAAAAAAAAAAAAAAAAGAGTTACGAGGTACAACTTAAAGGGGTTTGGTTCCTCTGTCCTAATCCCAGAGGTCATTACAACCGAAGAAAAAGTGGTTGACAATGAGCTGTATGATGGGTGGGTGCTGCCTGCAGGGTTTCTCTCCTTACTAGTCTTATGTTGTTTGAAGGCAAAAGTAATACATGCTCAATATAAATTTCAAATAATGCAGAAATGTGTAAGACACACAGAAAGTAAACATCCAACAATCCCATCCCCCAAATATAATGCTTGTCATCAACAGTCTTCACTTGGGAAGGTGAGAAGAGGCAAATATAATTCCAGACTTTTTTGCATGCAAGTTCCAAATGCACACACACTTTTCAAAAACTAAAAGTGGATCATATAATATTATCGTACAAACTGCTCTTTAAAGCTATGTCTTAGAGACCTCTCCAGGTGAAAACACATGGACCTACCCATTCTACCAACTAAATCTGCTGTATCCACTGTATGTATGGACCACAGTATATTTAGCCAGCCCCCTACTCATGGGCATTTTAGTGATTTTGTTCTTCAGTAATACAACAACGTTGCAGTGAATTTCTTTTCGAGACAGGGTCTCACTCTGTCGCCCAGGCTGGAGTGCAGTGGCACAATGATGGCTCACTGCGGCCTCAACCTCATGGGCTGAAGAGATCCTCCCACTTCAGCTTCTTGAGTAGCTGGGACTATAGGCATGTGCCACCAGGCCCAGATAATTTTTCTGTTTGTTTTTTTGTTGAGATGGGGGTCTCAATATGTTGCCCAGGCTGGCCTCGAACTCCTGGGCTCAAGCAATCTGCCCACCTCAGCCTCCCAAAATGCTGGGATTATAGGCCACCACACCCGGCATAAATTTTCTTATACATCTATTTTTACCCACTGGGATATATATTTCTGTAGGATGAAGTTAAGAAAGAGGCTTGCTGGGTCAAAAGGTATGCACTTTTGAAATTATTTATCATCAATTTGCTCTCTAAAATGAGACTATCAATAATCCAATGAACAGTGTAAGAGAGTAGCTCCAGACCCTCACCGTTATATTTACCAAGCCTCAGTTGAGCGTGGTGGCTCACACCTGTAATCCCAGGACTTTGGGAGGCTGAGGCAGGAGGACTGCTTAAGCCCGGGAGTTCAAGGCCAGTCTGGGCAATATAGTGAGACCGTTGTCCCGATTAAAAAAAAAAAAAAGTTTACCAAGCCTTAATCTATACCAATCTAAGAGAAAAAATTATCGCTTTAATGGTCATTTCTTCCATTATGACTTTAACCATCTTATTCACTGATTAAACATTTTTTTCTTTTTGAACTGCCTATTCAATCATTTTAAACTAATATGTATGTTGCAAATATTTTCCCAGATTGTTGTTTATCTTTTGACTTCTACAAAGTTTTATATTTGTCAATTTCTGTTTTATGGCTTCTGGGTCTTATGTCAGACTTAAGTTAATAAAAATACATACACTTTCTTCTAATACTTTTATTTACTTTTCTATTTTTCACTTAGGTTATAAAGGAAAGCAACAATATAAACTAGTATGTTCATATTGCTTAGTCCTGGGAGGTGGCATTTTAATTTTCTTCCCCTTGCTGTTTATTAAATAAATTATCGGCCATGTATAGTGGCTCACTCCTGTAATCCCAGCAACTTAGGAGGCCATGGCAGCTAGATCTCTTGAGCCTGAGTTAGAGATCAGCCTGGGCAACGTGGGGAGACCCCGTGTCTACAAACAATCAAAAAATGAGCCGGGTGTTGTGGTGTGCACCTGTAGTCCCGGCTACTTGGGAGGCTGAGGTGGGAAGACTGCTTGAGCCCAGGAGGATGAGGCTGCGGTCAGCCATGTTCGTACTGCTGCACTCCAACCTGAACGACAGAGTCTCAAAAATAAACTAAATAAATAAAAAGGGAAGACCCAGGCTGGGCGCGGTGGCTCATGCCTGTAATCCCAGCACTTTGGGAGGCCGAGGCGGGCAGATCAAGAGGTCAGGCGATCGAGACCATCCTGGCTAACACGGTGAAACCCCGTCTCTACTAAAAACACAAAATATTAGCCAGGCATGTTGGCGGGCGCCTGTAGTCCCAGCTACTCAGGAGGCTGAGGCAGGAGAATGGCATGAACCCGGGAGGTGGAGCTCGTAGTGAGCCGAGATCGCACCACTGCACTCCAGCCTGGGCGACAGAGCAAGACTCCGTCTCAAAAAAAAAAAAAAAAAAAAAGGGAAGACCCCCACCTACCTTGTAGGGATGGTGATGGTTGGTTTGGAGCTAATTTAAATGAAGTGCAACATGATATTAAATAATAATGGTATTTTTTTCATAGTGGGTTTTATATTTGAAATAGCAAAAAATTACTTGAAGTCATATCTCAATAAGGTAGTAGATTCAAGTTGAAGCATAACATTTGAGGCAGAAAGCAAAACGTGGGTATACCGGAATGAGAATGGACTTTTACGAGGCTTATAAACTGTTTCAGAGGCAGTTCTTTTTTTTGTTGTTGTTAAAAATTTTATTTATTTATTTATTTATTTATTTGAGATGGAATCTTGCCCTGTTGCCCAGGCTGAAGTGTAATGGTGCAATCTCGGCTCACTGCAACCTCTACCTCCTGGGTTCAAGCGATTCTCCTGCCTCAGCCTCTTGAGTAGCTGGGATTACAGGCACGCGCCACCACGCCTAATTTTTTTTTTTTGTATCTTTAGTAGAGATGGGGTTTCACCACGTTGGCCAGGCTGGTCTCAAACTCCTGACCTCGTGATCCACCCACCCTGGCCTCCCAACGTGCTGGGATTACAGGTGTGAGCCACCGTGACTGGCCACTTAATTTTTATTTTCTGAGGCAGAGTCCCACTGTGTTGCCCAGGCTGGAGTGCAGTGGCATGATCTCAGCTCACTGCAACCTCCGCCTCCTGGGTTCAAGCGATTCTCCTGCCTCAGCCTCCCAAGTAGCTGGTATTATAGGCGCCTGCCACCACGCCCAGCTAATTTTTTGTATTTTTAGTAAAGATGGGGTTTCACCATGTTGGCCAGGCTGGTCTTGAACTCCTGACCTCAGGTGATCCACCCGCCTTGGCCTCCCAAAGTGCTGGGATTACAGGCATGAGCCACCGTGCCTGGTCTCAGAGACAGTTTTAAAAGGTGAATTATGAATATGTTTGAGTTGTCCCCTTGCCCCTGTCAGCTACTTTGAGGAAGACAAGACTTACCTGAAATTGTTTTATTTTGTAATGATGTTTTATTTAAGAAACAAAACGATCCTTACCCATATCTCTGGGTTTCATGCCAGTGCATCACTCTCGGGTTGTAAGCCTTAGGCCAGTGGTTCTCATGGAGTAGAACTCAGAAAGACTCTGTGGGACTCATGGTTTTCATTATAAGGGCTATGGCATTAAGAGAATGTTTGCAAATATATAAAGGTCTTAAGAAGAGGTCTCTGGCTGAATGCAGTGGCTCATGCTTGTAATCCCAGCACTCTGGGAGGCTGAGGCAGGAGGACTGCTTGAGCCCAGGAGTTCAAGACCCAGCTTGGGTAACACAGTGAGACTCCATCTCTACAAAAAATTAAAAAAAAAAAATTGGACAGGTGTGGTGGCATGCACCTGCAGTTCCAGCTACTTGGGAGGCTGAGGTGGGAGGATCACTTGAGCCCAGGAGTGGAGGCTGTAGTGAGCTATAATCATGCTCTGCACTCTAGCTTGGGCAACAGAGTAAGACCCTGTCTCAAAAAGAAAGGGGGGCCTTTCATTGTCAGAGCGGTGGGGACTTAAGACAGAGAACCACTGCTCTAGGCACCAGGAGCTGTCACACGTAGCTCCCCGGGGCACTGGCACAGCAGCACATGCAGTATGCACCTGTCCATTCTGATGGGCACCATGCTTGGGAGTCAGTGTCTGACTTGCCGTGTCTTTTAGGGTACTGAGAGCAGTTTCGTCACCTAGGTCTAGGGCAGCAGAGGACAGCAGTGGGATCCAACTCTTCCATCTTGAAGTAATACCAGTGGAGAATGTCAATCCAAGTTGTTCCTATACATTCACCTCAAAACTCTCTCATGTGAAAAAGTGACTCAGTCACAAAAAACAGAGCCTCCTTGTTACCTTTACAGGCTGATCCTGGGTTGAATCTGTCTCACTGCCTTTTTCTTTCTTCTTTTTTTGTTTCTTTTTCTTCTTTTTGGCTCCAGTGTCATTGGCTGGACTCAAACCACTGCAACAAAAAGTAAATACTGATGCAGGATTTAAAAAAAAAAATCTGTTTTGTGCTACCCATGACAAAGAGCTTTCTGTGGAGTCAGACCTTCCTTAATCAAGCCTTTGGCTTCAGAAGCAGGCTGAAGAACCCAGGTCCAGAAAGGGCATTTGGAGGACGCCAGCACTCCTCCTGACTCGCGCCCCCTCAGCTTTCAGGGAGGGAGTGCAGGGCAAGGGATGTCCTATTTGTGTGAAAGGGCCTTTTCCGTTCTTGCTTTTATGTTGCTTATTTTCTTTAGATTGCCAGGGTAATGGCACCAAACGCAAATGATAATTGTTAACAAGGCATTCATACCACAATACTTCCTTGAACTCTGAATGTAAAAGGATGACAGCCAAAAGGCAGTGGTGGGCTTTCTGGAATGCGTTGCCCTTCCTTCCTCCACCTCCCAAATGTATTAGGTTTCATGATTTTCCCCAGTTGGATCTGGAGCACACAGTATGAAAAGGGAGCACTCTGGGAGGCTGAGACGGGCGGATCACGAGGTCAGGAGATTGAGACCATCCTGGCTAACACGGTGAAACCCCATCTCTACTAAAAAAAAACACAAAAAACTAGCTGGGCGAGGTGGCGGGCGCCTGTAGTCCCAGCTACTCGGGAGGCTGAGGCAGGAGAATGGCGTAAACCTGGGAGGTGGAGCTTGCAGTGAGCTGAGATCCGGCCACTGCACTCCAGCGTGGGCGACAGAGCGAGACTCCGTCTCAAAAAAAAAAGAAAAAGAAAAAGAAAAAGAAAAAGCAAAGGAAAAAGAAAAAAGAAAAGTCAAAATTAGGAGTCCAACCTGAGTACAGTGAATCCTAATCTGTAGGATCAGCTAAATGCAGGGATAATTTTAACTGTATATTCTAGATAACCAATTCTCAAAGAATTGAAAGGTCTGGCATGGTGGGTTATGCCCACAATCCCAACACTTTGGGAGGTCGAGGCAGGCAGATCACTTGAGCTCAGGAGTCTGAGACCAGCCTGGGCAACATGGTGAAACCCCATCTCTACCACAAATCCAAAAATTAGCCAGGTGTGGTGGTGCACACCTGTAGTCCCAACTACTTGGGAGGCTGAGTTGAGAGGGTGGCTTGAAGCCTGGGAGAAGGAGGCTGCAGTGAGCCAAAATCACACAACTATGCTCCAGCCTGGGCAATAGAGCCAGACACTGTCTCAAAAAAAAAAAAAAACCAAAAAACAAAAACAAAAAAAAACCACCCAAAACCCCAAGAATTAAAACAACATAAAATACATTTTTCCATTAACATTATGGTAAATACCATTTATAATTCAGAAAGACTTCAGAGTCTCAAAATGCCTGGGAGTTATTATAAATATTACTCTCATCTCACAGAGAGATACTGTATATATGCATATATACAGGGAGACAGTGATCTGAAATCACATGCTGCCATTTCCCATCATAGAACGTCTTCAGATTCTCCTATCTCTTCCTGTTCCTGGGAGAAAGGCTCACATCCAGACTTCATGACCTTACCCCTGGAGTTACCTCCAGCCTTTTCTGGATCTCTCTGCCTTCACAATCGTTCTGTATCACCTGAACTCTATATAGCTGTGGGACTTACCTCTGTGAAAACGGCTTTCCATGTGTCTCTCTCATGCTTGAAATCCTAGAGTGACGGCAGCTTCTTAACTTGGAAGGTGTCAAGCCCAATTTTTCCCTAGGCCCATCACCCTCAGTTCCCACTTAGGCTGTCCACCCTTGCCTCCCACAGCTTCCATCTGGCCAGGCCTCTCAATGTCCCTGATGCAAAAAGACTGTGACAGGGAGAGATCCAGTTAAGTCTGGAGGTTCCTTTAGTCCAAGCATAAGGTAATGAAGTCTAGATACAAGTGCACCTACTTGGTATGATATTAATGAGACCCAGAAGGCATTAACATAGAAGGAAGACTGAGAACATTCAAAGGGGAAATAACGTAACTTCCTTAAAACCAGATGCTCAGCAAAACCCCCAAAGCCATGGCAAAGAACAGAAACCATAGAGTCATTTATGGCCTAAAGATAACTTCTTCTTAATAACTCAATTTTGTTATCGCACACAGGACCATCTGCAGCCTAGGACAACTCTGTGGTTTTCCTACTCCAGATATTTTCACATCAGTCTCAGGATTATGTGCAGTATTATAAGATTTAAAAACTTGGCCAGGCGCGGTGGCTCACGCCTGTAATCCCAGCACTTTGGGAGGCTGAGGTGGGTAGATCACCCGAGGTCGGGAGTTCAAGACCAGCCTGACCAACATGGAGAAACCCCGTCTCTACTAAAAACACAAAAATTAGCCAGGCGTGGTGGTGCATGCCTGTAATCCCAGCTACTCGAGAGGCTGAGGCAAGAGAATCGCTTGAACCCGGGAGGCAGAGGTTGCGGTGAGCTGAGATCACGCCATTGCACTCCAGCCTGGGCAAAAAGAGCGAAACTTCATCTCAAAAAAAAAAAAAAACAGATTTAAAAACTTGCTCATAGGCCAGGTGCGGTGGCTCACGCCTGTAATCCCAGCGCTTTGGGAGGCCGAGGCAGGCAGATCACCTAAGATCAGGAGTTTGAGACCAGCCTGACCAACACGGAGAAATCCCATCTCTACCAAAAATATAAAATTAGCCAGGCGTGGTGGCACATGCCTGTAATCCCTGCTACTCGGGAGGCTGTGGCAGGAGAATCGTTTGTACCTGGGAGGTAGAGGTTGTGGTGAGCCAAGATTGCACCACTGCACTCCAGCCTGGGCAACAAGAGAAAAACTCTGTTTCAAAAAAACAAACAAACAAACAAAAAAACCCTGCCTGACATTAGGAGACAAAGCAGTGTACCACTGTTGGATACAATTTATAATATAAATTCTTATTCATATCAGCTTATGGAACAAATTATCTGGTCCCAGCATATGAATTACCATACGAGTAACTTTTTATAATTCTACAAAAGAAAGAATCAAAAAGGTAAGGTGAAGAACTGCTGTAGATTAACCAACTGGATACTTACTAAACATTAATTTCACACAGGGAAAATAGAAGAAATTACTTCTTTCAACTTTAAAAGTCTTTACAAATATGCAAAATCACTGTAAAAACTACCTTCCTGCCTTTGTTCTTGCTATTGTGTGGAGATACTTCCATGTAGCTATCACCTCATGAATCCAATTTTTGTGTACGGATCTTGGGCTGAACTCTTGTTCTGCTTTATGCATTGCCAATACAAATGTCTAGAAATCTCCAAGACTGAAAATAAAATCAGAGAGCAAATTTCATTTTCCTTATATTGGCTTGAATTTGTACACGCAGCCAGTCACTAAGCAACAATCCTGTTTCAACTTGTATATCAAGTACATGGCTAACAGAGGGAAGTCTTGTTGTTGTTGTTGTTGTTTTGAGACACAGTTTCACTCTTGTTGCCCAGGCTGGAGTGCAATGGCACAATCTCAGCTCATTACAGCTTCCGCCTCCCAGGTTCAAGGGATTCTCCTGCCGCAGCCTACCAAGTAGTTGGGATTACAAGCATGTGCCACCACGCCCAGCTAATTTTTGTATTTTTAGTAGAGACGGGGTTTCACCATGTTGGTCAGTCTGGTCTCAAAGTCCTGACCTCAGGTGATTCACCCGCCTCAGTCTCCCAAAGTGCTGGGATTACAGGCGTGAGCCACTGCTTCTAGCTGCATTTTTTTTTCCTTTAATGAGTCATTTTCACTGAGCTACCAAGTATTGAGCCCCATCCATGAAGACACACTATGAGTTCACATAGTCTTACAGTCAACACCCCCAAACAGAGGACAACCAATTCAGCAAAACCAGAATTGCAAGGAGTCTGCTACAGTTAGCTTTCATGGTAATTATAATAATTTTAATTATTCATAGGAAACCAAGCTCAGAGGCCTTGAAAGTAGGACTTCAAAAAGCATCCTAGCAAGCCAATGCCATTTCACAGAAGAATGGCCTCAATTTGGACTAAGGGAAAACAAAACTAGAGGACCCCACAGAAGCCAGGCTAATCCTTCTCCAGGAATCTGGCATCATTTTTTGTTTGTTTGTTGATTCATGTTTTTTGTTTTTGAGATGGAGGCTCGCCTTGTCACCCAGGCTGGAGTGCAACAGCACAATCTTAGCTCACTGCGGCCTCCTCATCGCAGGTTCCAACGATTCTTCTGCCTCAGCCTTCTGGGTAACTGGGATTACAGGCACACAACACCACGCCTGGCTAATTTTTGTATTTTTAGTAGAGATGGAGTTTCACCGTGTTGGTCAGGCTGGTCTTGAACTTCTGACCTCAGGTGATCTGCCCACCTCGGCCTCCCAAAGTGCTAAGATTAGATTACAGGCTGTGAGTGCCATGCCTGGCCTTTTTTTTTTTTTTTTTTTTGAGACAGAGTCTTGCTCTGTTGCCAGATTGGAGTGCAGTGGCGTGTTCTCAGCTAACTGCAACCTCTGCCTCCTGGGTTCAGTGACTCTCCTGCCTCAGCCTTCCGAGTAGCTGGGACTACAGGCACGCACCACAATGCCCGGCTAATTTTTTGTACTTTTAGTAGAGACAAAGTTTCACCATGTTGGCCAGGCTGGTCTCGAACTCCTGACCTCATGATCTGCCAGCCTTGGCCTCCCAAAGTGCAGGGATTACAGGCGTGAGCCACTGCGCCCGGCCATTTTTATTTTTTTTAAAGACTGAGTCTCGCTCTGTTGCCCAGGCTGTTGTGCAGTGGTGTGATCTCGGCTCACTGCAACCTCCACCTCCCAGGTTCAAGCAATTCTCACACCTCGGCCTCCTTAGTAGCTGCAATTACAGGCACCCACCATCAGGCCCAGCTAATTTTTGTATTTTTAGTAGAGACAGGGTTTCACCATGTTGGCCAGTCTGGTCTTGGACTCCTGACCTCAAGTGATCCACCCACCTCAGCCTCCCAACATGCTGGGATTACAGGCATGAGCCACTGCACCTGCCTGTTTGTTCATTTTTGAGACAGGGTCTTGCTTTGTCACCCAGGCTGGAGTGCAGTGGCACGATCATGGCTCACTGCGGCCTCCAACTCCTGCCTCCAACTCCTGGGCTCAAGCAATCCTCCTGCTTCAGCATCCTGAGTAATTCCGACTACAGGCCTGCATCACCATGCCTGGCTACTTTTAGGCTGGGCTCGAACTCCTGGGCTCAAGCAATCCTCCTGCCTTGGCGTCCCAAAGTGCTGGGATTACAGGCATGAGCCACCGTGTCTGGCTGGCATCCTTTTTAAAGAGATTTGAAGTCCACAACCACTGGGTAGGAATCCTAGGACATGCTACGATTCAGCACACTGAAACAGAACTCTCTCAGAGATCTAAGCTTCACTCACCTTAATTCAAACTGAGATTGGCCAGAACCAGAATCTTAGAACATAGCAAATCAAAGTCCAACTTGTTTCACTTGGTTCCAAAACAAGAGTAGAGAATTAAGTCAAGTTTGCCTTGGTGCAGTGACAGAAGTGCCTCCTCCTCAAGAAGGGAGATGGCAGTTCATAGAAAAATTATGCGACTTATATTCTAAAGTCGATCAATTCATCAATGACCAACCCAGCAAATACAGGGTGAATTAGAATAAAAGGTCCAGGAACAGAGCAGAAAAGCAATCAAGAAATGTCATCTTTTAATGAAGGCCAAAATATTCCAAGTTCAAAGATGTAAGACATCCTAAGGACGCTCTTGTATAAATTCAGACCTTCGGGAGGAGATGGAAAACGAACTTCAGTACTTATTTCTAGAAATAGAACGCAGTGCTGGGTATGTGAGCGGGTGGGAGGTAAGGGCAAGCTGGCAGATGAATGGCAAGAGAAGAGGAACTTCCAGACAACACGAGCAGCGAAAGTCCATATGTAGGGCCTCCTCTCAGTCTTACTGGATGATGCAATCCGCTCAAAACTGCATGCCTGGGAAGAAAAAGCTCTATCACAGGGGAGGGGAAGCTGAGCCTCCAACACTGGAATCTCAGAACCATCTGGCTTAACTTGTTGTTTATAGATGAGGAAACCAAAGCCCAGAAATGTGAGGCAAATTGGTTATCAACTAACCAACTAGCATCTAGGGAGGAGCCATCAATCTCTAAAGACTTGGGGCCATTTCCCCTCAAAGGCTATGGCTTCATTCCCTATAAGAACTGACTTGAGAATCCTCCAAAGCCAAGAGAATATTGTTTCCTCACACTAGGCTACAGAACACAGCTTTGGTGTTTGAGAGGAGTAAGCATTAGAAGTAATGAGGAAAGTGAGCCATGTTTTATCCAGAAAGTTCTGACTACTCTAGTTCTCTGATGTCTGCCTGTTTTAAAACTATAATCTCCTAAAACACTTTTACATATAATACTATATTGCTTTCTTGGCTTCCCAATGACGTTAAAAATTTCCTAAGAACAAGGACTACATCTTTTTTATTTTTGAGACAGAGTCTTGCTCTGTTGCCCAGGCTGGCGTGCAGTGGTGTGATCTTGGCTCACTGCAATCTCCGCCTCCTGGGTTCAAGTGATTCTCTTCCTCAGCCTCCTGAGAAGCTGGGATTTCAGGCATGTGCTACCATGCCCGGCTAATTTTTGTATTTTTAGCAGAGACAGAGTTTCACCACGTTGGCCAGGCTGGTCTCGAACTCCTGGCCTCAAGTGATCTGCCTCAGCCTCCTACAACGCTGGGATTACAGGCGTGAGTCACTGCACCCGGCCAGACTACATCTTATACAGCTGTTTCCAACAGCACCTCTAGTTGTGCTGAGCACACAGTTAACAGTTCAACAGTTATATGCCTGACTGATGCTTTACAGGCATAATAGACTAAAATAAGACCTTGAAAAGCTAGAGCCCAAAAGAGGGTCAGCAAAACATCTTTAGTACTGTTTGCACAGGACAGCTGTGTTAATATTCCATGAGAGCAATGGAAATGCTGTGCTCTTGAGCTACTAATTGAGATTTTAAATTCTCAACTTTCTGTTTTTTAATTTTAAAAAAATAGGCCAGGCGCAGTGGCTCACACCTGTAATCCCTGCACTTTTCGAGGCCAAAGTGGGTGGATCACCTGAGGTCAGGAGTTTGGGACCAGTCTGGCCAACATGGTGAAACCCCATCTCTACCAAAAAAAAATAGAAACATTAGCCAGGTGTGGTGGTGCACACCTGTAATCCCAGCTACTTGGGAGGCTGAGGCAGGAGAATCACTTGAACCTGGGAGGGGGAGGTTGCAGTGAGCTAAGATCACACCACTGCACTCAGCCCGAGTGAGACTCCATCTCAAATAAAAATATAATGAATTTTTTTTTTTTTTTGACAGGTTCTTGCTCTGTCACCCAGGCTGGAGTGCAGTAGCACAATCGTGGCTCACTGCAGCCTCAACCTCCCAGGTTCAAGCGATCGTCTCACCTCAGCCTCCTGAGTAGCTGGGACTACGGGCGTACACCACCATACTTGGCTAATTTTTATACGTTTTGTAGAGACAGGGTTTCACTATGTTGCCCAGGCTGGTCTTGAATTCCTGGGCTCAAGCTATCCACCTGCCTCAGCTTCCCAAAATGCTGGGATTACAGATGTGAGCTACCATGTCTAGCCCTAATTTTCTTATTCATTGTCTTCTCTCTTCTTAGGCTCTGTCCTACTCCTTGAAAAGTTAAAACAGGTCCAGCCAGGTGTGGTGGCGTGAATTTGTAGTCCCAGGTACTCAGGAAGCTGAGGCGGGAGGATCTCTTGAGCCCAGGAGTCTGATGACGTAGCAGTGCACCACGACCACACTTGTGAACAGCCACTGTACTCCACCCTGGGTGACAAAGTGAGACCCCATCTCTAATAAGTAAATAAAACACAAACAAAAAAGCTCCACTCTAACTATTTCTAATGGTTTCAATGTCTTAAACACAGACCACAGGTTTACAACATAAGAAAAAAAAAGTTTGGGAAATAAAATTCACAAATTTGGCCACTTCTTTTTTTTTTTTTCACTGTAGCTCTCAGATCTCATGGCCACTTGTTTTTTACTTGTATTTTTTAAATGCTAGTCAAGTGAAGCAGGGGGAGTGGAAAAGGAACAAAGAAATCTATAACTGGTTATGACAAATTAGTCGTAGACACCACTGCACTTGGACCAATCGCCACGTGTTTTCTACCTCTGAAAAAAAAAGACAGGAGTTGGAGACCAGCCTGTGCAATATAGTGAGACCTTGTCTCTATATACAGAGACCAAAAAATTAGCCTGTAGTCCCGGTCACCTGGGAGGTTGACGTAGGAGGACTGCACCACGGCACTACGACCGGGGTGACAGAGTGAAACCTTGTCTCAAAAAAAAAAAAAGTGAATTTTTTTGGGCTGAAATACAAATTTTCCAGAGAAACTTGTTAAAATAAACCCTAACCTCTAATATCCTTTTGATTCTACTTTTAGACATCAGGAAATCCTTTTGCAAATCAATTAACTCTTGAAGTATGGTAAGTTCACTAGTAATCCTATTAGTACTCAGAAAGCCCAAAGAGAGGTGAAAGAAATGGCAAAGATGCCCAGAAGGAAACGACATGGCATGAATCAGTATCAGCTGTCTAGTCCCTGTACTTCTGCCCCCGACTCTGCACATTCCCACCAATTAGTCATATCAAAAACTGCGTGTGAATCCCAAATGATGGGAAAAATAAAAACACTTTAGTACTGCCATCAAGGTACCCTGGGGCTGGGCACAGTGGCTCATGCCTGTAATCCCAGCACTTTGGGAGGCCAAGGCGGGTGGATCACCTAAGGTCTGGAGCTCAAGACAAGCCTGGCCAACATAGCGAAACCCCGTCTCTACTAAAAAATACAAAAATTAGCTGGGCATGGTGGCGGGTGCCTGTAATCCCAGCTACTTGGGAGGCTGAGGCGGGAGAATCGTTTGAACCCAGGAGGCAGAGGTTGCAGTGAGCCGAGATCACGCCACCACACTCCAGCCTGAGTGACAGAGTGAGACTCCATCTCACACACACACACAAAAAGGTACCCTGGGAGGTCTGTGAAAAGAACAGCAGGTTATAAGAAGGGATCACAAAAGACCACTTTCGCTGCCACCCTCGGCCTTCCCTGGGATAGTAAGCCAGAGTACTGAGGGTGAACGAGCTAATTCTTATCATGCATGATAACTGCTTTTCAGAGGTCACAAAAACTCTGCTACACTAAACTGCTTAAAACTGGAATGAGACAAATGTGTAAATTCCACATTGAGTCTGTTTGGCAAGTTAAGACTTTGACTTTGCAACTCCAAGGTAAAATCAAATGCTGTTCAGAGACCATTATCAAGAATGTTTTGAGCAGTGGCTCAATGCTGGCAGAAATCTCACCCACTAGAATGACTTCTTTTTTTTTTTTTTGAGACGGCGTCTCACTTTGTTGCCCAGGCTGGAGTGCAGTGGCGCGATTAGAATGACTTCTGAAAAAAATATTTGTCTATCATGGAGAGACAAACTGGTTCCCAAGTTTGGGAACATCCATAGGCTGTTAAATGGATCCAAAGATAGGATTCACACTGCTGCAGATTCAAGATGCAGAAGTTAATTCAGCAGGGGAAAGAAATCTAGCAAGTTTAGAATGGATCCTCTGAGGTGTCAAAGAGACCAGCGGAGATGCAAATCTCAAGCCTCACTATAAAAACTAAAGTCTGACGGCCGGGCGCGGTGGCTCAAGCCTGTAATCCCAGCACTTTGGGAGGCCGAGATGGGTGGATCATGAGGTCAGGAGATCGAGACCATCCTGGCTAACACGGTGAAGCCCCATCTCTACTAAAAATACAAAAAAATTAGCCGGGCGTGGTGGCAGGCGCCTGTAGTCCCAGCTACTCGGGAGGCTGAGGCAGGAGAATGGCGTGAACCCAGGAGGTGGAGCTTGCAGTGAGCCGAGACAGTGCCACTGCACTCCAGCCTGGGCGACAGAGCAAGACTCCGCCTCAAAAAAAAAAAAAAAAAAAAAAAACTAAAGTCTGGCTGGGCATGGTGGTGGCTCATGCCTGTAATGCCAGCACTTTGAGAGGCTGAGGCAGGCAGATCATGAGGTTAGGAGTTCCAAGACCAGCCTGGCCAACATAGTGAAACTCCGTCTCTACTAAAAATACAAAAATTAGCTGGGCAGGGTGGCGCACGCCTGTAGTCCCAGCTACCCAGGAGGCTGAGGCAGGAGAATTGCTAGAACCTGGAAGGTGGAGGTTGTGGTGAGCTGAGATCACACCACTGCACTCCAGCCTGGGCAACAGAGCAAGACTCTGTCTGAAATAAATAAATAAATAAATAAATAAATAAATAAATAAATAAAAAAAAAAGTCTGGCCAGGCATGATGGCTCACGCCTGTAATGCCAGCACTTTGGGAGGTGAAGGCAGATGGATCACAAGGTCAGGAGTTCAAGACCAGCCTGGCCAAGATGGTGAAATCCCGTCTCTACTAAAACTACAAAAGTTAGCCGGGTACAGTGGTGCATGTCTGTGATCCCAGCTACTTGGGAGATTAAGACACAAGAATTGCTTCAACTTGGAAAGCGGAGGTTGCAGTAAGTTAAGATCATGCCACTACACTCCAGCTTGGGTGACACAGTCTTTTTTTGAGAGTACTGAGGGTGAACAAGCCAATTCTTGTCATGGACGATAACTGTTTTTCAGAGGTCACAAAAGCTCTGCTATACTAAACTGCTGGATCACGAGGTCAGGAGATCGAGACCATCCTGGCTAACCCGGTGAAACCCCGTCTCTACTAAAAAATACAAAAAAACTAGCCGGGCGAGGTGGCGGGCGCCTGTAGTCCCAGCTACTCGGGAGGCTGAGGCAGGAGAATGGCGTAAACCCGGGAGGCGGAGCTTGCAGTGAGCTGAGATCTGGCCACTGCACTCCAGCCTGGGCGACAGAGCGAGACTCCGTCTCAAAAAAAAAAAAAAAAAAAACTGGAATGAGACAAATGTGTAAATTCCACATTGAGTTTGTTTGGCAAGTTAAGACTTTGACTTTGCAACTCCAAGGTAAAATCAAATGCTGTTCAGAGACCATTTTTTGAGACTCTGTCTCAAAAAAAGAAATAAACAAACAAACAAAAACCCTAAAGTCTTCATAAGTGAAATCATGGAGGATATAATCCACGTAAAGGGCTTAGCACAACGCCCACTACATAGCGATAATAGTAACTTTTACTAAACACTTAACCATAGTGACTCCTCAGTTGCCTCTCAGAGCAGTTCTAGAAAGTTGTTTTTTTTTTTTGTCTATTTTTTTGAGATGGAGTCTCTCTCTCTCGCCCAGACTGAAGTGCAGTGGTGCTATATGGGCTCACTGCTACCTCTGCCTCCCAGGTTCAAGTGATTCTCCCATCTCAGCCTCC
Organism: Chlorocebus sabaeus; assembly: GCF_047675955.1. Taxonomy (NCBI): domain Eukaryota; kingdom Metazoa; phylum Chordata; class Mammalia; order Primates; family Cercopithecidae; genus Chlorocebus; species Chlorocebus sabaeus. The sequence goes on from NC_132919.1 coordinate 66,727,265, forward strand.
CATGTAGCTGGCACTACAGGGCCACGCCACCACGCCCAGCTAATTTTTGTATTTTTACTACAGATGGGGTTTTGCCATGTTGGCCCAGCTGGTCTTGAACTCCTGACCTCAAGTGATCTACCCACCTCAGCCTCTCAAAGTGCTGGGACATTTTTCAGGCTGTGGAGGAATTCTGGTTTAGTATTTTTGGCGCTCTCAATAGAGAACACCATATTTTGTGTCCCTTAAATGTAACAATCACAAGGACGACATCTTTGAGGAATGAGAAGAGAGGCTTGAAGGGTAGATTTCAGATAAAAAGCTAAAGAGAAAGAGTTAAAGCAGCATCTTCCTGAAGTTACTAAATGTATGGCTCATGAATCTATGGGCTCTATAGGGAAAGGGTTAACTGCCAACTCAGTAAAGCTGGAGAATTTTAGTGTGAGCATATTAGTTGAACAATGTGAAAAATCAGCAAAACTGCTTTGCCATGAGCAGCGAGTCCCTGAAATAGGCTCTCATTTACTTTCCATTTCTTCTGCTTTCCAGTCTCTTCTCTTTGAAGCAGCTCTTGATTAGTTTCTTTTTAATTGCCACTTAATTGGGAAACAAAATTAGAACACTTATTTGATATCAGTGATGAGGTTTCTCTTTCCATTCTGCTTTGATCTAGTTTTGAAAAACCAAAAGTTGAAGGGAGAAATTAAAAAGGAACTAAAAAGATTTCTTCTTTCCAAGAGCTAGCTGCAGCTATAAACCATCAAATAAATATGGAAAGAAGGACTCTTGGAGAAGCTGAAGAAAAAAACAAAAGCAAGTAAGGCTAGCATTAAGGAATGTATTTTCAGAAAGAGTTTTCTTTCCTCCTAAGTTTTCATAAGGGATAATATCTCGTAACCAGGAAGTGAGGAGAACTTATAAAGAATCCATGTTAACCTGTCCCAAGGAGTAAGAGAGCTGGATGGAGATGAGACACCTCTTGTCAGAGGGCTCTTGACCCATGCTTACCAGGATCTCAATGATACTGAAGACATTGCAAAATAAATTCTGAAAGACTCCTGGAACATAATAGTCTAAAAGTTCTTTTTTGTTCCAAAACACTCAGACAAACTTCACTTATTATCCCCACATTAAAATCTGCCAACTGATGAGATTTATTCTTTGGCAATACTTCTTGGAAAGACTCTCATTAAAAAAAAAAAAAATCAAATTAAACCATATAGATGAATCACGAAGTACAGGGGGATGCTGCATAAAGATTATCTTAGTCTGACTGTCCTCTAAATTGTTCAGGATAATTATGCTAGGCATGTAACTGGGGGAAATTGAGTGCAGTAAAAAACAAACAAAACTGGCTGGGCGCAGGAGCTTATGCCCACGATCCCAGCCGTTTGGGAGGCCAAGGTAGGAGCATCACTTGAGGCCAGTAGTTTGAGACCAGCCTCGGCTAAATAGTGCAACCCCATCTCTACAGAAAATTTTTAAAAAGAAAATTAGCCAGGGATGATGGTGCATGTCTACAGTCCTAGCTACTTGGGAGGCTGAGGTGGGAGGACTGCTAGAGTCCAGGTCAAAGGCCGCAGTAAGCCATGATGACAGCATTGTACTGGGCAACAGAGCAAGGCCCTGCTTCCAAAGTAATAATAATAATTTAAAAATTAGGCCGGGCGCAGTGGCTCACGCCTGTAATCCCAGAACTTTGAGAGGCCGAGGCGGGCAGATCATGAGGTCAGGAGACCAAGACCATCCTGGTTAACATGGTGAAACTCTGTTTCTATTAAAAATACAAAAAATTAGTTGGGCGTGGTGGCGGGCACCTGTAGTCCCAGCTACTCAGGAGGCTGAGGCAGGAGAATGGCATGAACCCAGGAGGCAGAGCTTGCAGTGAACCGAGATCATGCCACTGCACTCCAGCCTGGGCAACAGAGTGAGACTCCATCTCAAAAAAAAAAAAAAAAAATTAAATTAAAAATTTTTTAAATAGAAAAACTGAAGAGATGCATCCATACACATTACATATGTATGCATGTATACATATATACGTATTGTATACATGAAGGGTTTGGGGTTGTTTTTATTTATAGAGATGGGGTCTCACCATGTTGCCCAGGCTTGTCTCGAACTCCTGGGCTCAAGTGATTTTTCCGCCTCAGCCTCCCAATGTGCTGAGGTTACAGGCGTGAGTCACTACACACAACTACATGAAGTTTTATATTCATCAAATGTTTATGCTGATTTAATTATGGAGGAAACACAAGACTAGAAAAATCAAGAATTAAACTCATATACAAAGAGACATAAGAAATTAATACAACTGGCTGGGCGTGGTGGCTTACACCTGTAATCCTAGCACTTTGGGAGGCTAAGACAGGCAGACTGCCTGAGCTCAGGAGTTCGAGACCAGCCTGGGCAACATGGTGAAACCTCGTCTCTACTAAAATACGAATAATTAGCTGGGCGTGGCAGTGTGCTCCTGTAGTCCCAGCTACTCAGGAGGCTGAGGCAGGAGAATTTCTTGAACCTGGGAGGCAGAGGTTGCAGTGAGCCGAGATCATGCCACGGCACTCCAGCCTGGGCAACAGAGTGAGACTCTGTCTCCAAAAAAAAAAAAGGAAATAATACAACTGCATTTCCCATGAATCCAGTACATGAATTTAGCTCATTTTATTAGCATAGAGCACTGTGACTTTAGTTCCTGAAAAAGAGCCCAGGAAGCTGGGTGTGGTGGCTCATGCTTACAATCTCAGCACTTTGGGAGGCTAAAGCAGGAGGATCACTTGAACCCAGGAGTTTGAGACTAGCCTGGGCAACATAGTGAGACACAGTCTCTTTAAAAAAAAAAATTTTTTTTAAATGGCCGGGCGTGGTGGCCCATGCCTGTAATACCAGCACTTTGGGAGGCCAAGGTGGGCAGATCACAAGGTCAGGAGATTGAGACCATCCTGACTAACTCGATGAAACGCCATCTCTACTAAAAGTACAAAAAAATTAGCCAGGCGTGGTGGCAGGCACCTGTAGTCTCAGCTACTTGGGAGACTGAGGCAGGAGAATGGTGTGTACCCGGCAGGCAGAGTTTGCAGTGAGCAGAGATCATGCCACTGCACTCCAGCCTGGGCAACAGAGCGAGACTCCGTCTCAAAAAAAGGAAAAAAAAAAAAGGGCCTAAGAGAATAAAGGTTAGCTTGAACTATGATTAACCTTTATTGTATATTACACATTTTAGACTCTCTAGCATTGAAAGGAAAACTTCTGTCAACTCTTACATGATTTTTGAGAAGATTTTAAATATTAAGTAAAGACAAAAAACATTTCAAGAAGCAAAACACAGTGGAAAGCTTCCACAACAAATTGGAGCTTCTTGATTTCTGTAGGTATTTCCTTTTTTTTTTTTTTTTGAGATGGAGTCTCACTCTGTCACCCAGGCTGGAGTACAGTGGCACAATCTCGGCTCACTATAAGCTCTGCCTCCCGGGTTCACGCCACTCTCCTGCCTCAGTCTCCCGACTAGCTGGGACTACAGGCACCCGCCATCATGCCCAGCTAATTTTTTGTATTTTTAGTAGAGAAGGGGTTTCACTGTGTTAGCCAGGATGGTCTTGATCTCCTGACCTCGTGATCCACCCGCCTTGGCCTCCCAAAGTTCTGGGATTACAGGCGTGAGCCACCGCGCCCAGCCTCTGTAGGTATTTCATAAAAATTGTAGTAAGGCTTACAATGAGAATTATTTGGGGAGAGAAAACGTGTATGTAAGAAAAATCTGACATCCTCTCACTTGGTGAGGGGAGATAAAACTCCACTAATATTAAGCTAGGTATTTTAATATCTGCCATTCATTCATACAGCAAATATTCACTAATGCCCACTAAGTGCTAGGCATTTTGAAGACACAATCCTGTTTACATGCACCTTACTGTCAGATGAGACAGGTACCAGACACATTAAGAAACATTACCAAATATGTAGTTACATTTATTGTTATGATAAAAGCTACAATACAGCACGTGATAAGAGCAGAGGGACAAGCTAGGAGGTTAGGGAAGATGTGAAGAAAGAGGAGGAGGGAGGAAGAGGAGTGCATTCCAGATGTTATCTCATTTAATCCCTATAACTCTGAGTTAAGTACCTTTCCCAAGGTCACAGGACTATTAAGTGTCAGAGCCAAGCTTTGAGATGAGATTTTCAGATCAGAGGCTTGCTCTGTCGCCCAGGCTGGAGTGCAGTGGAGAGATCTCAGCTCACTGCAAACTCTGCCCCCTGATTTCAAGCGATTATCCTGCCTCAGCCTCCCGAGTAGCTGGGATTACAGATGCCTGCCACTACGCCCAGCTAATTTTTGTATTTTTAGTACAGATGAGGTTTCACTATGCTGACCAGGCTGGTCTCAAACTCCTGACCACAAGTGATCTGCCCACCTCAGCCTCCCAAAGTGCTTGGATTACAGGCGTGAGCCACCGCGCCTAGCCTGAGACCAGATTTAAATGATTCCAAAGTCCATGCTTTTCCACTGTGCCGTGCTACATTTTCCCAAATTGCTGCTTCTCCCCAAAACCATTTCCTCTTAAAGTTCATGTAAAAATGTTGACTCTCCCCCGGATTCTTAGTGCCAGAATTAGACTCTCTCCTCCAGACTAGGCCCTTGGTTTTTCACTGGCTCCCTCCAAACTCATTTTCACAGACCTTTAGATTTGGGATGCTAATAAACATAATTTTTTCACCCAGACCATAACCATGCACAGAAACACCACTGCAAACTGTCAACGTTTTTTTAAGGTTATTACTTATTTCTGCTACAAATAAAATAATTTTATTTGTTTTTTTTTTTTTGTTTTTTTTTTTTTTTGGGAGATGGAGTCTTGCTTTGTTGCCAAGCTGGTGTGCAGTGGCGCGATCTCAGCTCACTGCAACCTCTGCCTCCCAGATTCAGGCGATTCTCCTGCTTCAGCCTCCAGAGTAGCCGGGGCTACAGGTATGCACCACCATGCCCAGCTAATTTTTCTATTATTAATAGAGACTGGATTTCACCATGTTGGCCAGGATCGTCTCAATCTCTTGACCTCATGATCCACCCGTCTCAGCCTCCCAAAGTGATGGGATTACAGGCATGAGCCACTGCACACCACCCTTTTTTTTTGAGACAGGTTCTTGCTCTGTTGCCCAGGCTGGAGTGCAGTGGTGCAATCTCAGTTCACTGCAGCCTCCACCTCCCAGGTTCAAGCGATTCTCCTGCTTCAGCCTCCCGAGTAGCTGGGACTACAGGAGTGCACCACCACGTCCAGCTAAACTTTGTATTTTTAGTGGAGAGGGGGTTTCACCATGTTGGTCAGGCTGGTCTCAAACTCCTGACCTCAAGTGATCCGCCTGCCTCAGCCTCCCAAAGTGCTGGGATTACAGATGTGAGCTACCACACCAGGCCAATAAAATAACTTTCCGGCACACAGTTTTGCAAAGTGATTCACAGATTACAGGGCCCAAACCTAAGGACACTGGTCAGGACAACAGTTAAGAAGAGAAAAATAAAAGCAACTATAACAAGAGCAAAGAAAATGCCACACTTTCACTTCTGGAATGACTTTCACATTCACCAACTCTCATCTGTGATTCAGATCTCTACTCAGGAGAGCTTCACTTTCCCTTCTTCCTATTCCTACTTCCTCTTTCTCAGCTCTTCCATTTTTAGGAACATCAAACTTCAAAACAAGACTTTTATTACATTAGATCTGTTGTGAGTTATAGCAATAAAAACTAAATTTGGCAACCTTCCTATTCCTCTACATTCTTCCTGTGATTTTTTTTTTTTTTCTTTTGAGACAGAGTCTCGCTCTGTAGCCCAGGCTGGAGTGCAGTGGCGTGATCTCAGCTCACTGCAAGCTCTGCCTCCTGGGTTCACGCCATACTCCTGCCTCAGCCTCCTGAGTAGCTGAGACCACAGACACCCACCACCACGCGCGGCTAAATTTTTTGTATTTTTAGTAGAGACGGGGTTTCACAGTGTTAGCCAGGATGGTCTCGATCTCCTGACCTCGTGATCTTCCCCCCCCTGCCTCCCAAAGTGCTGGGATTACAGGCATGAGCCACTGCGCCCAGCCCTTCCTGTGATTTTTAATGCTGGTTGAAGAACATAAAAGCTAGGTAGATCTTTTAACCTAAGATTCACTACAAGCAGGTTATAAACCACTTAAATACAGTCATCCTTCACTGAACGTCAGGGATATGTGCTGGGAAATGCATGGTTAGGTGATTTTTGTCTTGCAGACATCATAGGGTGTACTTACACAAACCTAGATGGTATAGCCTACTAAGTGCCTAGGCTAAACAGTATACATTACAGTAACACGCTATACAGGTTTGTAGCCTAGGAGCAATAGGCTACCGCATGTTACTGAGTACTGCAGGCAACTATAACACAATGGTAAGTATTTGTGTATCTAAGCATACCTAAACATAGAAAGGATACAATAAAAATATGTACTATAATTTTGTGGGACCATCTCTTCTACACAATCCTTGGGCAGCGCATGACTGTAATACTTTGTTCTCCCCTCTATATAAGGTAGCAGATTTTTTCTTTTTTTTTAAGTTTCTACAAAGACCTCAATCTTCTACCTTTATATCTGGACTACCACCAATACTGCAAATAACAAGCTGCTATGAAATTCAGACTACCTCAAACTCAGCAAGTTATACACCCAAAAATCTCTCACGACTTTCAGTTTAAAAATACATCTACAAATATAGACAGGAAGATAGGGAGAGAGAGCGTGAGTGCCAGTGCCAGGCACTAACCATGTGAAGAAAGATGGATAAGCTGTGGCTTACAGAAGTAAAAACTATTTTGGAAAAAGAATTCAACATTCAAATGCCTGGTACGTTTCTTCATCCCTAGGAACAAATAGTAACTAATGGTAAGACCCTAAAGTACAGGATAGGCAGTATGGAGCCCGAGGATTCCAAATACTCTCCAAGAAGCAACATCGCTCATTTCTTGAAGCCTGGGGCTACTCTGCAAAGTTAACAAGGCAAAGATGTTCGAAGATCTAATTATATTAATATATTGTTCAGGATACTTATGACTGGAGCAATGGAAACTATGTAAATCAAAGCATTGTCATATCGTTAATTACATAGGGTTTATAAGGTGCGTTTATATTTTGGGATTCTCTCGTAGTGATATTTTACAATATAATTATATATACAGTTTGTATAGTCTGATGAATTTCCCCACTGAGGGTGAACTGCTGCGAAATGTTTTATTATTCGTTTATTGCTAGTCACGTTGCTCAAACAACACGTCTATAAGTAACGTTCCCTTTGAACTGTACTGTTACTAGACTGTCCTGTGTTGTACCATCGAAAACCATCGTCCAACATGCTCTTTTCCCAGGACTGGCCTGAAGCACACGAGTGGAACATAGCATAGAACTTTTACATAATAAAAGTACTGAACGTCTCCGGCCCTTAATATCCAGAGCACCCACCCTTGGTAAATGACAAAGGTAGTAACCAATCGCCAGGCAGGATCCTAGTGACTTAGCCAATAAGAATATGAGGGTGGTGCTAGACTAAGCTCCCGGTGACTTCCCCGCACCCCAGAGACCCAGGTTGTGGGAGGCTGGACGGGAATTGGACTCCGAGGATTTCGTTACCCCCGGTTGTAGCTGTTGTCCTCCTCATTCTCGCAATCGCTGCAGTGCTCATGACCGTTCCCGTTCCCTTCCATCATCTGCAGCAGCGGAGATGCCAGCGGCTTCACTGCTGTCTCACTCTCGTCCGCCATCTTGAGTTGCGAGAGCGGGGCCCCGCGCCCCGCTACATGGGGGGTTCCTATTGGACAAGGGGGATTTGCGCTGCATTCTGGGTTTTGTAGTTTTTCTGGCGAGGGGAGCTGCCACTAGGAGCGACTCTTTCCCAGGAAACTGACTGCAATACCCAGGAATCACCAGGGACGGCTCCGGTCGGGTCAAGGGGCGGGGCCACTAATACCCGGAAGCCTAGGCATTCGGCCACGCTTTGAGGAAAGAAGGGGCGCAAGGTTGGTGGGACCGACCCTTCGGAACCGGGCGGCCGCCTGGCATGCTGGGAGTTGTAGTTCGATGCTGGTTTAGGGTTTCAGGTGTGGAGGTTCCAAAATCCAAGGTTTGATTTCAGCCTGCCCTGGCCAGTGCCTGGGCCGCTGGGAGCCGTTATTGACTGCCGTTAAGGACCGTTACCTTTCCCGGGTCAGTGAAAGGGCCTGAGGCCAGCGGGTGTGACCCGCCTGGAGCCAGAATGCCCCAGGCCTTCTTGGAGTGGGCTTTTCTGCAAGAAGCCGAGTTGACTCCTGGCCGCCTTCCTCACTCGGGAGTCTGGGCAACCCCCGGTCATTGGCAGTTCAAGGTCTCATGAGAGGCAGTGGATTTTTGTGTGCGATGCACTGACCCTAAGCCAGGAGACCCTACTGCTAGGGAGGCAGGGCTCGCCGCATCTTGGCCTCCAGGTACTGATCTTCGCCAAGCTCTTTCGCGCACACATGGTCCCTTTAATTCCCCACAAGAATCTTCCACAACGACCTTTTTTTTTTTTTTTAAATAGGGTTGCCGTCTGTCGCCCAGGCTGGAGTGCAGTGGCTCAAGATCACACTTCACTGTAATCAAGCTATCCTCCCACCTCAGGCTCCCGAGTACCTAGGACTACAGGCGTGAGCCACGACACCCGGCTAATTTTTGTATTTTTTGTAGAGACGAGGGTCTCGCCTTGTTGCCCAGGCTGGTCTCGAACTCCTGGGGTACTCCTGGGGTATCTTCCTACCCCAACCCCTCAAAGTGCTGGGATTACAGACGTGAGCCAGGGCACCCAGCCCACATCGACTCTTTCTTTAATAAGTACTGATATGCCAGATTCTGTAGTAAGGCCTTTCGTACCTTATCTCATTTAATCCTCTCAACAAGTCTACAATATAGGTCCTATTATTATTATTCACCTTTTTTGTTTTGTTTTATTTTGAGACAGAGTCTCGCTGTGACGCCCAAGCTGGAGTGCAGTGGTGCAATCTCGGCTCACTGCAACCTCCGCCTCCCGGGTTCAAGCAATTCTCTTGCCTCTACCTCCTGAGCAGCTGGGATTAAAGGTGCACGCCACCACACCTAATTTTTGTAATTTTAGTAGAGACAGGGTTTCACCATGTTAGTTAGGCTGGTCTTGAACTCCTGACCTCGTGATCTGCCCACTTCGGCCTCCCAAAGTGCTGGGATTAGAGGAGTGAGCCACCATGCCTAGCCATATTCACCTTTTTGACGATGGAAAAATGTGGCCCTGAGAGGTTGGTAAATTGCACAATCACATAGCTGGTTAAGTGGTAGATTGGTATACAAATCCGGATCTGTGTGCCCCTAGACCCTCTGAATTCTTTGCCACCATAAAAGTCCCATTTTCTGATACACTATTCACTCAAGGAAATCGGTTACTAAAACGTAACTGTGACTCCAGTGTGTATTCTATGTCAGGGGAAAAAAGGTAACTGCAACATTTTAATCTGTTTTTACCCTTGATTGAATGTTTCAGTCCCTGAGTCTCACTCTTGTGATTGAGTAATCTCACCTGAATCCCGAGAAGAGCACCCAAAGACATGGTTTCCCATTCGTTGAAATTTCCTATTTGGGTTGAGTGTGGTGGGTGATGAGAGGACTAATTCTTACCATCAGAGCGCTCCATGGCCAAAAAGGGAAATGATCTTTGCCTTTGGGAAAGATCTCAACATGGGAAGAATGGCAGGGCGGTAAGAAACAGTTTCCACCTGACTCAGGGAAAGAAAACACAAATAAAACACAGAACTAAATATAGTCAACTCTGTTTATATATCAGTGGCATAAACATAAGTAATTATGATCCAAAGCGGCAGATAATCCTGTCATCTATATTTGACTTTGGAAGGCAGTCAAAGATGCCCACTCAGTCTGAGAACTGTCATCACACTCAACTCTCTGGGGTCCAAGACTGCTGTTCAATATGATTGTCCTATTTGCAGCTGCAGTGAAGAGGGGGTCAGAGATAAGAATAATAATAAAGCCAGGCCAGGTGCGGGGGCTCATGCCAGTAATCCCAGCACTTTTGGAGGCTGAGGTGGGTGGATCACCTGAGGTCAGGAGTTCGAGACCAGCCTGGCTAACATGGTGAAACCCCATCTCTACTAAAAATACAAAAATTAGCCTGATGTGCTGGGCATAGTGGCTGACGCCTGTAATCCTAGCACTTTGGGAGGCTGAGGTGGGTGGATCACCTAGGTCAGGAGTTCCAGACCAGCCTGGCCAACATGGTGAAACCCTATCTCTACTAAAATTACAAAATTGGGCCAGGCGTGGTGGCTCACGCCTGTAATCCCAGCACTTTGGTAGGCCGAGGTGGGCGGATCACCTGAGGTCGGGAGTTCGAGACCAGCCTGAGCAACAAGGAGAAACCCCGTCTCTACTAAAAATACAAAAAATTAGCCAGGCATGGTGGTGCATGCCTGTAATTCCAGCTACTTGGGAGGCTGAGGCAGGAGAATCGCTTGAACCCGGGAGGTAGAGGTTGCGATGGGCCAAGATCGTGCCATTGCACTCCAGCCTGGGCAACAAGAGCAAAACTCCATCTCAAAAGCAAAAAAAAGAAAAAAGCCGGGTGTGGTGGCACACTCCTGTAGTCCCAGCTACTCGGGAAGCTGTGGCAGGAGAATCGCTTGAACCTGGGAGGCAGAGGCTGCAGTGAGCCAAGATCCCGCCACTGCACCCCAGCCTGGGCGATAGAGCGAAACTTTGTCTCAGAAAACAAACAAAAAAACCCCCCAACTTCCTGCTCTATGTGAAGCATAACTAGGTAACTATAGATTTTTTGTTTCTTTGGCTCACTGCAACTTGCACCCCCCGGGTTCAAGCAATTCTCCTGCCTCAGCCTCCCGTGTAGCTGGGATTACAGGTGCCCGCCACCATGGCCAGCTAATTTTTGTATTTTTTAGTAGAGACGGGATTTGGCCATGTTGTCCAGGCTGTGCAGCCTGAGATAATCCCACAAAGTGCTCATGATCACCACTGCCAAGGCTGCATAAGTACTGAGTGGCCGAGCTTTATATCTGAAGTTAGGACCCTGCAGTTTTGCCCCTCTCCTCTCTCTCCTTCCCCGCTCCGGGGAAAGGAAAAGTTATGGCCCCGGGTCGGGGGTTGGGGACCTCTGTACTGCGTTCCGGCGCCAAGCTCGCCCCGCCCCTCCCGCGTCCGCCCGCCCCTCCCGCGTCCGCCCGCCCCTCCCGCGTCCGCCCGCCCCTCCCGCGTCCGCCCGCCCCTCCCGCGTCCGCCCGCCCCGCCTCTCCCGCGTCCGCCCGCCCCGCCTCTCCCGCGTCCGCCCGCCCCGCCTCTCCCGCGTCCGCCCGCCCCGCCTCTCCCGCGTCCGCCCGCCCAATCTCTCCCGGCCCCGCCCGCCCGCGCGCGCGCCCGCCCTCCCAACCTCCCTCGCCCGGCCCCGCCTGCGCGCCCAACCTCTCCCTACCGCGCCTGCTGGGCGGACGTCCGGTCCGCGCCCCCGAGGTCCCGCCTCGCCCGCTGAGCTGGCCTGTAAGCGCCGCAGAGATTGGGCTAGAGGCGGAGGCCTGGGCCGGGTCGGAGGCGCTGGGTACGTAGCGCGCCGCGCGGGCCGGTGGGAGCCAGCCTGGCCCCGGGGAGGAGGCGGGCCCTGGCCGAGGCTTCTACGTGGGGCTGCCATCGCCCCGGGCGCCCCAGTTTCGCTGCCTAGTGGGGCGTAGGCGCCTCTTTTGAAATCCTGAGTTACGATGTAGTGAGCGCATCGTGTGCGGCCAGCACTAAGGCAAGCAAGCGCTTTTATATCCATGGCCCATTGTCTTGACAGTAACCCTGCCAAGCAAGGTGTTATTTCCTGTTTTAGGGCTGAGGACGCGCAGGAAGGTTTACAGCTAGAAAGGGCTGGAGATTGTAGATTCAAACTCAGGATCAGACCAAAGACACTGCCCTTTAGAGCTTTGCGGGCCGATTGATTCTTGAATCTAGCTTCTGCCACTTCAGTTGTGTAACCTTGGGGTATCTTTCCGACCCCAAGTTTGCTCATCTGAAAAATGGGAATAAAGCTACAGTATCTGTCTCAGAGGGTGGGTATAAAGTGCTTTGCTGTTGAGCTGAGTGATCATCTCCAATTTTCAGACCTCTCTCCTCAGCTTCCCTCTCCCCCGGGAGGCCGGACAGTTAAGGTTTTAGTGAAGACCCCAGGGACTGGGGCGGCGTGGATCTCCCGCCCACCCACTAGTAAGGGAGGCCGTCGGGCCACCCGTCTCTTCCTTCCCCAGCTCCGCAAAGGAGGTGTTGGCATCTCAGGTGTTTGCTTACAGAGTTTTCAAAGATTTTTCACTCTCTCCCGGAGTTACGGGAAAATGATTCAAACTACCCGAGGGAACTTTGACATTAAGTCTCAATTCTATAAGTGAAGAAATAGAAGCCTTTGAATATGTTTTATGTCTAAAACGTGTTTGTTTTTGCGGGAGGGAGAGTACTCATTTTACCTAAATAAATCAAGATTGAGTTGGTGTGGCGCAGTGCTGGCATAAGCCTGTGGAAAGGGGTGAAATGCTAGAGATCTGGTGGATGGATAGAAAGTGGACAGGCGGGTTCGGGTGGTTTTTGTCTCAACAGGGCCCTAAATTCCCACCAAATCCTCTTCTGTCTGTCTTCACCAAGGTCTGAATCTGTCCCGCTGGTAAATAACCTTTACAGGGTCTCCGAGCCTTTCTTGGTGCCTGTACCTTAAGGAGAAAAGAAGAGGGCTCATAGCTGAAGGCAGGCAAGCCACGAGCTTAGCTTTGTTTTGAAAATTACCCGATGGGCCGGGCACGGTGGCTCACGCCTGCAATCCCAGCGCTTTGGGAGACAAAGGAGGGTGGATCACCCGAGGTTAGGAGTTCTAACTAAAACTCCATCTAACTAAAAATACAAAAAAATTAGCCGGACGTGGTGGTGCATGCCTGTAGTCCCAGCTACTCGGGAGGCTGAGGCAGAGGAATCACTTGAACCCGGGAGGCGGAGGTTGTAGTGAGCTGAGATCGTGCCACTGCACTCCAACCTGGGCAACAGAGCGAGACTCTGTCTCAAAAAAAAAAAAAGAAAGAAAGAAAAGAAAATTACCTGCTGGGAGGCCGAGTGCGGTGGCTCATGCCTGGTAATCCCAGTACTTTGGGAGGCCGAGGCAGGCAGATCACCTGATGTCAGGAGTTTGAGACCAGCCTGGCCAACATGGTGAAACTCCGTCTCTACTAAAAATACAAAAAAATTAGCTGGGCGTGTTGGCAAGTGCCTGCAATCCCAGCTACTCAGGAGGTCGAGGCGGGAGAATTACTTGAACTCGGGAAGCAGAGGTTGCAGTGAGCCAAGATCATGCCACTGCACTCCAGCCTGGGTGACAAGAACAAGACTCTGTTTCAAAAACAAACAAACAAAAAACCGAAAAGAGAAAGAAAATTACCTGCTGGCACAGTTTTAAATTGACAGCTTTAGATTGAAACTTTCAAATGTTTATTTTGAAGGTTACAGAGGATAAAATTTCTCGTTAATTGTGAATGTTAGTATTTTAAAATAAAGCTGTTAAAATCCTCATTTAAACTTGCAGGGAAGTCTATGTACCATTTGATTTGATTTCCCCTCATCTTTTGAAAAAAAAAGAACCACTTTTTATTTAACCATTGAAATTTCAAATCTTTCTTTTTTCCTTTTTTTTTTTTTTTTTTTTTTCTGAGATGAGATCTTGCTGTGTTGTTCAAGCTGGAGTGCACTGGCAGTCACCAGTTACTGCAACCTTGACCTGCTGAGCTCAATCCTCCCACCTCAGCTGCCAAAGTAGCTAAGACTACAGGTGTCTGTCACCACATATGGCTGATTATTCTTTTTATTTTTAGTAGAGATGAGGTCTTGCTATGTTGCACAGGCTGACTCCTGGTCTCAAGTGATCATCCCATCTCATCCTCCAAAAGTGCTGGGATTAGAGGTGTGAGCCACCATGCTTGGCCCTTTTTCCTTCTTGAACTCGTATTTCCACTTTGTTTCCTCACAGAAGTTTTTTCTAATGTAATAGTTTTTGGTTTTTTTTGAGACAGGGTCTCCGTCTGTCACCCAGGCTGGAGTGCAGTGGCGGGATCACAGCTCACTGCAGTCTTGACCTCTTGGGCTCAAGCAATACTCCCACCTTAGCTTCCCCAGTAGCTGGGACTGCAAGTTTTCACCACCATGCTCGGCCAATTTTTTTTTTTTCAAATGAAAGCAAGATTATTAGATAAGTAATGGAATAAAGAATGGCTACACCATAGGCAGAACACCCCTGAGGGCTGCTGGCTGGCTATTTTTATGGTTCTTTCTTTCTTTCTGAGACAGAGTCTGTCTCACGGTGTCACCAGGCTGGAGTGCAGTGGTACAGTCTTGGCTCACTGCAGCCTCTACCTCCCAGGTTCAAATGCTTCTCAAGCCTCAGCCTCCTGAGTAGCTGGGATTACAGGTGCACGCCACCACGCCTGGCTAATTTTTGTTTTGTTTTTCTTTGAGACAGAGTCTTGCTCTGTCACCCAGGCTGGAGTGCAGTGGCACGATCTTGGCTCACTACAACCTCCGCCTCCCGGGTTCAAGCAATTCTTCTGCCTCAGCCTCCCGAGTAGCTGGGACTACAGGCATGCACCACCATGCCCGGCTAATTTTTGTATTTTTAGTAGAGAGGGGGTTTCATCATATTGACCAGGCAGGTCTCAAACTCCCGACCTCGTGATCCGCCCGCCTTGGACTGCCAAAGTGCTGAGATTACAGGCGTGAGCCACCGCGCCTGGCCTAATTTTTGTATTTTTAGTAGAGATGGGCTTTTGCCATATTGGCCAGGCAGGCTGGTCTCAAACTCCTGGCCTCAAGTGATCTGCCCACATCAGCCTCCCAGAGTGCTGGGATTCCAGCTAATTTTTTTTTTTTTTTCAGTTTTTTTGTAGAGACAGTCTCACTATGTTGCCCAGGCTGGTCTTGAACTCCTGGGCTCAAGTGATCCTCCTGCCTTGACTTCCCGAAGTACTGGGATTATATGCATGAGACACTGTGCCTGACCATGTAATAATACATTTTATGTCTGAAAGCCTTTGGTTTATCATCCTATTTCTCTGCAACAAAAATGCATACAAAATTAAACTTTTAAAAAATTGTGTTATGAGTATTAAATGTTTCTTTTTGATTGAGTTGTCACAATTATAAAATAACAATTGATAAAAACAACGTAAACAAAGTTTTGAGTATTTCTCTTAATAAGCTAAGTGGGCCAGGCATGGTGGCTCATGCTTGTAATCTCAACACTTTGGGAGGCCAGGGCAGGCAGATTGCTTGAGCTCAGGTGTTTGAGACTAGCCAGGGGCCAGGCGCGGTGGCTCACACCTGTAATCCCAGCACTTTGGGAGGCCAAGGTGGGTGGATCACAAGTTTAGGAGTTCAAGACCGGCCTGACCAACATGGTGAAGCCCCGTCTCTACTAAAGATACAAAAGTTAGGTGGGTTTGGTGGCGTGTGCCTGTAATCCCAGCTACTGGGGAGGCTGAGGCAGGAGAATCATTTGAACCCGGGAGGTGGAGGTTGCAGTGAGCCGAGATTGCGCCACTGCATTCCAGCCTGGGCGACAGGGTGAGACTCCGTCTCAAAAAAAAAAAGAAAGAAAAATAAAGAGAGAGACTAGCCAGGGCAACACAGCAAAACCTCATCTCTACAAAAAATTTTTAAAAATTAGCTGGGCGTGTTGGTGCATGCCTGTAGTCCCAGCTACTTGGGAGGCTGAAGTGGGAGAATCACCTGAGCCCAGGAGGGTTGAAACTTCACTGAGCTGTGATCACACCACTGCATTCCAGCCTAGACAATGGAGTGAGACTCTGTCTCAAAAAAAAATAAGCTGGGTGGAGCTTTTTTAAACTCACGTGTCTATCCATGTTTATTTGTATATTTACTAGAGTGAGCAGAGTGCTTTTTTTTTCTTTGGCTGTAACCATCGAAAAAGTTTCTTCATGTAAATTAAATACACAGGAGTTGAAGGCATTTTGTTTCAGCAATATCACTCAGTTCTTTGAACACCTTCTGAATTGTGGGCTGAAAAATCACATCCGATTATTAATAATCTGTCAGTCCCCAGTTCTTTTAGGTCCTCCTTTAACTTTCTTGAAGGCCAAGGTTTAGAAACCACCTGACTCATGCAAGGATTTTTCCTTAGTCACTGTAGGCAGTCACTTTCTTAGCATGAATACTGATCTTTTGAATTGCCCTTTCTGGTGCCTAGGGGATTTTCACTGTGTGGGACCATGCACCTCAGTATGATTTAGCATGGGTGGGTGGTTATGCCTTTCTCTGAAACATGGGAGATGGGTGAGTGTGAAGGAGGAGCTGGGTAGGAGAGCCAGTGGGAATTGAGTTGGAAATTTATGACCCTGAAACTCTGCCTTTGTGCCCCTTGGAAAATCTTCATGCTTCCCCTAGGTGTTCCCATTCTCCTGTGTGTAGGCCACCTGGCACTACTGTGGGCAACCATAGAGCTTCTTTTTCTTTTTTTTTTTTTTTTTTTGAGACCGAATCTTGCTCTGTCACACAGGCTGGAATGCAATGGCACAACCTCGGCTCACTGCAACCTCCACCTCCTGGGTTCAAGCAATTCTCCTGCCTCAGCCTGCCAAGTAGCTGGGACTACAGGCACGCACCACCACACCTGGCTAATTTTTGTATTTTTGGTAGAGATAGGGTTTCACTATATTGGCCAGGCTGGTCTTGAACTCCTGACCTTGTGATCCATCCTCCTCGGCCTCCCAAAGTGCTGGGATTACAGGCGTGAGCCACCGCGCCGGGCCAGAACTTCTTATAACTTTCATTTCCTCACTTTGAGAAAGTGCTGCTCTTACACTCTAGTTCCTGCCTGCTGGGAAGCTCAGCTTCCTAGGCATTCTCTCTCACAGTTTCCTCATCTTTTAGCTCAATATATTGTCAGTCCAGGAATGTGGAGGTGGGAAGTAATGTGGAAAGGTTTTGTTTAAAATAGTTGATGTTGCCTGGCACAATGGCTCACGCCTGTAATCCTAGCACTTTGGGAGCCTGAGGCGAGTGGATCACTTGAGGTCAGGAGTTCAAAACCAGCCTGGCCAACATGGTGAAACCCCGTCTCTACTAAAAACACAAAAACAAATTAGCCGGGTGTGGTGTCAGGTGCCTGTAATCCCAGCTACTCGGGAGGCTAAGGCAGGTAGAGGTTGAACCCAGAGGTAGAGGTTACAGTGAGCTGAAATCGCGCCACTGCCTTCCAGCCTGGGTAACAGAGTGAGACTCCGTCTAAAAAAACAAAACAAAACAAAAGTTACCGTTGAGTTCCAGCTTGCCCGTGAGCTGAATATTTTGCTGCATGGTTTATGTATTAATTCAACAAGTATCTTTTTTTTTTTTTTTGAGACGGAGTCTTGCTCTGTTGCCCAGGCTGGAGTGCCGTGGTACAATCTTTGGTCACTGCAGCCTCCCCTTCCTGGGTTTAAGTGATTCTCCTGCCTCAGCCTCCTGAGTAGCTGGGACTACAGGCACATGCCACACCTGGCTAATTTTTGTATTTTTAGTAGAGACAGGATTTCACTATGTTGGCCAGGCTGGTCCCAAACTCCTGACCTCAGGTGATCCGCCTGCCTCAGCCTCCCAAAGTGCTGGGATTACAGGTATGAGCCACTGCACCCGGCCACTTGCCACAGCTTTTAAGCGGATTCCAGCCAGTTCCAGACAGGGGTTGGGTTCAGCGGGACAGGACCTGACAGTCTCTGATGGGGGACGATTGGGCAGAGAGGGGAGTGAATGGGGCAGTCCTCTGGGGAAGAGCCTTGTCTGGGACTGTGGGGACATTGAGACACAGGCCTGAGGGCAGTGACCTAGAGGGGAGTGGTTGGAGATGCTGGGAGGACATAGCTGCGTCTTTCTTGAGGCTCCTGTAGGACTCTCCATGGACTTGGCTTGTAGCCACTGAGATGGGAACTGTTAGAGGGCTGTGAGCAGAGGCCTGACATGATGTGACTTGCATTTCTTTTTTTTTTTTTTTTTTTTGAGACGGAGCCTCGCTCTGTCGCCCAGGCTGGAGTGCAGTGGCCGGATCCCAGCTCACTGCAAGCTCCGCCTCCCGGGTTCATGCCATTCTCCTGCCTCAGCCTCCCGAGTAGCTGGGACTACAGGCGCCCGCCACCTCGCCCGGCTAGTTTTTTTGTAGTTTTAGTAGAGACGGGGTTTCACCGTGTTAGCCAGGATGGTCTCGATCTTCTGACCTCGTGATCCGCCCGTCTCGGCCTCCCAAAGTGCTGGGATTACAGGCTTGAGCCACCGCGCCCGGCCACGACTTGCATTTCAAAGGGTCACACTAGCTGCTTTGTTAGGAACAGACTATTGGGGAGCAAAGGTGCAGCAGGCAATGGCTCAGAGGCTGCTGCAGGGATTCAGCAGCGAGGTGGTGGCACTCATGCACCAGAGGGCTTCTGGATGGGCTGTGCAGGTGGGAAGTAGCGCTGGCTGGGCACTGTGGGTTGGATGAAGGGTATGAGAGGCCAGGAGTACTCCAAGGCTTTTGGCCTATACAAGTGGAAGGAGGGAGGTGCTCTTTAGGGAAATAGTGTTATGAGAAAAACCCAGAATAGTACAGAAAAACATTCCCCCAAATCGGGAGGGAGCCGAGAGACCAAAGAATGATTCGAACAAGTCCAGGGTGGCGAGTAGGTGAGCGGATTAGGACTTAAATGCACGGCACTCCTCGGTGGCAGCAGGACAGCTCTGGGCATCTGTGCCACCTCCCATCTCCAGGCTGCCTTTAAGCTAATTTTCTGGCTCTTTGCCTCCTGTGTGTGTGATGAGACTGTTTTCCTTGGTATGTGCCCAGCTATGCCCTAGGATGTTTGGGTTCTCAGGGACACCTGCTTCTCGGCTGGGCACCATGGCCTTGGCTTACCGCCCAGCTTGAGGGTTCAAACAGCGCACATACACCCGTAAGTAACCCATCACACTACAAATGGAGTAGACTGCAGTGGCTGTGACATGTCACACAGTGAGTTGGGGAAGATGAGGTGACTGTGACCTATGTCACCTCATTTAATCCTGACACGACCCCATGAGTAGTTATTACAAATCTTTTTTTTTTTTTTTTTTTTTTTGAGACAGAGTCTCACTCTGTCACCCAGGCTGGAGTGCAGTGGCACAATCTCAGCTCACTGCAACCTCTGCCTCCCAGGTTCAAGCGCAAATCCTATTTTATACTCAAGGAAAGAGAAGCTCAGAATGAGGAAATAAATTGCCTACAGCCATACAGCTAGTTAAGGGACAGAGCTAATCCCAACCAAGGTCCCTTTGATTCTGAACCCTCTGAGAATGTGCAGTTGCTGTGATCCTTTTTTTGCATAAATGGCAACAAAGTAGTCCAGTCCAAACAGCCTCCCTGCCCATTCATGAAAGCTGGAGTGCCGGTTTGTGCCTGGAGAGTGCTCAAGTAGAGAAGAGAGACCTGTCCCCTCCCTGCCCTTGGTGTTGGCAAAGGGAGCAGGGAGGAGGCAGAGGGAGGCAGATGCCAGCTCCTTTCTTTGTGGCTCTCTCCAGGTAACTGGCAGCCTGGAGGAGGTGGTGGCTTAATGGGCCTAGCCCATGAAGAGAACTTGGACTTGAAGGTTTAAACAACAACCTCTCACCAATAATGAAAGATTAGGAGTGGGGAAGCCGTATATAAAAATAGCACTTAATAGTTAACTGGCAAACAATTTATTTTTGCAACTACTGGTTCCTCGAGAAATAATTGGGTCCCAAGGCAGGGAATGACTCATTTTCATGAATGATTATATTGATCATTGGTGCAAAACAGATACACCCCCTTAGGAAAGCAGTTCTCTCTGGCTGGTCAGGCAGGCCCAGTGTGAAATCCTGAGAGGTGGCAAGGGGAGGAGGACCGGGGCTGCAAACCAAGGGAGCCAGGTCCTGGCCCGGCACATGCAGGGGTGGGACTGTTGAATGGGAGATGAGAAGCAACAGAATTTGCCTCCAACATAACTCCTGAGCTCTCGCAAAGGAAGAAGGTGACAGAGCGAGACCCTGTCTCAAAGAAGAGAAAAAAAAAGTCACATGAACAGAAATAAAAGTCCAAAGCATGACGAGTCCAAAGGAGGGAAAGTAAATGGAGTGACGAGAGATGGCAGGGGCCTCATTTCGGTTGGGGGATTGGATGAGGCTGCTCCGAGGGGATGTGACTTGCTCCCATGCTGCTTCGGGTCCTGGCTCAGACAATGATGTGCCTGTCACTCTTTTTTTTTCTTTTTTTCTTTTTTTTTTGAAGTCAGGGTCTTGTTCTGCACCCAGGCTGGAGTGCAATGGTACAGTCATGGCTTACTGCAGCCTCCAACTCCTGGGCTCAAGCAATTCTCCCACCTCAGCCTCTCGAGTAGCAGGGACTACAGACACATGCCATCATGCCCAGCTAATTTTTTTCTTTATTTTAAGAGACAAGATCTTGCTTTGTTGCCCAGGCTGGCCTCTAACTTCTGGGCTCCAGTGATCCTCCCACCTTGGCCTCCCAAAGTGCTGTGATTGCAGGCGTGAGCCACCATGCATGGCCCACCACTGCTCTTGATGCCCTTACCCACTTACCACCACCACACTTACTGGTACTGTGAGTTTATTGTTTTACCCGTTCCCCCCGCTCTCTCCCACCTCCCCCCACTCCTTCCCGTGCCTGGTGTCTGATTGGTTGACACAGTCAGTACAGGGTGACTGAAGAGGAGTAGCCCTGAGGTGAGTCTGGCAGAGGTAACACAGCCATAGAGCCTTTGGGGTCAAAAAGAGCCCGCATGTTCAGGGACAGAAGGAAGATCAGTGTGACAGGCACCAGGCATGGACAGGGAGTGAATGAGGGAGTCATACAGGGCCTGGAGACCCCTGTAAAGGGCCAGGAGGAGGCGGGAGAAGGCAGTGAAGGTTTTAGATGGGAGTGACATGATCAGATGACTCCTTTAAACCATGACCCTGGCTACCTTGGGGAGAAGCCAGGCAGGGACCAGGTCATGAGGCTACTGGAGTGGTCCGGGCACAGGTGCTGGTGGCTTAGGCTAACAGAATGGGCCTAGTGGGATTAGAACTTGGCCAGACCTCCCAGAGCAGTAGAGCTTTATTTAGCCCATTAATTTTTCCCTAAGAGAAACACTGCCAGGGGAGATTCTAAGACAGATCATTCTCTGAATGTACTTACTCTTCTCGGGGCTACTGGGCCCAAGAAGTAAAAACTGAGAGGCAATCTGGAGACACCTGATGCAGAAGAGCCCACCATTTATGGAGCACAATAGAATCTGATCGTCATTTCACAGGCCTTAGAGCTTCACTGCAGATTTGGGGCACAGGCACCAGCTCTAACCCAAACTCCTTGCCCTTTTCTTTGCACCCTGCTGCCTTTCACTGACATGGAGAATGAGGAAAAGAAAGGATAGGGTGTGGCTTCCCTGGGATCCCAGGCCTGCTTTTCCTTCTGGCTCCTCCTTGGCTGATGAATCCCGTACCTGGGAGTGGTTCCAGAATCCAGCTTCCATTTCTCCTGCACAGGGCATTGGCTCCTTCTCTGTTACTGTGGCTTGATGTTGTCCTTCCTCTTCCAGCCAAGCCAGCTCTGTGAACAGCTTTTGGTGTTGAGGAGGAAGATTCCCAGCCGCCAACAGTAATGTCATCCCTTGGTTTGCCAGGGGAGCCTTTTTTTTTTTTTTTTTTGAGACGGAGTTTCACTCTTGTTGCCCAGGCTGGAGTGCAGTGGTGCAATCTCAGCTGACCGCAACCTCCACCTCCTGGGTTCAAGCGATTCCCCTGCCTCAGCCTCCTGAATAGCTGGGATTACAGGCATGCACCACCATGCCTGGCTAATTTTGTATTTTTAGTAGAGATGGGGTTTCACCATATTGGTCAGGCTGGTCTCGAACTCCCGACCTCAGGTGATCCGCCCACCTCGGCCTCCCAAAGTGCTGGGATTACAGGCGTGAGCCGCTGCACCCGGCCTTTTCTTTTTTTTTTTTTGGGGGGGGGGATGGAGTCTCACTCTGTTGCCCAGGCTGGAGTCCAGAGTAGCATGATCTTGGCTCACTGCAACCTCCGCTTCCTGGGTTCAAGCAATTCTCCTGCTTCAGCCTCCCTAATAGCTGGGATTACAGGCGTGTGCCACCACACCTAGCTAATTTTTGTATTTTTAGTAGAGACAGGGTTTCGCCATGTTGGCCAGGCTGGTCTCAAACTCCTGGTCTCAAGTGATCCACCCACCCTGGCCTCCCAAAGTGCTGAGATTACAGGCCACCGCGCCCGGCCCCAGGGGAACATTTATTAACCGCTCCCAGGAGAGCTCTGAACCACTGAAGAGGAGGAAGAAGTCACCAGTGTGACTCCCAGCCTCCCCGGGGAGCCGCGCCGTTCTTGGCGCTGAAAGTCCAGCCCCTCTCACTCACAAGTGTGGGGACTGAGGCTCAGAGAAGGGAAGGCACCCGGGGCTCACCTGTTTCTTGTATGGAGTCCTTACCACTCTGGGCCAGGCTGGAGAGAAGACTTCCTGCAGTCACAGAATTCAGAGATGAGGACCCAGGACTTTCCACTTCCAGTCCACAGCCTTTCATTTTAGCCGTGGTTCTAGGCCTAACTAATTCAGATTCAGTGGGCTGGGGTAGATGGAACCTGGGTGTCTGTATCTTTTGTAAGTTTCACATTAAATTCAGATTATAGCCAGGTTTAGCACTTGCTGTGAGGAATGGACTGCCTCTGTGTAAGCGGCAGTGGAATGTGGGAAGCCAGATCGGATTCTGGAGAATGATGATTTGACCAGAGCAGGAAGAGGGTCATGAGCACAGGTGATCAAAGGTGGTCGTTTGTTCATGTGGGCTTGACAAGGGAGCTGCCAGCAGGTCTAGGTGGGACTTGGAGGCCGCTGGGTACCTAAGCCTCCATTTTCTCCTTGCTGAGCTTTGGGAGGACTGTGGGCTGCAGCTTCCTCCCTGGCAGATCCCAGCAGATCTGTGCGCAGCCAAGTGAGTGGAAAGGCACTCATACAGCAGGCCCAGGGCCAGCACCACGTGACCATTCCTGCTCACCTGTCAGCGCTCTGTTCTTAGATGTTTTCATCTGGTACTATCTAGCGCTCCAGTTTTCCCAAGGGGCAAGACTTGTATTTTCCTCTGGTTATCCAAGAGGTCCCTGGCACCGTTCCTGCAGAGCACAGAGGAGCTCAGTGGATGGTTAGTGAAGGAATGAGCTACAGAGGGGCTTGTTGGACAGGAACAGCTGTTACTTGTCGAGGCCCTTGAAGTTGGGGACCCGGAGCCTCCCCGGGCGTGTGCTCCTTCATCCCCCTGGCCTTCCTGACAGAGGCCAAACAGCTGTTGGTCTGTTTCCACAGATGCTCGGTCAAGGCACTGAGAAGGGAAGATACTCATTAGGTAACCCAGGAGGCTGGAATTTACATCTGTGCTCTGGCCATTGTCCACACATCCCCTCACCCCCCATTCTGTAGGAAGAAAACAGTATGATAATCAAGAAATTCTTTATCTTTGGCTCTGAATTGATTTGCCTACAAACAGATTTATCTTCCTTACTTTGTCTAATTAGTCTAAAGGTAAATTAATTTTTCATTCCTTGAGTACTTTAAAGGCAGGGGTCTAGACTAGGGGTTAGGAGCCCTGAATTCCATCCTGCCTTTGCTAATAGCTGTTGGTGGGAAGTTCCCTCCCTTCTCTGGTCCTCAGTCTCCACTGCTGTAAAGGAAGAGTTAGAATTTATCCTGAGCCCTGTTACACATCAGAACTGCCTGGGCAGACGGATCACCTGAGGTCAGGAGTTCGAGCCAGCCAGGCCAACATGGTGAAACCTCGTCTCTATTAAAAATACAAAAAAGTCAGCCAGGCATAGTGGCGCATGCCTGTAATCCTAGCTACTCGGGAGGCTGAGGCAGGACAATCTCTTGAACCCAAGAGGCAGAGGTTGCAGTGAGTCCAGATTGCACCGCCAATCTGGGGACCAGAGAGAGACTCTTGTCTCAAGAAAAGAAAAAAAAAAAAACTGTCCAGGCAGCTCCATCCCCAGAGATTCAGATTTAATAGGTATCAGGAGGGACCTGGGCATCTGTGTACAGGGGGATGGATGGTCTTCCAGCTCCTTCAGCTGAACCTGGCAAGGTTGGATGACCTAGTAACTGTCGCTTGCTTGCAGAGACGAGAGATCAGGGCCCTGTGGAAACCTGGCCCTTGCCTGTTCACTAGTCCTGGCCTAGTCTGAAGTCCCATTCCCATTCCTCCAGACTGGGCTTTGGTGGAGAGAAACAGACTGTCATTACTTTAGGAACAACAGTAGGGTGGGAATTAAAAAAGCTTTTGTGGACCGGGCACGGTGGCTCACGCCTGTAATCCCAGCACTTTGGGAGGCCGAGGCGGGTGGATCACAAGGTCAGGAGATCAAGACCATCCTGGCTAACCCGGTGAAACCCTGTCTCTACTAAAAATACAAAAAAAAAAATTGCCGAGCATGGTGGCGGTGCCTGTAGTCCCAGCTAGTTGGGAGGTTGAGGCAGGAGAATGGTGTGAACCCGGGAGGCGGAGCTTACAATGAACTGAGATTGCGCCGTTGTGCTCCAAGCTGGGCGACAGAGCAAGACTCCGTCTCAAAAAAAAAAAAAAAAAAAGGCTCTTGAGGCTGGATGTAGTGGTTCATGCTTGTAATCCCAGTACTTTGGGAGGCTGAGGTGGGTGGATCACCTGAGGTCAGGAGTTCGAGACCAGCCATGGCCAACATGGTGAAACCCCATCTCTACTAAAAATAGAAAAACTAACTGGGCATGGTGGCGGCTGCCTGTAATCCCAACTACTTGGGAGTCTGAGGCAGGAGAATCGCTTGTACCCGGGAGGCAGAGGTTGCAGTGAGCTGAGATGCACCATTGCACTCCAACGTGGGCAACAGCAAGAGTGAAATTCCATCTCAAAAAAAAAATAGTTCTTTCTAGATTTTCTGTTTGAAAACTTCAGCTGAGTGGCTGATATTTTGTTTGTTTGTTTTGTTTGTTTGTTTTTACAACTGAACCCTGTCCTTTTTGTGACCTGGAGGGACATCACCAGAGAGATTGAGGAGAAATTATTGTTTTTAATAGAGAGAGCGTGCCTTGCTATGTTGCCCAGGCTGGCCTCGAACTCCTGGTCTCAAGCAATCCTCCTGCCTCAGCCTCCCAAAGCACTGGGATTACAGGCGTGAGCACCGTGCGTGGCCTAGAAATGATTGTTAAATAGTTGAATAATGTAGCTAGGTCTGTCCATTTGGATGATGACTCTGTGGTGGATAGTTTCCTCTTTCCACCTCTGGCTTTCCGGGGTGAGAATGAGCAGTGGCAGATTTCAATTTCTAGGTTGGTCCCCTGCTGCCCCAAGCCAAGCACCAACTCAGCCACATCCAAGCAGCTGCCTCCCCTGTCATTTGGTGCGTCCTCACGGGAGGCAAACTCATTTTAGTGTAAGCTCAAGCAAAGTGTAATTAGGACAGTAAATCTGCTGCTTAACAGCAACAAAAAAAGTCCTAAGACAGATTTCACAGTCCTGGAGAAGTGACTTGAGGCTGAAGGAAGGGTGGGAGAGACCTGCCCTTTGATTTAATTGCTTCCAGCCTGGGAACAAAGTCCACAACATGGTAACCTCATTTACTCCAGAAAATGCACCATGACTTTTTAAAAGTCTACGGTGTGGTAGTCTGAGGCTGGAGGAATAGGGACATGATTTCATGAAAGTCTTTTTTTTTTTCTTTCTATGC
Source organism: Chlorocebus sabaeus (assembly GCF_047675955.1). NCBI lineage: Eukaryota > Metazoa > Chordata > Mammalia > Primates > Cercopithecidae > Chlorocebus > Chlorocebus sabaeus. The sequence goes on from NC_132919.1 coordinate 66,753,046, forward strand.
CTTGCAATGGAACTGTAACTCCTACTTTTCACCCTGTATCACTATCCTCACTTCCATTTTTGGAACATTTAGCATTTATCAAGCAACATTCCATGGACTGCAGATGCATTTTCTTTTTCTTTTTTTTTTCTCTGAGACAGAGTCTCGCAATGTCACCCAGGCTGGAGCGCAGGGGCGTGATCTCGGCTCACTGCAACCTCCACCTCCCAGGTTCAAGCGATTCTCGTGCCTCAGGCTCTTGAGTAGCTGGGATTCCAGGCACCCGCTACCATGCCCAGCTAATTTTTGTATTTTTAGTAGAGATGGGGTTTCACCATCTTGGCCAGGCTGGTCTTAAACTCCTGATCTCAGGTGATCCACCCACTGTGGCCTCCCAAAGTGCTGAGATTACAGGCGTGAGCCACCGTGCCCGGCCTGCATATGCATTTTCTCATTCAGTCTGCACAACAACCCTATGAGGCAGTCTTTATTTTTTTTGAGACAGAGTCTCTGTCACCCAGGCTGGGGTGCAGGGGAGTGATGTCGGCTCACTGCAACCTCCGCCTCCCAGGTTCAAGTGATTCTCCTGCCTCAGCCTCCCAAGTAGCTGGGATTACAGGTGCGTGCCACCACAGTCAGCTAATTTTTGTATTTTTAGTAGAGATGGGGTTTCGCCATGTTGGCCAGGCTGGTCTCAAACTCCTGACCTCAGGTAATCTGCCCGCCTTGGCCTCCCAAAGTGCTGGGATTATAGACTGAGCTACTACTCCGAGCCATTTTTTTTTTTTTTTTTTTTTTTGACAGAGTCTCGCTCTGTCACCCAGGCTTGAGTGCAAGGGCGAGATCTCCGCTTACTGCAACCTCTGCCTCCTGGGTTCAAGCAGTTCTCCTGCCTCAGCCTCTCGAGTAGCTGGGATTACAGGCACCTGCCACTACACCCAGCTAATTTTTCTATGTTTAGTAGAGATGAGGTTTCACCACGTTACCCAGCCTGGTCTCAAACTCCTGAGCTCAAGCAATCGCCCATCTCGGCCTCCCAAAGTGTTGGGATTACAGGCTTGAGCCACTGTGCCTGGTTTTTTTTCTATGTTTCTTTTTTTTTTTTTTTTTTTTGAGATGGAGTCTTGCTCTGTTGCCCAGGCTGGAGTGCAATGGCGCAATCTCGGCTTACTGCAACTTCCACCTCCTGGGTTCAAGCGATTCTCCTGTGTCAGCCTCCCGAGTAGCTGGGACTACAGGCGCGTGCCACCATGCCCGGTTGACTTTTTGTATTTTTAGTAGAGACGGGATTTCACCATGTTAGCCAGGATGGTCTCCATCTCCTGACCTCGTGATCTGCCTGCCTCAGCCTCCTGAAGTGCTGGGATTACAGGCGTGAGCCACCGCGCCCAGCCAAGGCAGTCTTATGATCCATAAAACCTCATTTTATGGATGAGAAAACTGAGGTTCAGGGAGGCAAGCGGCTTGCCTGGGGTTGCAGCACATGTGAGTGGAGGAGCTGGGTATAAAGAAGAAGCCATGCCCCAACCTTTGTGCTGTGCTGCTGCTTCTTGGTTTGAGGGAGCCACAAACCACGACGCCAGCTCAAAGTCACACCCCCAGCATCACCCAGCCTCCTGGACTTTCCCTCACATTCCTTCTTGGCAAGACTGGTACTTTTCTAAACCTCAGTCTTAGTGGCTGCCGAGCCACTACTTGCGGCTCAGTTCCCCATCTGGGCCACTTCTTGGTTGAAGAAGAGGATTGTGCATCTCCACCTAGACCAGCCACCCAGGCAGTCCTTGTGCTGGCATTGAAGGGGAAGTGATCCATGGGACCTTCTGTGGGGAGGAGGCTTTGGAGCAAAAGAGGGCCCAAGCACCTGGACTCTTTTGTGGTCTCTCCTGCAACTTCTGTGGATGGCTGCAGGCAGGCCATTTCTTCCCTTTGAGCCTCAGTCTCGTAGACTAGAAAGTAAAGGTCAGGGGGACCTGTGGGTATCTGAAGAGTGCCATGGGTCCATCGCAGAGAGAGACAGGTGTCTCCTTCCTCTAGGAAGTTGGCCTCCAACGAGTTCCTGCCTTGTCCAGAAAGTATGCTGCCTAACAGCATCCGAACTTGCCCTGCCTGTTCAGCATTTTGATTGCTGAATTTATACTGTTCGTTTGCCTTTTTTTTTTTTTTTTTTTTTTTTTTTTGAGACGGAGTCTCGCTCTGTCGCCCAGGCTGGAGTGCTGTGGCCGGATCTCAGCTCACTGCAAGCTCCGCCTCCTGGGTTTACGCCATTCTCCTGCCTCAGCCTCCCGAGTAGCTAGGACTACAGGCGACCGCCACCTCGCCCGGCTAATTTTTTGTATTTTTTAGTAGAGACGGGGTTTCACCGTGTTAGCCAGGATGGTCTCGATCTCCTGACCTCGTGATCCGCTCGTCTCGGCCTCCCAAAGTGCTGGGATTACAGGCTTGAGCCACCGTGCCCGGCCCTTTTTTTTTTTTTTTTTTTGATAAGGAATCTGGCTCTGTCATCCAGGCTGGAGTGCAGTGGCAGGAACTCAGCTTACTGCAACCTCCACCTCCGAGGTTCAAGCGATCCTCTTGCCTCAGCCTTCTGAGTAATGAATTTTAGGTGCATGCCACCACACCCAGCTAAGTTTTGTATTTTTGTATTTTTTGGGTTTTTTGAGGTGGAGTCTCGCTCAGTCGCCCAGGCTGGAGTGCAGTGGCTCAATCTCAGCTCACTGCAAGCTCCGCCTCCTGGGTTCACACCATTCTCCTGACTCAGCCTCCCAAGTAGCTGGGACTACAGGTGCCTGCCACTATGCCCAGCTAATTTATTAATAAAAATAATTTTTTTTGAGACAGAGTCTCGCTCTGTTGCCCAGTCTGGAGTGCAGTGGCCCGATCTCAGCTCACTGCAAGCTCTGCCTCCTGGGTTTACACCATTCTCCTGCCTCAGCCTCCTGAGTAGCTGGGACTACAGGCGCCCGCCACCTCGCCCGGCCAGTTTTTTGTGTTTTTTAGTAGAGACCGGGTTTCACCATGTTAGCCAGGATGGTCTTGATCTCCTGACCTCGTGATCCACCCGTCTTAGCCTCCCAAAGTGCTGGGATTACAGGCTTGAGTCGCCACGCCAGGCCGCTAATTTTTTTTGTAAATTTTTGTATTTTTAGTAGAGATGGGGTTTCACCATGTTGGCCAGGCTGGTCTCAAACTCCTGACCTCAGGCGATCCACCCACCTCGGCCTCCCAAAGTGCTGGGATTTGCCTTCTTTGTGAGTGTTTTTTAAAGAATACTGGAGACCTTTCCTGGAGAGTTTCTCCTCTCCAGATGGCTCCAGAGCACCCCACGCTCAGGGCATGTCCCTGCCCAGCCAAGCTGTCTCCCTTTACTTCCTTTGCCTCCTCTCTCCCAATTATTTTGGCCCAAACTGATCAGGGCCACTGGCCTCTTCCAGGCAGGTTCTTCTGGCACTCCTCTGGTGGACCGCCCCCATCGGCCACGCTTGCCCTGCTCTCCAGTGATTCTGTGGCTCCTGGCTCTGTAGTCTCGCGGACAGCTATCTTTCCTGGGAAGATGTTCCTGGTGGGCCTGACAGGGGGCATTGCCTCAGGCAAGAGCTCAGTGATCCAGGTGTTCCAGCAGCTGGGCTGTGCAGTGATTGACGTGGACGTCATGGCCCGGCATGGTGAGTTGAAGGGGCAGGTTGGGGGTCCATGCACAGCAGCTCCCTGTGCTTCCGGCCTTCTGCCACACCTCCCTTTTTATAAGTCTCAGAGGAGGGGAAGGCTCCTGTCGACCCTGGTCTGACTTCTGTCCCTGCCCCATGCTTGCCATCTCTGCTCTTCTATTTTCCCTTTTTAGAAACCCCCCAGCTCTGCCCCATTACCAGCACAAGGGATCGTGTACACTCTGCTCTTCCTTCACTGCTTTCTCTCCCCTCATTTTGCTTTTGCTCCACCTGAAAGAAGCACCCCAGTTCCCCTATCATTTTGCCCCTGGTCACTGAGGTCCTCTGGCTGGCCCTGAGGCTCCAGGGAGTGACCCAGCTTTTTCCTCCTGCCACAGTTGTGCAGCCAGGATACCCTGCCCACCGGCGCATCGTAGAGGCCTTCGGCACTGAAGTCTTGCTGGAGAACGGCGACATAAATCGCAAGGTCCTGGGGGATCTGATCTTTAACCAACCTGACCGGCGGCAGCTGCTCAACGCCATCACCCACCCTGAGATCCGCAAGGAGATGATGAAGGAGACCTTCAAGTACTTCCTCCGGGGTGAGTGCCGGGGCCTGGGGCAGGGTTGGGGGCAACACCTTCTCCTTCCAGGGCCAGGGCCCTTCTCCTCTGCAGAAAGTTTGGCCAGGGTAGGGGAGCTGGTTATCCCAGCTGATGAGTTCATACTGCTTACTGGCACCCCCTCCACGCAGAGCCCCGTACCAGCCCCAGAGGAAAGAAGCACGTGCCCTCAGCTCTTAAGGAGGCTGACAGTTTAAAGAGAAGAGACACATGAGGCTTTCGAGCCATGAGCCCAGGAAGTAAGTTGGTTTTTCCAGTAGGGATGGGAGTAATAAGAGCTGGTGAATAATGGAGCCATAGATCTGAGTTCAAATCCCAACCCTGACAGTTTCTAGCTGTGTAACCTCATTGAGTGATCTAGCCCTCAGCTCACTTTTTCATCCATGCAGCGGGGATAATAATCTAACATGAGGCTGGGCACAGTGGCTCGTGCCTGTAATCCCAGCACTTTGGGAGGCTGAGGTAGGCAGATCACTTGCAGTCAGGAGTTCAAGACCAGCCTGGCCAACGTGGTGAAACCCTGTCTCTACTAAAAATACAAAAATTAGCTGGGCATGGTGGTGTGCACCTGTAATCCCAGCTACTTGGGAGGTTGAGGCAGGAGAAGCGCTTTAACCTGAGAGGTGGAGGTTGCAGTGAACCGAGATTGCACCCTGTACTCAGACTGTCTGGGCAACATAGCAAGACTCCATCTCAAAAAAAAAAAAAAAAAAAGAAAAGAAAAAGAAAAATTCCAACATGAGCATGTTAGGAAGACTGAGGGTCCAGGTCAGTAACTGTCAGTTATCACACGTGTAAACTGCAGTCAGGGGCAGGTTTGGGTCTGGCTGAGCCATCTGGGAAAGCAAGTTTGTAGACTGGAAATTGGGGAGGGACCAAGATGGCCAGGGCGGGTGGGGAAAGGGTGCTAAGTGGGGACTATCCTCTGCAGCTTGGGCTCCATGGAGAGTTAGGTGCAGGTGTGGGGACAGCCAGGCAGTGCCCAGATGGAAAAGAGGGGAGTATTTGAAAAGGAGGGGCCTGGGGCCAGTTGGCAAGAACCTTCTTCCAAGCTCTATGCCACGGTTCAAGCCCTGTTCTTTTTTATTTTATTTTATTTTATTTTTAGAGATGGGGTCTCACTATGCTGGCCAGAGTGGTCTCAAACTCCTGGCCTCAAGCAATCTTCCCACCTTGTCCTCCCAAAGTGCTGGGATTACGGGCATGAGCCACAGCACCTGGCCTAAGCCGTGTTCTTCAGGACAGCATTGCACAGGGGTGGCCTGATGCTTACTTTCCAGGATGGGGTCAATCACCAGGAGAAGTGGGAGGGAGGACAGAGGGTGGTGGCTTGGAAACTGGCAAAAGGCTGGCCTAGGGCTGCTGGAGATTTGCCTGCCAGCCTTTGGCACATGTGGCCTCCAGCCTGGTCCTCCGAGTTGAAGGCCTGGCTGCCTGTCTCCCCACTCTCAGTCATTACACTGAGACTTTACTTCCACAAGAGGAAGGGGGAGGTTTTTTTTTTAATTTTTATTTTTTGAGATGGAGTCTCGCTTTGTCACTCAGGCTGGAGTGCAGTGGCGCGATCTCAGCTCACTGCAACCTCCCTTCCCAGGTTCAAGCGATTCTTCTGCCCCCAGCCTCCCGAGTGGCTGGGACTACAGGCACATACTGCCACACCTGGTTAATTTTTGTATTTTTAGTAGAGATGGGATTTCACTCTATTGGCCAGGCTGGTCTCAAACTCCTGACCTCATGATCTACCTGCCTCGCCCTCCCAAAGTTCTGGGATTATAAGCTTGAGCCACTGTTCCTGGCTGGGGGAGCTTTTTACACTGTGACCATGGCCAAGCCCCTTATTCTGTCATGCCTTGAGTGGGCAACCTCCCCCACCCTCATCGCCCTCTGGCCAATACCTGCCTCCAAATGCGGGATGACTCAACAGACATCCATGATGCTGACCCCAACCCCCTCCCGGCCGGGCTGGAGCTGGCTCCCACATCTTGCCTGCTGAACCAATGTGTATGCTCCTTCTCAGCACTGCGCCACAGGCCTCCTCCCTGCCTCCCTCAAGGAGAGTCCTCCCTCTGGACTCTTTGTGCTGCCTCCTATGCTGCACCAGTATCCTTCCTGTCCCCCACCCAGAGTGAAGTCGTCTGCCTTTCATTCCTGCCCTTTCTGCATTCTCTCCCAGGCCAGTTACCGGTGCATCTGCAGGGCTTCCGGGCAGCACTGGCTCTCCCCTTCTGAAATTAAACATCGGATAATGTCACCCGCTCCAAAGCTCTTTCACTGTGTCATCCACCCAGCCTCCCGCCTCCCCAGCCACCACCACTTAAATAAAAGCCAGAGAGCCCTTTTCAGCTCGATAAGGTGAAAAATGGGGACGACAGCTGTGGCTTCCACAGTCCCAGTTTTTCCCTGATGAGTATAACAAATACAACTGTCAAAGTTGGTATAATCAAACGTCAGATAAGATCACCAGCTGTTGGGGACTTCTCTGTGTAGGCAGACGGATGTCTTAATAGAGTCAGGATGGTTTGCAGAGCTTATCAAGCAGGAGGGATGTGACAGCTGAATAGCCCTTTGCTGGTGAACCAAAGAGCTGACCATGTACTCCCCAGAGGGGCCGGAGAAAGGACGGTGAGGGGAGAGGAAGTGATGGGAGCTAAGCAGGAGAGGGAGATAAGAGGCCCAGAGAGGATCTGGTCTTGGCTTCTGCTCCAAGTTGGGGGGCGCACCGCACTGCTGGCCTCCCCCTGCAGCAGTAACTATCATTTTGGGGCACCTAGCGAGGAACTGGTGAAGGGTGCTGCGTGGTTCACATGTATTCAAGGCTCATTTCATCTTTACTATCATCCTGTGAAGTAAGTATTCTTTTTACTCATTTACACAGATGAGGTTTATATAGAAGGGGGCCCAAGGTCACATGGTGGGGAAGCGGGGGACTACCAACCAGGGTGTATCATCAGAGCCCATGGTTTTAAGCCCCTTGTTCAACTGTGGGTTTCTCTTGGGCTTACTGAGCAGCAGGTCCTGGGGAACAGGAAACCAAGCAGCTGAGATTGCCACCCCCTACCCCTATTGTCCTTGCATCACTTTGTGACACCCCTGGAATTGGTGTGATGTGTGTCTGGTTCTGTGCTTGGAAGTGTTTGGAGTGGGATGCTCCAAGGGTGCAGTCTCCTGCCCCAGCCAGGCCAGGGGTCTCTGGGCAGAGAAGCATTTCCCTGTCCATTACCCTCCTTGCTATCCTGGAGCCCTCCCAGCTTTGTACCCATGCACAGGGGTCACTGACCTAAAAAGAACGAGGAGCGTGTAGCCCACAGCAGCCTAGGGATGTGCTCATTCACAGTGGGTGAGGGTGCCTCCCTTGACTGGCCTTGGCTTATGGTAGGAGGTCCAGCCAGTGCCTTTTACCCTGCAGGAGTGTTATACAGTATTAGTCATAACTGCCCCCTCTGCCTCCAGATCCAGGCCTTACCCTGGCTGTAGGTCTGCCTCTGATGGGAGAAGCAGCTTCCTTCTGCTGGTGCTGCCCCCATGTGAGCCTCTCATGGAGAGTTGGTAGAGACAGCCCACCTTGGCTCTTGTCAGCAGAGCTGGGCCTGCAACCGGCTTTTTGGGGGAGAACCTATCTTTTGGGTGTTTTGTTTGTTTGTTTGTTTTTTCTGAGAAATAACAACTTGAGATTTAAGATCAAGGTGAACTAAACCCTTAGTGCCTTCCCTGATCGCCTCCTTGCCTCACACGGCCTGAGGCCTCTGCTTCAGCCCGCACAGTAGAATCTCCGTCTTCTTGTGCTGTGCTGGTCCTCATTCGTGGAATCCTCATCTTCACCTTCTCATTTTCAAGTGTCAAAAGACCTGCCCCCCTCTTTTCAAGGCCAGCACAAATGACAGCCCTTCTACAAGGTCTTCCCTGATCAGCCATCCAGAAATGATTTTTTGCAGCCTTCTGCTCTGCAGGGCATTGGAACCGGCTAGTGTGCAGGGTATGTGTGTCCTTGGAAGGCCTCTTGGATGGTAGGGCCCAGCATATCATCAATACCCAGCATGTGCTTGCAGAATTGAACTTGGGGGTTTTCCAACCTCTCCCCAGGATATCGCTACGTGATTCTGGATATCCCCCTGCTGTTTGAGACCAAGAAGTTGCTCAAGTACATGAAGCACACCGTGGTAGTATACTGGTGAGTGACCACTGGGGTATCTGGGAAACAGCCCACATCATTTTGCACTTTGCCCTTTCCCCCTGGGGCGACCAGGAGGCATGGGGGTTTGGGCAGCAGTGCCCAGGGTCTGTAGAAACCAATCTTTGTGCCTCATGCAGATAATCCTGGGGGCAGGTATGGAAAGGGATGGCCCCTGGGCTTCTCTAGTGTTTGGGGAGCGCTCCTCCTGCTGGCCATTGCAGGTACTTCAGCCCAGATGCCTCGCCTCGCCCTGGGCCACTGTTACTCAGTGGCTCCTTCTTCCTCCTGTAGCACTTTTATTACTTTGCACAGTTTGCCTGTCAGTGGGAGGTGGTCAGGACAGGTGTTGATATTCCTGAGTTACTGAAGATAAAATTAGAGAGGGGGTAGTTACGGAATGTGTCCAGGGTTACCCTTTGGCAACACCTGTTATGAGCAGAAGGTTTCGTGGAAGGGACTGTCACAGCCCAGCTAAGGAAGGAGCTTTGTTCTCAGAATTCCCCAGGACATGGAGCCAACCAGAATCCAGGTTTGACAAACAGAGGAGGATCAACCTGTGGGGGAAAATAAGTCCCTGTCCCAGTGGGGTGAGAGAGGAGATGAGTCCGCAGGTTATCTCTGCCACCCAGAAACTTCCGGATGCCACCCACAAGGACAGGAGACACACAGGTGGGCACTTGGCTCTGGCGGTATTTTGGGCATAGGTTGACTCTCAAGAGCTTAAGGCATAGGAGGCTCCCAGCACACTGGAGGCGTAGCCTGGAGTACTCAGTGCCCTGAAAATTCCCTTGCCATTCCCCCTGGGTCCCCATGGGCTCTCATTGAAAGCCCAGTCTGAATCCCTTGAGCCCAATGCAGGGACGCAGGCATCCTCTCAGCTCCCCTACCGGGCCGTGCTGCCTCACGTGAGTAAACCCGCAGCCTCTTTGGGTTCTTCATTCCCTGTTTGTGAGGCTGTCAACTAAGGTCAGGCAGACCCCACGAAGACCTGAAATTCTCTTCGCCTTAGTAGCACAACTGGAACTTTGTACCTAGGGATAAAAACATTTTTTTTTAAAGGATCTTAGAGGCCGGGTGCAGTGGCTCACGACTGTAATCCCACCACTTTGGGAGGCCGATGTGGGTGAATCACCTGAGGTCAAGAGTTCGAGACCAGCCTGGCCAACATGGTGAAACCCCGTCTCTACTAAAAATACAAAAACTAGCCAGACGTTGTGGCAGGTACCTGTAATCCCAGCTGCTTAGGAGGCTGAGGCCAGAGAATCGCTTGAACCCAGGAGGCGGAGGTTGCAGTGAACAGAGATTGCACCATTACACTCCAGCCTGCACGACAAAAGCAAGCAAAACTCCATCTCAAAAAAAAGGCTGGGTGCAGTGGCTCACACCTGTAATCCCAGCACTTTGGGAGGCCAAGGCGGGTGGATCACCTGAGGTCAGGAGTTCAAGACCAGCCTGACCAACATGGAGAAACCCCGTCTCTACTAAAAATACAAAAATTAGCCAGGCATGGTGGTGCGTGCCTGTAATCCCAGCTATTCGGGAGGCTGAGGTAGGAGAATCGCTTGAACCCAGGAGATGGAGGTTGCAGTGAGCCAAGATCGCGCCATTGCACTCCAGCCTGGGCAACAAGAATGAAACCCTGTCTCAAAAAAAAAAAAAAGGAAAAAAACACAAAGGCGGTGGCTCACACCTGTAATCCCAGCACTTTGGGAGGCCAAGGTAGGTGGATCATGAGGTCAGGAGATCATGACCATCCTGGCTAACACAGTGAAACCCCATCTCTACTAAAAATACAAAAAAAAATTAGCTGAGCATGGTGGCGGGTGCCTGTAGTCCCAGCTATTCGGGAGGATGAGGCAGGAGAATGACGTGAACCCTGGAGGCAGAGCTTGCAGTGAGCTGAGATTGCACCACTGCACTCCAGTCTGGGCGACAGAGCGAGACTCCATCTCAAAAAAATAAAAGAAAAAGGATCTTAGAGTGTAGAGGAGAAGACATACAGAGCAGGGGCCGACACCTGCATGTGCAGTTGCCAGATGACCCTGCGCCCACCTCTGGCTGTTTGTCCTTCCTGTGCTTTGCTTTTTTTTTTTTTTGAGTTGGAGTCTCACTCTGTCACCCAGGCTGGAGTGCAGTGGCGTGATCTCAGCTCACTGCAATCTCTGCCTCCCAGGTTCAAGTGATTCTCCTGCCTCAGCCTCCTGAGTAGCTGGGACTACAGGCACACGCCACCATGCCTGGCTAAGTTTTGTATTTTTAGTAGAGACGGGGTTTCACCATGTTGGTCAGGCTGGTCTTGAACTCCTGTCCTCGTGATCCTCCTGCCTCAGCCTCCCAAAGTGCTGGGATTACAGGCATAAGCCACTGTGCCCGGCCCTTCCTGTGCTTTTCTTTGAGGTTGGTCTATTTGCCAAGAGCAGAGGTGGCCATCAGTTTTGGTGGGTGAGTGGGGCTTTGTTGATCATGTGTGCTCTCCAGGAAACCTTCAGCCCCACTCACCAGCCAGAGGAGCCTTTGCCAGGGTCCTGGGTGCCACTCATGCCCTGCTTTCAGTGGGTATGGGTGTATAACTCGAGAGATGCCAGAGAGGTGGTGATGCTTTTCACCAGAGGGATCTAGGCTTTACAAAAATAAGGACTCCCTTGTGGATTTCTTCAACTGAAAGACTACCCCTGATGCATTTGAAGTTACTTAGGACATCTCCCAAAGTGTGATTGTACCAAAACATTATTTCATGCTGTTTTCTTTTTTTTTAAGACAGAGTGTCACTTTGTCACTCAGGCTGGAGTGCAGTGGCATGACCACAGCTTACTACAGCCTCAACCTCCTGGGCTCAAGAAGTCCTCCCACCTCAGCCTCTTGAGTAGCTGGGATTGCAAGCATGCATCATCACACTTGACTAATTTTTTATTTTTTGTAGAGATTGGGTCTTGCTGTGTGACCCAGGCTGGTCTCAAGCTCCTGGGTTCAGTGATCCTCCTCCTTGGCCTCCCAAAGTGCTGAGATTATAGGCATGAGCCACTGTGCCCAGCCAATTTCATGTTTTTGAAAAATTTGTCGATTGTGGAATAAGTGGGTAAAAATCCTATTACCACAAATTGTACCAAGCCTTAGACTAACTAGGATGGGACCATTTCTGAGCCCCAGGAAGGGCTGTTGGAGGTGCTGCCCCACATCCAGGAGGCTCTGTGGTCTGGGCCACACCTTCAGGAGGATGTACACCTACTGGGAGCCCCAGGCCATCTCCATTCTCACACTAGATTCTCCAACCCACAGATACGTGGTCTCCCTGATGAAGGCTGGATTTAGTTGTTCTCAGCCAGGCAGGTATTGGCACCACAATGGCAACAGTACACTGAACCCATAACAGAGGAAATCTATAGCTTGTGTAGTTCATTTTCATGGCGAGTGGCTGCACTTGTTTCTGGCCTCACTTGGTCTGCTTCCCAGAATCCCTAAGAAGGGACCAAACTGCTGAGGTGGGAGGATCGCTTGAGCCCAGGAGTTTGAGACCAGTGTAGGCAACACAGCAAGACGTTGTCTCTATATTTATTTAAAAAACAAACAAACAAACAAACAAACACCACGCGCAGTGGCTCACGCCTGTAATCCCAGCACTTTGGGAGGCCGATGCAGGCGGATCACCTGAGGTCAGGATGGCCAACATGGTGAAACCCCATCTCTACTAAAAATGCAAAAATTAGCCAGGCATGGTATTGTATGCATGTAATCCCAGCTACTTGGGAGGCTGAGCCAGGAAGATCTCTTGAACCCAGGAGGCAGAGGCTTCAGTGAGCAGAGACTGTGCCACTGCACTCCAGCCTGGGCAAGCGAGACTCCATCTCAAAAACAAAAAAACAAAATACAAAAATTAGCTGGGCGTGGTGGCACATGCTGGTAATCCCTGCTACTCAGGAGGCTGAGGCAGGAGAATCATTTGAACCCAGAGGGTAGAGGTTGCAGTGAGCCAAGATCATGCCACTACACTCCAGCGTGGGTGACAGAGTGAGATTCTGTCTCAGGAAAAAAAAAAAAAAAAAAGAAGGAACCAAACTGTAGTGATCAAACCCTTCCATTTTATAACTGGGAAAACTCAGGCCTAGTGACACGGCAGAAAGACCCCAAATGGTAGAAAACAGCTGCTGCAACCCTTTCTGCTCTTGTCCTCATTGAGGGGCTTAAGTAGCTCTTAGAGCTAGAGGGGTGTTAGAGATAACCCCGCTGGGAGGACTGACTGTAGCCCAAGGCAAGAGAGGGAGTTTCCTGAGGAAGGACCCAGATGGTGACCTCAGGGTGGGTGAAGGACGTATTCTTTAAATTTCTCTTGGAGTTGGGAGACTTGGTATTGTTCAACCTAATCTGCAGTGCTGAATCCTGTCCCACAACTAAGGGGACTAATTCTCATGTCCTTGATCCTCTTTGAAGCACCTTGGGCTTGTCTGTCCCATATGATCAGTGGCATTAAGCACAACAGATACCATCTCAGCACAGTCCTTTTACTCTAAATGTTCAGGGAGGGGTGTAGCAGCAAGGAGAGGGGTCTTTGTGATGGCCCAAGGAGATATTTTTGATACTGCAGGCCCAGGCCCCCAGGGGAACCGCAGGAAGCGTCTAGCTCACAGGCATAGGCCTTTCAGTAAAGGTCACCCATCCAGGGATCCAGGATGTAGCCGGTTCCAGATGATGAAATCTTCCCACTTTATGACTGGGGAATCTCAGGTCTAGTAGCAAAGCAAAGAGACCGCAGATGGCAAAACAAAAACAAAAACAAAACAACCTGGGGCCAGAGTTCCCCTCCTGGTTTGTATTAAGGGGTTTTGGTAGCCCATAGAGCTCTGGAGTCCTCGCTGTCAGTGGAGTGGGGTGGGTGGCAGCCAGTGAGCTTCCAGGCCTCCCTCCCTGGCTGTGGGACCCTGAGTAGCCCAGAGCAGGGTAGGGCTGGAGGGAAGATCCCGTCCCCATACTCTCTTCTCCAGGCTGGGCCTGGCAGGGCTGCCTACCCCTGTAACTTGGGGTGAGAGGGAGGCAGGACCTACAGTGCCCTTTTGCCCTGTCCTTAGTGACCGGGACACACAGCTGGCGCGGCTGATGCGGCGGAACAGCCTGAACCGCAAGGACGCAGAGGCCCGCATCAATGCCCAGCTGCCCCTGACAGACAAGGCCCGCATGGCCCGCCATGTCCTAGACAACTCGGGCGAGTGGAGCGTCACCAAACGCCAGGTCATCCTCTTGCACGCTGAGTTGGAACGCTCCCTGGAATACCTGCCTCTGAGGCTCGGGGTCCTCACAGGGCTCGCTGCCATTGCCAGCCTCCTCTACCTGCTCACCCGCTACCTTCTGCCTTACGCCTAGCAAGGCACTCAAGGCAGGGAGCCCCAGGCCTCTCTCTGTCTCCTTGGAGGCTGAAGCCAGGTAACACATCCTGTTTCCTCCCAGCCCCCTCCACACCCACACCCACACACACACACACACACACACACACACACACGGACGGACTCTCTGAATTGGGGCTGGGCCTCTGCACCAGGCCATCCCTTCTCTGCAGTGTATCCTGTTTGAGGTCAAGAAACAGCCTGCTCTCCTTTCCACCTTCCCCAAGCACCACCTACAGAACAGCAGCTGTGATGGTATGTGAAAGCAGCAGTCAGAGACTGCTATACATTTCTGTAGGCGGGGGTAGGGAGTACTGGCTCTGTGGCCCTCCTCAGAGCTGGGAGGCAAAGGGTTCACTGGGCTGGAACCCTCTCTCAGCACCTACCCCATTATGGCTTAAACCTCCTCAGTGGACCACGGAAAATCATGTTGGACCAAGGGTTTCCATGTTCAAACAGAGTCAACAAGGCCCTCCCCTAGGTTGAGCTCCCGGCCAGCACGCAGCAAGGATTCTCTCGTGGGTAACGCTGTAGCAGGCAGGGCCAGCCTCTTCTGGGAGACCCCTCTCCCCATGTAGGGTTTGTGCAGTGCTCTCTCATCCTGCTCATTGCCTCCCACCCCTACTCCTCACCTGGACCTCTTGGTATTCCATGTGCACCATGCTTGCTATTTCTTGCCTCTGTGCCTTCAACCTGCTGCTCCTGGTCTGGGATACCTTTTATTTTCTTTATTTTTTTTTCTCTCTCTCTTTTTTTTTTTTTTTTTTTTTTTTTAAACATACAACTAACTCTCAGTTCAGGCACTGTTTGAAGCCCCAGGCTGGGTTAGGTGGTCTAGGATACCAACTCCCCCTCAACGTTTCACCTTAATCCAACAGTACAGTAATTAGCTAAAACTTGCCTGGTTTTTCCTACTAGGCTGTAAGCCCTCAGGGGACAGGGACAGTGTCTTACTCATCTCTGTGTTCTTAGTGCAGAGCCTGGCCCGCTGTTGGTGTTTAATAAAGTGTGTTGATCTGAAATGCCCCAGACCAACTAAGGTTCCCAGACTTGGCTTCTTCCCACACCGGACTGGAGTCCTCCCAGAGCCCAGCAGGAGGGAGGGCCCCAGGAGGTACACTCACCATCAGGCTTCTCCCTGGGTCCCAGTAGGACTGCAGCCAGGCCCAAGGTACCTTTGTGAGAGGTGGATAGAGGGGCTGGGGCAGCTTCACACCTTCTTGCCCTGCCTTCCCATCTGCCTTCCCCAACCCAATTAGACCAGCGCAGACATCAGCCTTCCCTGCCAGGGCCTGCAGACCTGCTGACGTGTTGATCCTGCAGCCAGAAGCCTATTAAGTCTAGAAATGAGTGTGACGGATGCGAATGCTGTGGTGGCCATACTTAGTGCCCCCTTTCCCAGAGCTGCTTGTGCTGAGTCTAGCTCATTAACTTACTGCAAACCCCTAAGGGGCAAAGAAGGGCCAGGTAAGGCAGTGGTGGGCTGCCGGATGGGTGGCCAGGCAGGATGCGGGTGGCAGGAGCCTGCCGCTCCCTCGGTTTGGTGCGATCCTACAGGAGGGGGAAAGGAGAGGGAAGGTATGGACCCCCACAGTGCCCTGTCACCCCAATAATTGAGGAAATGGCACTTCCTTGTATCCACAGTATGCCAGGCACTGCTGGATGTGTAAGGCCCTATGGTTAACATAACACTGATTATTTCCATCCCAGGTTCAGAAAGCTGGATTTGGTCCAGGTTGCAGAGCCAGGCTTCTGAACTCTCTTCTGTGCCCTGAGCCTCTTGTCAGGAGGAGCTGGAGCCTGGGGTTGGGGCTCGGGCTGGGGTTCTGGCTCTGCTTGCCATGTGACCTCCTGCCTTTAGGTTTTTTTTTGTTGTTGAGATGGAGTCTCGCCCTGTCGCCCAGGCTGGAGTGCAGTGGCGCCATCTCTGCTCACTGCAAGCTCTGCCTCCCGGGTTCATGCCGTTCTCCTGCCTCAGCCTCCCGAGTAGCTGGGACTATAGGCGCCTGCCACCACGCCCGGCCAATTTTGTGTGTGTGTGTGTGTATTTTTTTAGTAGAGAGGGGTTTCACCTTGTTAGCCAGGATGGTCTTGATCTCCTGATCTCGTAATGCGCCCGCCTTGGCCTCACAAACTGCTGGGATTACAGGCGTGAGCCACCGCACCCGGCCCCGCCTTTAGTTTCTACTCATACATCATAAGGCTTCATAGTGGAGGACACTGAAAACCCTTAGCAAACTGTAAAGTTCCAGAGAATTAACTTCTTCCCTGACCCAGTGAGCTGAGCTTGAAGCAGGAATGTCAGAGCATGGCAGGTGTGGAGAAACCTCTGATTCGACCCTGCCCTGTCCGGGCCTCACCACAGCTCCCTCTCCAGCTCCTCTTGCCTCCCTGCCTCGGGCTCCCCTTGCTGGCCTTGGGGGTCCAAGGCGGCCTTAAAAGAAGGCCTACTTTCTGCGAAGGGGACTTGAGGTTGAAGCGGCTCAGCAACCTCAGAGGTCGGGCCACCGGTACCCAGGCCCGCGCCCGAGTCGGCGGCCTGCCGTTCGGCCGGCAGGTGGCAGCACGCTCCCAGGCTGGGCCGGGCCTCCGCGGCGGGCCCTCGCCGAACCACCTAACTGTCGTCCTCCCGGGCCGCGGGCGGCCTCAGACTCCTGCCGAGCTGCTGCCGCGGGAGCGCGGGCCGGGTGGGCGCGGAGGCTCTGCCTGACTGCAGGCGCTAACTTAAAAGCTGAGTTGTTCCCCCAAGTCCTCTGAGCCTGGGCCGCGGGCCCCGGGTACCAAAGAATGTGTCCCCTCTGCCCACCCACCGCGAAGGCCACGGGACGCTGCAGCCTCCGCGTTCCGTTCCCTCACTTTGGGCCTTAGCACCTGGCGCGGAGCAATCAGGACACCAGCGAGGGTGCAGACGCACACACCTTCTGGCGGGGGACAAAGGGCACAGGCAGTCCTCTAAAACACCCCCACCCTCAGGCCCAGCTGGTCCGAGGGTCATTCGCAGTTTCACAGTTTACAAAGCACGTTCCGGTTATCCCCTTGAAATCTCCCAGCTGTGTGAGGGAGACAGGTCCAGAATTTTACAGAGGCTCAGAGGTTGAGCCAAGGGGCCCAAGTAGCCAACAGGTATAACCACCAAGCTTCTGGACTCCCAGTACAGTGCTCGTCTGGCTATCTGCACTGCCCCCGTTATACACTTTGGCTATTTAGTAATTGGCAACTCTTCAAATGTTCATTCTCTCTCTCTCCTCATAGGGGGCAGGGCAGAGGCAGGGGAAGGTTTGGAGCATTCCATGATGAGATTCCATGGCTAGAAATTGAATGGGAGCAGGATAGGCGTGCTGCGGAGCACCCCTAGTTCTTGCAAAGGCACTTTAGGTCAGAAGGAAACAGTCTCAGAGCAGAAGGGGGAATGCGATGGCAGTGATGACTTCAGGCCATGGGGGCATACAGGAGTGGGCAGGGAGACCTCCGGACATGGTGGAAGAGAAGGAGCAAAAGGAAAGAGGTGATGTGGTGCTATAGGTTGCTTTCCTGCTCCCTCCAGGAGAGACGTGGCTGGTGGTTCCTCATCCCACCTGCAGAGCTGAGGCTGCACCCAGCTGGGACTCAAACCACCTCTCTTTGCTCCCCACCTTCCCTTCCCCTCCCAGTCACTCAGATTCCAATACAATTTCCAGCTAACCAGCATGTCGATAGAACAAGTCAGGCGGCCGGATTGCTGGCCAATTACAGGAAATCATTCTGCTCCACAGCTCAGTGCTCAGGGAGGGAGAGAGAGGGAGGGATTTCAAGGGAGCAGGCGCCCAGTTTGCAGGCTGGGAACGGGCTTCAGGCAGAAAGCTGGGAGTACTGCAGCCCCCTACCCCTGAGGGGTGGAGGGTGGAGAGGCTCCTGGGGGGCAGTCCAGCCCTAGGCTCATCCTCAGCCTTATGTGGAGCTCTGGATCCAACTTCTGTGTGATGGGGAGATTGGTGGCCCTAGCCACTAAGAGAGACTGAGCTGGGAGCTGAGTGTGGATGAGGGTCCGGAAAGCGAGACATCTTAGTGTCAAAAGGGATAGAAGCTGAAATAGCGGGACCACCCTCTCCCAGAGCCCTGTGCACCGAGGAGTGGGCGTCTGATGGCCTGGAGGCTGGGGTCCACACAAGTAAGACCTGTGCTCTCACAGCCTGCTGTGGGCCAAGGGGGTACCTAGGAGGACAGGGGAAGGGGTTGACAGGGAGGGGGGAGGAAAGGGGCTACAGCCCGCAGCTGAGTGAACTAGCAGCAGCCTCATCTGGTGAAGAAGTAAGTCTTCCACCCCAGAAGGTAGGGTACAGAAATGTGGGAGAGGCCAAGGGCCCCCGCCCTCACTGTCCCAGCTCCTCCGCCTCAGCTCCCGCCTCTGACTCTCAAGAAAATTTCACTCAGACGAAAGGACCCCAGCTCCCTTCCTCTTTCCTTGGGTCTGAATCTACCTCTGCCCTCTATGCTGACCTGGATGCCTCTTTGCCAGCCCCACCTCCTCCCATCACATCTCTACCAGAACTGTTCCTGTGCCCCAGGCTGCCCTACCCCGCTGACCAGAGATGCTCTGCCTTGCGCACAATGGTGAGCTTTTCTTCCCAGCCCTTCCCCTCTACCCTCAAAGGACTGGAAGATCCTTGAGGAAGAGAAACTTCCCCGTGGGCTAACTTCACCCAGTGAATGACTATTGTTGCTGTTTGTTTTGAACCCCCAAAAAGGCAACTGTGACCCAATAATCTCCTCCTCTGCTTCAAGCTGTGGCCACCTCCCGGGCCTTCTCCAACCCCTCAGGATCTCACTGCGCTTCTCCCAATTCCCAGCCCTCCCCTTCAGACCCCTCCAAGTGGGTCCTGGGATGGATTCACTGGCAGCTCTTTGGCCAACCCAAGAGCAGAAGGGTGGACAGATGTGGGAGAGCAGACGGGCTTTGGAGCCCAGTGCACCCAGCATCCAGTGGCGCTCAGGAAAGACCTGAGTGATTGCACGGAACAGCAAGGCAATCTTCAAAGTTTATTTAGAGAGGTGCTTGGGGAGAGCAGGGTCAGGGCCCAGTGACCCCTCCTTCCCCAGGTTCTTTAGCCTAGTACACAGGCTCACACTCCGCGGTGGAGGTGTTGGGGTCGGCCCTGTGTGTGACCCCCGCTTGGAACACGATGGCCGCCCCTCCACTCAGATGAACTGAGCTGAAGCCGCGGCTCCCGGGCTCCTGGCGCAGCCTCCGCCATCCCTCCCTCGGGCGCTGCCTCCCGCGGGCCGGGCGCCCGGTGCTCAGCGATCCGGAAGAGGGCGCCCGCCCGGCCCACGTCCGCCGTGTCCCCGCCCGGAGCGCCGCGCTCGCCAGCCCGCGGGCTCCGCGCCATCGATCGGACCGCAGGGACCCGGGCGAGTCGCCTTCCCACCCCTCGCTTTTCGCTTTTAATTGAAGTTTGTTTGAGCAGAGCGCGGAGCGGGCAAAGGCAGAAACTAAATATTTAGTTGCTGCAAATTGGCACCTCCAGATCAATTACCCGGCCGGTGTCAGGGCCCGCGCCGCCCCCCGCACCCCGCGGAATCTCAATGCCACTCTGCCCCCGCCTGGGCCGCCCGCGCCGCCCTCCTCCATTCCGCTGCACGTTTTTCATCAGCTCCAGCCATATATCACCCGTGGCCGCGAGGGAACAGATTTTCAATGGGAAAAGTTCCCCAGGAGGGTCCTCGTTGCTGATTCCCGCCGCGCCCTGTGCTGTCTGGCCCCTGTCCCCACCTGGCTTGTCTGATGGAGACAGCAGATGGGTGGAGTGAGCTCCAAAGCAAGGACTTAGGGTCAGGAAGACCAGGCCCTATCCTAGGAACTCCCCTTACCCGCTGGGTGACCTTGGGGAAGTTACTTATGCTCCCTGATCCTCGGAGTCCCCCCATAACATGCGGGCTCAAACTTCACCTTGTGGGGTCAACAGCATGGAGGGACAGCACCCTGCCCAGGGCTGGCACACAGTGACTTTCCACAGATATTAGTTCTCACCCGCTATGGGGTAAAATAGGCTCTAGAATGAAGTGAGGGACAGTGAGTTCCAGGTGACTCAACCAAGCCACTGAAAAATACCAAAGGAAAAGCAGCAGTCAGCATCCCCAGAGTGCCTGACGGGCTGGACATGCCCCAGGACCCTGGTCAAGCTCCATCAGGGAAAGTCCTGACCTCCAGCCTGAGTGCATCTGGGCACAACCAAAAGAGAAGCGGCTTTTCCAGTACCAGGGGTGGAGAGTGAGAGAACCATGATCCCAAGGCCGCAGCCAGGCAAGCAGGCGGGAGGGATCTGAAGAAGGTCACCAAGGGCTCCTGACCCTTGCCAAGCTAAGTACCAGGAGGCCAGCCCTGTGGCAGGGGGGAATCAGGACAGCTGGGCTGTAGTTGAGGTTTTGCCTTCTCCTGGCTGCATGTTGCTAGTCAAGTACTTAACCTCAGTTTTCCATGTATAAAATGCGGCTGACACCCTCTACCTCCCAGAGCATTTGTGAGGAGTCAGTGAAGTATGGGAGAGGGGAGGAAACGCACAACCGGCATGAAGAAGATGGGGCCAAGTTTGTCGGGGGAGTCTCCTTTCCCATACTCAATACTGCTCCCATCCCAAGAGCCCCCGGGGGAACTGGAGTCAAATGCCTAGCCTGGCATTTTTAAATGTCTGCTCTGCCAGAGTGACAGGGCCTCTGGGTGGGAGGAGAGGTTAGGGGAAGACTGTGAGCCTCAGGCTTAGTTCTTTGAGAGCCATTTTAAAAGAATGAGGCTCCTCCCCCGCCAGCACTACCCCCCAGCTATCCCTCCCCCAGGCTCTCAGTGCAGGAGTCAGCCCCACCTGGAGGAAAGTTATTTTCCCATCAAATCCTGAGTCCAGGTGGAAAGGCAAGGTTGACATGGAACCCAGAGCCCGAGCTCCCTGCCAATGGGAAGCAAACTCACTCCTTGATTTTCCCACCTGTGAAATGGGACCACAGCCAGTAATTATGAGGTGCTATTTGAACTGTTGTGTAATCTCTTTTATTATTTATTTAGTTAGTTAGTTATTTTGAGGTGGAGTCTTGCCCTGTCGCCAGACTGGAGTGCAGTGGCATGATCTCGGCTCACTGTAACCTCTGCCTCCCGGGTTCAAGCAATTCCCCTGCCTCAGCCTCCAGAGTAGCTGGGACTACAGGCGCGTGCCACCATGCCCGGCTAATTTTTTGTATTTTAGTAGAGACAGGGTTTCACCATGTTGGCCAAGATGGTCTTGAGCTCCTGACCTCGTGATCTGCCTGCCTCGACCTCCGAAAATGCTGGGATTACAGGTGTGAGCCATGGTGTCCGAACTTTTATTATTATTTTTATTTTTTTAGAGACAGGATCGCATTCTGTCGCCCAAATGAGAGTGCAGCAGAGCCATCATAGCTCACTGTAACCTTGAACTTCTAGGCCCAAGTGACCCTCCTGAATAGCTAAGACTACAGATGTGCACCATCATAATGCATGGCTAATTTTTTCTTTTTCTTTTAGGGTCTTACCATGTTGCCCAGGCTGGTTTCAAACTCCTGGCCTCAAGTGATGCTCCCGCCTCAGCCTCTCAAAATGCTGGGATTATAGGCATGAGCCACCACACCCAGCCTGGGGTGAACTCTAGAGACTGCTGAATCCATTGCCCTGCCTTCTACACTCACTCTTACCCACCCCACCCCTACCTGCAACATGATTATCTCTGCTGGCAAAACAACCCCACCAGCCTCTTTGGGGATGGCAGCCCACCATTTGTCAAGCCAGGAAGTCCTTCTGACAGTCTACCTTAAATCTCTCATTGGTTCCCTCAGGGAAAATTGAAAGAACAAACAGCAAAAAGATAAATATTTATGGAAAGGCAATGTCACACTATTTTTTTAAAATACCCCCAAAGAGGGTGGGGGGACGGGAATTACCTTCGGACACAATGCTCTTTACACTAAACATCTTGGCGATAAATATAGCTGTGTAATTCTTTTTTCTCCTTGGCAGAGAGAAAGGCTGAGGCTGGGCAGAAAGGCAGAGGGACCCGAAAATATAAATCAATATGTGACTTTAATATATGTGCTCTCGGTGTCTGTGTGTGCTAGGGGATTATTAGTAACCTTGATTCCAGCTCAGTGTCCATGCGAGGCGGGGAGATGTGCGGCCCCCAGGGAGGAGAAGAGAAATTAGGAAGCCAAATTCTTCTCCTGATTGACACCTGGGTAAACATTACCCTGGCAGAAAGGGAAGAAAAAAAGATCAATGCTGGGTATTTTTATCACGTTCCAGGGACAGACGGGGGGAAATTAAAGAAACAGTCCCCTAGCATCACTGAATATGCCCATCTTCAAGGAGTAGCTAGATAAGGCGGAACCCAGGTGGAGGAGCATGGGTGGGAGAGAAATGGGCATGTTCCAGGGAGCAGTGGCCATTGCTTCTTCTACCCTGATGTGTGTGAGTGGCAGCAGGTACAAAGGAGCCGTGCCTTTAGTTGCAGGGCAAAGGCACCAGCTTTGACGGGGAATCGTAAGCCACAGAGTCTAACTCAAATCAAGACTCCAGCTTCAACAGAGGCCCAAGAGGCATTCGTCTTAATGGAATTTGTCAGGGGGCTGTTTCTAGTGGAAGATTCCTAGAGTGTGGGGAGGGGGCAGTGGCTGCAGCAGGGGCTGGGGGTAGTGAGTGATCCAGTGTGGGTCAATGCCCATGGGAAGCAGGTACATCTCTCTGGATTGTCTCAGATCTAGAGTCAGGAAAACCTGGGCCTCCACCCCTTCCTGGCTATATGACCTTGACCAAGTCATCTGACCTCATAGAGTATCACCTTCCTTGTCTGTAAAATAGAGGCAGGTGTCCCCCATCCCACTGGTCTCAGAGTTTTAAAATGAGATTATACAAAACACTGGACAGGGCTAAGGGGCTGTTGCTATCTGGGGAGCCCTGCCCAGTAGAAATATACTGAGAGCCACCTATGCACTTAACAAAAAATTTTTTTAATTAATTTGTTTTAGAGACAAGGTCTCCCTCTGTGGCCCAGGCTGCAGTGCAGTGGCACAATCACGGCTCATTACGGCCTCAACCTCCTGGGCTCAAGTGATCCTCTCACCTTAGCCTCCTGAGCACCTGGCTAGTTTTGGGGGATTTTTTGTTAGTTTATTTGTTTGTATTTTTTGTAGAGATGGGAGTCTCGCTATGTTGCCTGAACTGGTTTCAAATTCCTGGCCTCAGGTGATCCTCCCACCTCAGTCTCCCAAAGTGAGATTACAGGAATGAGCCACTGCACCCAGCCCATATATGTACTGTTAAATGTTCTTTTTTTTTTTTTGGAGATGGAGTTTCGCTCTTGTTGCCCAGGCTGGAGTGCAATGGCGCAATCTCTGCTCACTACAACCTCCGCCTCCTGGGTTCAAGTAATTGTTCTGCGTCAGCCTCCCGGGTAGCTGGGATCACAGGCATGTGCCACCATGCCCGGCTAATTTTGTAATTTTTGTAGAGATGGAGTTTCCCCATATTGGTCAGGCTGGTCTCGAACTCCCAACCTCAGGTGATCTGCCTGCCTTGGCCTCCCAAAGTGCTGGGATACGGGCATGAGCCACCGCGCCTGGCCAATGTACTGTTAAATGTTCTAATAGTCACATTTTAAAAGGTAAAAACAGGCCAGGTATGGTGTTCATGCCTGTAATCCCAACACTTTGGGAGGCTGAGGCAGGAGGATCAGTTCAAGACCAGCCTGGGCAACAGAGGGATACGTCGCATCTATAGAAATATTAGCCAGGAGTGGTGGCACATAGCTGTAGTCTCAGCTACATGAGAGGCTGAGCTGAGAGGATCACTTGAGCCCAGGAGGTTGAAGCTGCAGTGAGCTGTGACTGCACCACTGCACTCTGGGCAACAGAGTGAGACCCTGTCTAAAAAAAAAAAAAAAAAAAAAGTAAAAAGTAAAAAGAAACACTTCAAATTAAATATATATATATTATATATAATTCTTTTTTTTTTTTTTTGAGACGGAGTTTCATTCTTGTTGCCCAGTCTGGAGTGCAGTGGCGCAACTTCGGCTCACTGCAACCTCCACCTCCCAGGTTCAAGCGATTCTACTGCCTCAGCTTCCTGAGTAGCTGGGATTGCTGGCATGCACCACCACACCCGGCTAATTTTGTATTTTTAGTAGAGATGGAGTTTCTTCGTGTTAGTCAGGCTGGTCTCAAACTTCTGACCTCAGGTGATCCACCCACCTCGGCCTCCCAAAGTGCTGAGATTACAGGTGTGAGCCACTGTACCCGGCCTCAATTTAATATTTTTTAACTTAACCCAATATATCTAAAATATCATTTCAGCACGTAGCACTAGCCACATTCCAGGTGCCCTGAAGCCACATGTGGCGGGAGCTATCACAATGGGCCAGCACAGATCTGGAATGAGAAGCCCGCAGGATAGGAGCTTCTGCCCCGACCCCTGCCCCCCATGATAGTGAGGAGGGACCTCTGGAGGCAGAAGGTGAAGTGAATCCCTGAGAAATACAAGCAGAGCCCCCCTTTTGCTGGGGGTGGGAGCAACTTTCTGGCTTCTGAGGCATTACAGTGCCCCAGCAGGGACTCTCTGGGGGAGGCCGCCGACTGACTAATGGCCAGTTCGCCAGGATAGGGGCTGCACTGGGGCAGACACTGAGCTCCCCTTTCCGGAGTTCCCTGGCAACTAGAGCAGCTGGTTTGCAGGGAAGAGCCTGACAGCTGGGCTTGGGAACTTCTCATTCCCAGTCAGTGTCTAGTCTGGCTGTAGCATCTAAGGTAAGTCCCCTCTCGGAGCTGCACCATCACTCAAATGGGAATAGCTGTGATCAACCCTGCTTTAAGGCTGTAAAAAGGTTTCCTGCACAAAGACAGCATGCTTATAAGCCACAAACGTGCGTGCGAGAGGAAAAGAGAAAGTGAGGAGGGAGAGAGAGAGGGAGGGAGCCCCTTTCAAAGCCGCCTCTCCCTTGGTTGGCTATTGCTGGCTGTGCTCCCAGTCTGCAGGGGCCCTCCAACTTCAGGGGGAGGCTGGAGAAAGAGGGTAGGATGGGACGCCCAGAAAGGGTGTGATTTTCTGAGAGCCACACAGCACATCCAGCAGTGAGTGCACTGGACACGCTGGGTTGGGGCCAGGATACCCAGGCCCTCCTTCTCAGCTGCTCTAGGCGTGAGAGTTTGTGGGAAGGAGTGGACAGGGCTATTTCGGGGCAATGCGAAGGCAGCCAAGTGCTGGCAGGGAGGCCCTTGTGGGTCTAGTCTGACATTTTCTACTGATGCTGGGAGCCAGAGAAGGGGACCTGGAAACCTGAATCTCTCACACCTGGGCCAGCTGATCTTGTGCCCAAGTGGTCACAGCCCCTACTTCCCACTGGTCTTCCCTGTCCGAGCTGCACAATTGCCCTGCCTGGGAAGGAATGTGGAGAGAAGCACCAGGCTACCCCAGGACCAAGCCCCCAGCCCACCTGCCAGGTCCCGAGAGCCACAGTGAGCCCTCAGTTATATCTTTTTTTGTTTTGTTTTTTGAGTTTCACTCTTTCCAGGCTGGAGTGAAGTGGCGCAATCTCGGCTCACTGCAACCTCCACCCCCCAAGTTCAAGTGATTCTCCTGCTTCAGTCTCCGAGTAGTTGGATTATAGGCACTGCCACCATACCCGGCTAATTTTTGTATTTTTAGTAGAGACGGGGTTTCACCGTGTTGGCCAGGGTGGTCTTGAACTCCTGACCTCAGGTGATCCACCTGCCTCAGCCTCCAAAAGTGCTGGGATTACACTTTGAGGTGCCCAGCCCCTCAGTTATTTCTTCTGCAGACTCTGCAACTAAGGAATAGATCTGGGATTTAACTTTTTTTTTTTTTTTTTTTTTTTTTTTTACGGGATCTCCCTCAGTCACCAATGCTGGAGTGCAGCGGCACAAACATGGCTCACTGCAGCCTCAACCTCCTGGGCTCAAGAGATCCTTCCACCTCAGCCTTCCAAGTAGCTGGGACCCTAGGCATGCAACACCACATCCAGCTAATTTTTTGTATTTTTGGTAGCGACCAGATTTCGCCACATTACCCAGGCTGGTCTCAAATTCCTGGGCTCAGATGATCTACCTGCCTTGGCCTCCCAAAGTGCTGGGATTATAGGTGTAAGCCACCTGGCCCAGCCTCTTATTTATTTATTTATTTGTTTGTTTATTTATTTATTTTTACCCCGCATCTTGCTCTGTCACCCAGGTTGGAGTGTGGTGGCATGATCATAGCTCACTGCAGTCTATAACTGCTGGGCTCAAGTGATCCTCCCTCCTCAGCCTCGAAGGTAACTAGGACTACAGCTGCATGCCACCACACCCAGCTAATTTTTTTTCTTTTTTTGTGCAGATGGGGCCTTGCAATGTTGCCCAGGCTGACTCGGACTCCTGGCCTCAAGTAGTTCTCCCACCCCTGCCTCCCGAGGTGTTGGGATGACAGGCATGAGCCTCTGCACTTGGCCTTTCTTTTCTTTTCTTTTCTTTTTTTTTTTTTTTTTTTGAGACTAAGTTTTGCTCTTGTTGCCTAGGCTACAGTGCAATGGCACAATCTCAGCTCACTGCAACCTCCCCATCCCAGGTTCAAGCGATTCTCCTATCTCAACCCCCCAAGTAGCAGGTATTATAGACATGCAGCACCATGGTCTGCTAATTTTGTATTTTTTAGTAGAGAGAGCATTTCTCCATGTTGGTCAGGGTGGTCTCGAACTCCCGACCTTGAGTGATCCACCCGCCTCGGCCTCCCAAAATGCTGGGATTACAGACGTGAGCCACCGTGCCCGGCCGGCCTTTCTTTCTTCTTTCTTCTTCTTCTTCTTCTTTTTTTTTTTTTTTTGTGTGTGTGTTTTATAGTAGAGACAGGGTTTCACCGTGTTAGCCAGGATGGTCTCGATCTCCTGATCTCGTGATCCGCCCATCTCAGCTTCCCAAAGTGCTGGGATTACAGGCTTGAACCACCGCGCCCGGATTTTTTTTTTTTTTTTTTTTTTTGAGATGGAGTCTCGCTGTGTTACGCAGGCTAGAGTGCAGTGGCATAATCTCGGCTCACCACAACCTCTGCTTCCTGGGTTCAAGCAATTCTCCTGCCTCGGCCTCTTCAGTAGCTGGGACTACAGGCATGCACCGCCATGCCCGGCTAATTTTTGTATTTTTAGTAGAGAGGGGGTTTCACTATGTTGGCCAGGTTGGTCTTGAACTCCTGACGTTGTGATCTGCCTGCCTCGGCCTCCCAAAGTGCTGGGATGACAGGCATGAGCCACCACACCTGGCCTTTCTCTCCTCTTGTTTCAGGTTTCTTCCTTCTTGTTTCCATTCTACAAAGAACTATTTCCGTAGACATCCTCTCTTTACAACTACTTTCAGCCTATTCTTCCCAGTTAGAGACTTACAGTGATTCCTAGTGTCTACCAAATTCCCTTTCAAACTTCTTGGTTTGGCATTCTAGGAGCCCTTCACCATCAAACTCTTTCCACCTGACACAAGAAGCAACCTTGTTTCCAACCCAACTTACTGTGCCAACTGGCCCTGCCTAAGGCTGTCCAGCCTCCCTGCCTTTGCCTGGGCCGTTTCTCCTGCAACATCCTTCTTCCTCTCCACACCCAATTCTGCTGATTGAAATCCATCCATTCTGCAAGGCCTGGCTCAAATGCCACCGCTTCTGGGAACCCTTGCCAGGTAGCCTCATCAGAAATGCCTGCCCTCCTCTGATCCATCTCCCGTAGCCCCTTGCATGTCCCAGGCCCTGGATCTTTCTCTCTCACAGCCTCAGCCTCCCGGTAAGCCTCTGGAAATGGAAGCCCCTGGAGGGCAGAGCTATCCGGGCCTCTGTGAGTCCTCTCAGAATCCACTTCCCACCATTGTACTTCCGGTCCTGCTCACTCCCCACCCCAAGGTAACACCAAGGTCGGACGTGAGAAAAAAATAGATGAAACAAGATTTTGCACATCATATTGTAAACCCCACTCAGGCGCTCCCCTCCTCCGAATATTCTTACTGGACTCCCGCCCACCCTTGGCTCTGGTCCCTCTGGCTCCTGCCCATCATCCACCCAGTCCAGATGTCCAAGCCTGAGCAGCTCACCTGGAGAGACACTGTGTCTCTGTCTCCATCTCTTAGTCTGAGTCTCTATCTGTGCTGCCAGTAGACCTCTGGCCTCCCTGCTCAGACTGGGATCACTGGGAATGTGAGGACCTACCTTTTTTTTGTCTTTGTCTCCTTTTCCCATTCCATTCAGTGGAGGATTTCAAAAAGCTTTGGAGACACACGTGACAAGATAAAAAATGAGAGAGGAAGCTGGAGGTGGGAGAGGTCCTACTTCCTCCTCCCCAAGGCTCGGTCACTGGCACCTTGCCAAGGTCACCTTTCAGAGCAACCCGTCACAGGCCTTTGTCAGGATCATTCATCCTCCTTTCCAGTGCCCTCTTCCCTTGCCAATCCACCAGGCTCTGCTGCCACCCCAGGCCCTGCCAGCCCCAGCTCACCTTACCAGTCCCTCGCACTCCAACTCTCTCCCTCTCCCACCCCCATCTGCAACCACAGCACATCACAGCTGTCTGATTAACTCAATTGATTAATTAAGCTCTAATGAGAACCGTGGTTCACCCCTACAGCTGCTGACCAGGAGGCCAGCTGTGCCCAGAAGGCCTCTGGGGCTGCAGGCATGGTCTTATGAGGGCCCAAGGGCACGTAGCTCAGTGGTTGGTGCCACTGAGCCATTTGCAGGGCACAAAGCTTGCCCATGTCTAGGTCTCTCCAAGACCCTCCATGGTGAGGGGGGCAGAGGGGTTGCTCCCTCAACTAATCAGGCAGTTCCAGGATGGCACATCTGGCACGGACCCTGCTGAAGGCAGGGAGGGCAGAGTAGATATTGATTGGCTGAGAGGTGCAGGGAGGGGACTAGATTCCTTCAGAGTCCCACATTGACTCCTGGGACTTAGAGTGCCCCAGGCCCAGAGGGTAGTGAGTGTGGGGAAGCTGGGCACTGGCCAGAGGAACCAGATTTAGCCCTGCCAGCAGCCACTAACCCTGTGGTTTCTTTGCTCTGCCACCCACCCTGGAGTGCAATGGTGCGATCTCGGCTCACTGCAACCTCTATCTCCCAGGTTCAAGTGATCCTCCTGCCTCAGCCTCCTGAGTAGCTGGGATTACAGGCACGCACCACCACCCCCAGCTAGTTTTTACTTTTAGTAGAGACAGGGTTTCACCATGTTGGCCAGGCTGGTCTTGAACTCCTGACCTCAGGTGATCCGCCTGCCTCGGCCTCCCAAATTGCTAGGATTACAGGTGTGAACCACCGCACCCGGCCAAACCCTATGGTTTCTTCCATTCCCACAACTCCCAGCCATATGGTGAGACAATACCCCCATCCAGCTGCTGGCTTCCAATCTTGAATAGCCGCAAGGACTCTGCAGAGCAAGTCCTCAATTCTCATTCCTCCCACCTCCAGCCTCCCTCACCACCCTGACCACTGACCCGCCCCACCCCCAGACCCTGTCCCTTGTCTGGGATAGGGGACAGATGCCCTCCATTAGCAACAATCATTGGCTGGGCACAATGGGTCACGCCTGTAATTCCAGCACCTAGTCACGCCTTAATCCTCGACCTTGGGAGGCTGAGGTGGGAGGATCACTTGAGGCCAGTTCGAGACCAGCCCAGGCAACACAGCA
Organism: Chlorocebus sabaeus; assembly: GCF_047675955.1. Lineage (NCBI taxonomy): Eukaryota > Metazoa > Chordata > Mammalia > Primates > Cercopithecidae > Chlorocebus > Chlorocebus sabaeus. The sequence goes on from NC_132919.1 coordinate 66,782,509, forward strand.
GGACCCCTGTCTCTACACAAAATTTTAAGAAAGAAAATTAGCCAGGCAAGGTTGCTCACGTCTGTAATCCCAGCTACTGGGGAAGCTGAGGCAGGAGGATTGCTTGAGCCCAGGAGTTTGAGGCTGCAGTGAGCTGTGATTATACCACTGCACTCCAGCCTCAACAAAGGTGGAATCTTGTCTCAAAAAAAAAACAAAAAACAATCATCTGTTAAGTGGGATTTTCCATCTTACAGACACCTCCATGTTTGTTCTTCCCCAGAATCTCACAAGGCAAACTGAGCCAGGAGTTCATTCTAGAGATGAGGAAACTGAGACCTCAACTTGCCCAGGATCACACCCGGGCATTTCCTGCTTCAAGCCTTTGCATTTGTCTTGAGTCATGCACGCCTCTTCAGCTTTGAAATGTCAACTTAGAGGTCACTTCAGCCAGGATGCCCCATCCCCCAGCTGCAGGTGACAGCCCCCTCTTGTTGTGTTAACTTGCTCATATCTGCCAGGGGCCTGTGAGCGCAGCGGCCGCTCCATCTATACCTCCCGATTGTGGGAGGACCCTGCTCAGGGCCTCACAGGCAGTAGGGACATAAAGAGTATTTAGAGTGGAGGAAAGAAAGGAAGGAGGGAAGAAATGAATGAGCCACACATGGCATAGTCTGAGCCCCGAGTCGAATGCTGAGAGGAAGGACATGGTGGAGGATCAAGCAGGGCTTCGCAGTTTGGGCATGTCAGCTGTTGATGTGCAGGGAGCCTCTGCTGCACAGCCCGCTGGCCCAGATATCATGCAGATAGTCCCTTCCCCTCCCCGCTACAGAGAGGATAGGGTGGGACCAGGAAATCCTGGGAGATGGTGGAGGAAGATGGGCAGAGCAGGAGAGGGTGTGGAGGGCCCAGGAGTCAGGAAACCTGAAGTGGAGATCAGAGCAGTGGCTGGGCCGGGCACGGTGGCTCACTCCTGTAATCCCAGCACTTTGGGAGGCTGAGGCGGGTGGATCACCTGAGATCAGGAGTTCGAAACCAGCCTGGCCAACATGGTGGAACCCCGTCTCTACTAAAATACAAAAATTAGCCAGGTATGGTGGCACACGCCTGTAATTCCAACTACTCGGGAAGCTGAGGCAGGAGAATCGCTTGAACCCGGGAGGCAGAGGTTGCAGTGAGCCAAGATCGTGCCATTGCATTCCAGCCTGGAGGACAGAGCAAAATTCTGTAGAAAAAAAAAAAAAAAAAAGCAGTGGCTGGAGAATCCGAGACCTGGGTTGGATTCCTGGCTTTGCTTGACCTCTCTGGGTGACTATGGGCAGGTGGCCTCCCCAGTCTGGCCTGTGAACTGAAAAAGTGTGATGGCATGGGCTCTGGGCCTGTTGTCCTGTTGAAGTCTGGGAGTTCTATAGCCCCAGGAGACGTCTGTGGCTAGATGGAGGGAGTGAGGTGGGAATGGACAGTAGGAGGGAGTTTCAACACCTTCTATTACCAGCGGTGGGAGGGGTAATCATAGCCAGGAGCCTCTGGGCCCCACAGAGTCCTCATCGCTCCCCGCCAGCTCCTCTTCTGTCGCTGCCCCTCAGATTCAATTACCAGCTCAGCTTTCAAATCGGGCTCCAGCCAGTAACTTTACTGGAGAAAATGATTATGTGATTATTTCAACCTTGCTCCAAATGCTGTTTTAATTGGATCTGGGAAAAGGCGATTTGGGCATCAGAGGAGCCACGCGGGGGCGGGAGCAGCATGGGAATGTCAGGCAGGACCCCCACCCGCCCCTGAGGTTCGAAAGGCAGACAGGACTGCTTCCCAGCCCCCTGCCTCTCCCCAGGCCCCCCACGTTCATCCTACATCCAGGGTAAGCCTCAGTCGGAAAGAGAAAATGGGTGTGGGGGGAAAGGCTTCCCAGGCAAGTGGGTTGTGGAGGCGGTTGGAGGGGACAGGTTCCTAGAAGCCTGTCTCCTGCCCAAAGCACCCCTCAGCCACGTAGAAAACTACTTTTCTGCCAATCTCCTTCCCTTCTCTGACCCCACCCCCAGCCCACCCGGAGTAGACTTTTGCTCAAACGCTAGCCTGAGGAAGCAGAGTTGGAAAGAACATTTGATTTTCCAGGATCCAGGAGGGCCTTCGAAAGGGATTTGGATTTATCTGCTCCTGGGATCACCCTTTCTCCCTGCTAGACAGATGACTGGTGTTTGTTTGAACATATGCTAACCTTTCTGAGCTTTAGTTTACCCATCTGTCAAAGAGAGGGTCCTAGGTGACCCCCAAGACCCCTCCCAGGAACAAAGGAAGCCATTTGCGCTGGTTCTCCTTGTGCCCTGGCTCTCCATGAGGCTAGAGAAGTCCAGCACCAACTTTTTGGTGGCCAATTCTGCAAGGGCTTGTAGGCACCGAGCCTTGTAGAGCCCATCTGCCTGGCAGCTAAGGATGTCCCTCACCACCCCGAGCCAGAGCTCAGCCAGGTGCCAGGAGTGAGAGTGGGCCTGGGATTGGGGCAGGAGGGGAGGGGTGAGGTATGCCTGAAAGGTTGAGGGGCCAGGAGGAAGGACGCATCTTCATTGTCTTGAGGTCTGGCTTTCTCAGGGCTCTCTATAACTCCTTTTCTCAACACCTTAACAGACAGCATGTCAACACTTTTTAAAATATTGTTTATTTTGTTTAGAAATGAGGTCTTGCTCTGTTACCCAGGCTGGAGTGCATTGGCTCCATCACAGTTCACTGCAGCCTCTACCTCCCAGGCTCAAGCAATTCTCCTGCTTCAGCCTCATGAGAAGCTGAGACTACAGGTGCACACCACCGTTCCTGGTTAATATTTTTAAATTTTTTGTAGAAATGGGGACTTACTGGCCGGGCGCGGTGGCTCACGCCTGCAATCCCAGCACTTTGGAAGGCCAAGACGGGCGGATCACGAGGCCAGGAGTTTGAGACCATCCTGGCTAACACGCTGAAACCCCGTCTCTACTAAAAATACAAAAAAATTAGCCAGGTGTGGTGGCAGGCGCCTGTAGTCCCAGCTACTCGGGAGGCTGAGGCAGGAGAATGGTGTGAACACAGGAGTCAGAGCTTGCAGTGAGCCGAGATCTCGCCACTGCACTACAGCCTGGATGAAAGAGGGAGACTCCATCTCACAAAAAAAAAAAAAGGAAAGAAAAAGAAATGGGGTCTTACTATGTTGGTCAGGCTAGTCTCAACCTCCTGAGCTCAAGCAATCCTCCCACCTTAACCTTCCAAAATGCTGAGATTACAAGTATAAGCCACAGTGCCCAGTCAACACTTTTTAAATATTTCTTATTTTTTTAGAGATAGAGTCTTGCTCTGTCACCCAGGCTGGAGTGCAGTAGCCCAGTCATTGCTCACTGTAACTTCGAACTCCTGGGCTTAAGTGATCCTCCTGCCTCAGTCAACACTTTTTTAAAAAAATCACTTAGGTGGCTTATGCCTGTAATCTCAGCACTTTGGGGGGCTGAGGCTGATGGATCACTTGAGCCCAGGAGTTTGAGATCAGCCTGGGCAATGTTAGGAGACCTAGTCTCTACAAAAAGTTAAAAAATTTAAAAATTTAGCTGGGTGGCCGGGCACGGTGGCTCATGCCTGCAATCCCAGCACTTTGGGAGGCCGAGGTGGGCAGATCACAAGGTCAGGAGTTCGAGACCAGCCTGGCTAATATGGTGAAACCCCATCTCTACTAAAAATACAAAAATTAGCTGGGTGTGGTGGTGCGTGCCTGTAGTCCCAGCTACTCATGAGGCTGAGGCAGAAGAATCTCTCGAACCTGGGAGGCAGAGGTTGCAATGAGCCGAGATCTCACCATTGCACTCCATCCTGGGTGACAGAGCAAGACTCCATCTCAAAAAAAAAAAAAATTTAGTTGGGTACAGCCATGCCTATAGTCTCAGCTAGAGGCTAAAGTAGGAGGATCACTTGAGCCTGGGAGGTCAAGGCTGCAATGAGCTGTGATGGCACCACTATACTCCAGCCTGGGCAAATATATATAAATGTGTATATATGTATGTGTGTGTGTATGTGTATATATATACACACACACATACATATACATAATGCCTTGAAGGTACCATTTTGGAGAATGTGCTACTCACAGCAGGAATGTGTCTTCCCCACCGCCCCTCCCCTCCACACACCCAAGACATGGGCACTGGGACTGCAGGGAAGACTGGCCAGACCCCAGCACCAGCACTCACCCGCCATCAACAAGCATCACTGGGCACGAGTGGAAGGACAGTGAGGCAGGCGCAAAGAGGACAGAAGGTGTTGGTTCAATTTCTTTGCCAGGTATTGAGCACCTGTTGGGTTTGAGGCACAGGGCCAATGCCACCTCCAGGAGAATAACAATCTGGTTTGGGAGACAGGACACCCTCTTCTTAGAAATCATCTAAAACTCTGGGACAGCAGGAGAGATGGTTCAGAAACGAGGCCGTGAGCACTCAGCAGTCAGTCAATCCCAATAGAACAAAGCCCAGGGAGACTTCCTGGAGGAGGCAGTTCCAAGGAGGTCTCAGTGTGGTTTGGCTGAGAGGAGGTTGGTGGGAATTCTGAAGGACCAAACAGCAGAAATGCCCAGGGAGAAAGGGAAGCAGCGAGAGAGGAAGGTGGCCATGAGATGCTTGCCTCTGAGCCTCCAACCTCCCCTAACGCGGGGAATTACAATTTCCATTTTACAGACAGGTTCAGACCTTTGTCAGGGTCACACGCAGCCAGGAGGGAACTGAAAGCAAGCTCTGCCGGTGCCCTGACCCCATCCTTTCTCCAGCTTCACCTCGCCTCTCCCAGAGCCAGCTGGCCTCATGCTGAGGCACCAGCAGGCAGATGCAGAGGGCTCAGCTGGGAATGAGAGGCCAGTTCCCAAGAGTTTCTGGGATCCACACATAAGATCTGAGACAAACAGGACCCCAGTCCTTCAGGCAGGTGCCTGCCTGGAGATGGGGGTTTCAAAGGCGTGGATCACGGGGGCGGGGTGGGGGGGAAATTGTATTGTCAAAGAAGAAAACCAGTGCTGCCATCCCTCCTTCACTCATTAATTTCTGGGGAAGTATTAGCTGTCAGCAAGCAGCAGCCCTCCAATTCAAATTACAGAATTTGAATTCTTAATTTCTCCTAATCCATCAGTGAGCTGCCTTCCTGGGCTAATATTAGCAGCATTGGTGAGGCTTGTAACAGTCATTGATGTCTCTAGCCCTCTGAAGAAAAGCCCTAATCAACAGAGCTGGGCCTGGGGCGTGGGTCCCCTAGAGGTGGGGACTCTGGTCCCCACTCCCCAGCTGCCCCCAGTCTCCAGGAAGAGAGTGCAGAGTTTTACAAAGGTCCCTGGAGAGATGAGAGAAAGCGAGAGAGAGAGAGAGAGAGACAGAGAGAGCAAAGGAGAGGTGGGGAAGATGGAATCAGAGCCTGTAGAGGCTTGGAACAAGGAAGAGAGGGAGAAAGGGGCTCAGGGAAAGACAAAATTAGGGAGACCAAAAGAGGTGGAGGCAGAGTGATGGAGAGACTGAGCCAGAGGCCCAAAGAGATGGATGGAGCCCGAACTGGAGAGGAGGAAAGGAGCCTTTCAGAACTTAGAGTCAAAGCAACCCTCGTGCAGACTCTGCAGGGAAAAAACACAGGAAAGCAAAACCAAAACCCTCCTGTGACTCCCAGGGTGTCATGGGAAGTGTGGTGCTCCATGGATAACATGGCCCCCCTATCCCTGGGCCCACCAGTTCACATTGTCTCTAGGAGTTCTGGATCAGGCACCTTGTCTGAAATCACAGCTCAAAGACCTCCTCTGTCAGGAAGCCCTCTTGCTTTCTGTCCACCAGCACCATCTCTCTTATTTATTTTATTTATTTATTTATTTATTTATTTATTTATTTATTTATTTATTTGAGATGGAGTTTTGCTGTGTCGCCCAGGTTGGAGTGCAGTGGCTCAATCTCGGCTTACTGCAAGCTCCACCTCCCAGGTTCACGCCATTCTCCTGCCTCAGCCTCCCGAGTAGCTAGGACTACAGGCGCCCGCCACCGCGCCCAGCTAATTTTTTTGTATTTTTAGTAGAGACAGGGTTTCACCGTGTTAGCCAGGATGGTCTCGATCTCCTGACCTCGTGATCTGCCTGTCTTGGCCTCCCAAAGTGCTGGGATTACAGGTGTGAGCCACCGCGCCCAGCCTTTTTTTTTTTTTTTTTTTAAGATGGAGTCTCATTCTGTCACCCAGGCTGGAGGGCAGTGGCGTGATCTCAGCTCACTGCAACCTCTGCCTCATGGGATCAAGCAATTCCTGTGCCTCAGCCTCCTGAGTAGCTGGGACTACAGGTGCGTGCCACCAAACCTGGCTAATTTTTGTATTTTTAGGTAAAGACAGGGTTTTGCCATGTTGGCCAGGCTAATCTCAAACTCTTGATCTCAAATGATCCACCCTCAGCCTCCCAAAGTGCTGGGATTACAGGCGTGAGCCACTGCGCCCGGCTCACCAACACCATCTCTTCACTGTTGGGCAGTAACACTCTTTCCTGGTCAGTCACCCAGGTCCTGAAGACACTCTGTGCTGCTGTGTCTCTCTCCACGCAGGTGGGAAGAACGTGGGAGGCTAGGCTGAGCACCATTTGTGCACTTCTTTTTGTATATTTTTTGAGACGGATTGTCACTCTTTCGCCTAGGCCAAAGTGCAGTGGCAAGATCTCGACTCACCGCAACCTCCACCTCCGGGGTTCAAGCGATTCTCCTGCCTCAGCCTCCTGAGTAGCTGAGATTACAAGCATCTGCCACCACGCCCAGCAAATGCTTTTATATTTTTAGTAGAGACAGGAGTAGCTGAGATTACAAGCATCTGCCACCACGCCCAGCAAATGCTTTTATATTTTTAGTAGAGACAGGGTTTCTCCATGTTGGCTCGAACTCTTGATCTCTGGTAATCTGCCCACCTCGGTCTCCCAGCATATGTTCACTTCTTACTTAATCTCTTCAACAAGGCAAGAGATACAGACCCTTTTTTTTTTTTTTTTTTGAGATGGAGTCTAGCTTTGTCACCCAGGTTGGTGTGCAGTGACACCTGGCTAATTTTTGTATTTTTAATAGAGAAGGGGTTTCACCATGTTGACCAGGGTGGTCTTGAACTTCTGACCTCAAGTGATCTACCCGCCTTAGCCTCCCAAAGTGCTGGGATTACAGATGTGAGCCACAGCACCCAGCTGGTACAGACTGTTATTACCCCCATTTAACACATGAGGAAACACACCTTAAGTCACTTGCCCAAAGTCATGGGGCAATGACATAGTGATTTTGGGATTTGAATCCCAGTAGGCTGACTCCAAAGCAAAGCACTTAACACCATGTTGGAGAATCTTGGGAAACCCCTGGGGGTTGTATAGGGTGTAGTCCCCATCCTCGTTGAACTACCAAAGGTTGTAGGCCATGCCAGGCCTGCCCCATGTCTTCCTCACGTGACTCCAGTTCCATCAGCCAATCTTCTTACTAACATCCAGATAGCCTCAGACCCTCCGCCCCCATCCAGCCAACCCTGTCCCTCCCACATGCCTTTCCATCTCCCTGAATCCAGGCCTTCACCTGGGCAGGCCCAGCTCAAGTCAGGCTTTCAGCTGGAAGCCTTTCCCTGCCCTCATCCCTAGCTCCATGGCCTGTCCCTCTCTGACCCAGTCTTTGTCCTTTCTGTGAATTTCCTGCCTCCTCAGCAAGTTCTGAGCCTCTCCATGCACAGCCAGGTGCCCTCTGATGTCCTAGGACCCAGCTTTGCCCGGACGTGTGCTCAGTAAATATTTGTGGACTTATCAACTGATTGATTGGTGAAGTGAAGACAGGAAACCCGGGACGAAGATGCCTGAGAACTCAGCAGTGTCCCTCTCAGCCTGGGCTCTAGGGAGGTGTTGGGGAGCCTGACACACACAGGTGGGGACTCCAGGCCCCAGCAGATGTGAATGGCCAGCTGTTGGTACTCCCAGCTGCCTGCAGGTGACCCTGTCTCCCCAGGGTGGGAGGATTTGGGGATGTGTGTGGGGGAGAGGGAATTTGGGAAGTGAGTGCTTTAGGCTGCTCTGAAGCCCCCTGGCCCCTAGGCTCTGCCCAGGAACCCAGGGCGGGAGGCAGACTCTAGGATCTTCTCCAAGTTGAGATGCCTCTCCCCACTCCCTTTGCTGCTCCTGCTTCTTCCCTAACCCCCACTGGAGAAGCTGGGCCTGACTAGAACTATTTTGGGCCAAACCTCTGAATTATACATGGTCTGGCCAGTAAGCCGGCTCTTCCGGACCAGTGGCAGTGGGGGTTGGGGAGTAGAGTGATCACTGCATTTCTCTTCCCATGTAAGTGTCTGAGTTTGTGCAGGTGCCAGGCAGAGTGTGATGGGGTGGCATACATATGTTTGTGTAGATTTTGTGACTAAGGAATTGTGAATGTGCATGGGTCCACAAGTAGAAGGTATGGGGTCCCAGAGACATTTTCCTTCTCTCTGAGGCTCCAGGTTGGTGGGCCCCTGGGCTCAGTACTCTGTGGTTCCCAAATTTGTGTGTCTGGGCAGAATGGGCACAGGATGACTTAGGTCATCATCCTATTCCCATCTTGCCCCTGCCTTGCCTGCCCATGGGATCCTCAGGAGCTAGATGGACAGAAAAGAGATATCACCCCATCAGGGCCAGATCCAGGAGACAGGAAAGAGAGGCCATTAACTGCCTGAAAATATTAGGTTGTTGCAAAAGTTATTGCAGTTTTTGTCATTGAAACTAATAGCAAATTACTTTTGCACCAGCCTAATAATAGCAGTAATAACCACTACGAGTTGAGGACCTCCTCTGGGCTTAGGTATTTTACATATATTAATTGAGTTAAATGTCATAGCACTTCTATATGCTAGGTACTTTTAGCCCCATTTTATTGATAAGGAAACGAAGGGTCAGAAAGACTAAGTAACTTGCTGAAGAATGCACAACATGGAACTAATATAATCAAGATTCTTTTTTTCTTTTTTTCTTTTTTTTTTTTTTGAGACAGAGTCTCACTCTTGTTGCCCAGGCTGGAGTGCAGTGGCGCAATCTTGGCTCACTGCTAACTCTGCCTCCCGGGCTCAAGTGGTTCTACTCCTCAGCCTCCTGAGTAGCTGGGATTACAGGCATGTGCCACCACAGTCAGCTAATTTTTGTATTTTTAGTAGAGATGGGGTTTCGCCATGTTGGCCAGGCTGGTCTCAACCTCCTGACCTCAGGTGATCCACCAGCCTTGGCCTCCATAAGTGCTGGGTTTACAGACATGAGCCACTGTGCCCAGCCTAGAATCAAGATTTAAACAACTAAGAAAATAAGGCAAGCCCTATCCTGGGAGAAAATATTTGCAATACATATATCTGACAAAGAACTTGTATCCAGCAAACTCTTACAATTCAATAGGAAGGAGACAAACAATCCCATTGTAAAAGGGTCAAAAGAAGAGATAGAATGGCCAGTGTGTGCATGAAAAAATATTCAATATTATTCATTATCAGGGAAATGCAAATTAAAACCACAATTAGATACACTGCACAGCCATTGGAAGACTGACTATGGTAAGTGTCGATGAGGCTGTGGAGCAACTGGAACTCTCACACGCTGATAATAGAAGTGTACAGTGGTGCAACTACTTCAGAAAACAGTTTGTCAGTTTCTTGAAAAGTTAAGCATACAATAACCACAAGATTTGGTTATCCCACTTTTAAGTATTTAACCAAGAAAAATGAAAATATATGTTTACTCAGACTTGTATGTGCACACATGCTCATGGTAGCTTTATTCACAACAACTGAAACCCTGGAAATAAGACAAATGTCCATCAGCAAGTGGCCAGATTGTTAGTGCAAACAATGGGATACTTATGAGCAACAAAAGAGTAAACTACCGCCATAAAAACAAGGATGAATCTCATCAACATCCTGCTCAGTTAAAGCAGCCAGAAACCAAGCGTGCATATTACATAATTCCATTTATATGAAAATCCAGAAAAGACAAATCTAATCTATAGTGACAGAAAGCAGATCAGTGGTTGCCGGGGGCTGGGGGAAGGGTGGGGAACTACTGGGAAGAGGCACAGGGGAGCTTTTTGGGATGATGCAAATGCTGTATATCTTCATTGTAGTGGTAGTTATGTGTCTATAAATTTGTCAAAACTCATCAAACTGAACACTTACAACGTGTACATTGTATTGTATGTAAATTATACTTCAATAAAGTTGAAAAAAGAAACCAAGCAAGCTGAGCTGAACTCGATCACATCTGTAACTGTTATGCCCTGTGTGTCTCAAGGTAGTGGGAAGGGAGTCTTGGGCACCTGGGGCCCCTTTGAAGAAGAGAAAGCTTTACCATGCATACAGGCAAGGAAACACAGAGAGAGATATACCAAAGAATAGAAAAGATTGTGGTTATTTGGAATTAACTACCTGCCCCAGGTGGGAAGGAAGCATCCAGCTCTCCTCTGCCTTACTGGCCCCACTGCCCCAGGCTCTCTATGGCTTTCCCTTTGACCTGAGGGACTGACCACCCCTGGAAGTGTCTAGCCTCCTGCTGGGACTCCTCCCTTACCCCTCCTAAAGGCGACACCTTACAGCTTCCTCAAACAGCATCATCCTGACTGGCAGATCAGGAGCTCCTAGGGAGTCAAAGTTTTGTTTCCCTCCACCAGGCCCAGCCTACCCCTGCTCGTCCTCCTGGGAGCCTCTCCCACTCATCACCCAGGAGACTAATGTGGACCTCGAGTGCAGCATGGGCACACTGCTCTGGGACAGGTTACCCACCCAGGGACCCCAAGCATGTCCAGGAGGGGCTGGCTGGCCAGGCAGAAGGCCAGTGTGCTGGTGCTCCTGGCCCTTGGTCTCACTTGCTGCTATCAATCATTGACGAATGCCTGTTAAGTGCTCGGCTTTCAGTTAAGACCTATGCCTACTTTTCCTCTGTTAACCCTCCAGGCAGAGGCTTGAGGCCAGAGCTCTTGGTGCCGTCATTTCACAGATGAGGATGCTGAGGCACAGAGAAGGTAAGTAAAGTCACACAGCTGGCAGGTGGGAATGCTGTTCATTTCCCAGCAATTCTTGCACCAGCTTCCCTTGAATCCCTTGGAGGGTTTTTTTTTTTTTTTTTTTTAAAAAAAAAACAATTCAGATTCCTGAGTCTGTGCTTTGTCTTTATCTCCTCTAGGCTCTCAGGGATCCATACCCTCTAGTCCCAGCTAAAGGATAAGCCCTGCCCCCTGCAGGGGCCTCTGGGCTGCGGCTCCCCTGGTACTGAGCCTCAGTACTGAGCACTAGGCTCCGAGTGGATGGGCACAGTGCCAGTGCATCTGACTGAGTAGGGTGGGCAGGGCTGAACTTGGTCAGGACCAGCTAGGGTTGAGGGACCAGCAGGGAAATGAGATCTACAAACAGCAGCAAATTGTTCATTGATTTCCATCCTGTTCAGAGGCCTGGGACCAGCAGGAACAGGACTGGTTTTGAACTAAAGTGGGAAGGGCAGCTTAGTTTAGGGCAGGCAGGCAAAGTCAGGAAGCAGGACACCCAGGGCCCTGCACCTCATGTAGGTACGAGGTCCTTGACTGTGTCCTCTGGAAATGGTACCCTTCCTCTATCCACCTCTGGGGATGCAGGTTCCTGGAAGATGGCCCCCAGCTCCACCCGGTATGACCTGCAAGTTAGGAAGGGCTGGGAAAATGCAAAAGAAAAAGGTTCCACTGCCAAAATTGCCCGCTTTTCCAAAATGGCCCACATTTCAAACATCTTGCCCATTTCTCCCTTAAGCACACACAACCAATCATACCATATGCTCATATGTGGGGATCAGAAAATAATCTTTGTGCCTTAAAAGGGCATTTGAGGCCAGGCGCAGTGACTCATGCCTGTAATCCCAGCACTTTGGGAGGCCAAGGCGGGTGGATCATTTGAGGTCAGGAGTTCGAGATCAGCCTGAGTAACATGGTGAAACCCCGTCTCTACCAAAAATACAAAAATTAGCCAGGCATAGTGGTGCACGCTGGTAGTCCCAGCTACTCGGGAGGCTGAGTCAGGAGAATCGCCTGAACCCAGGAGGTGGAGGCTGCAGTGAGCCAAGATTGCGCCACTGCACTCCAGCCTGGGTGACAAAGGGAGACTCTGTCTCAAAAAATTAAAACATAAAAATAAAATAAAAGGGCATTTGAGAAGTCCCCTAGCCACCACTCCTCCTCAACTTCTTCCATATCCTGCCTGCACCCTTGGCTCCTGGAGCTGGTTCTATTGCCTATGTTCCCACCATCCCCTTTCTGTGCCTTCACACGGGCTGTTCCCTCTGCCTGGAATGCCTTCCCTCCTCTCCATGAAGCCATGTCCCGGGAGTCCTGAAGACCCAGACTAACTCCTGACTCCTGCTGAAGACTTCCGAGCTGTCTGAAGCCTCCTGAGTTCTTCCTTCCTTAAACTCCTGTGGTCTATACCAAGCAACCTCACTCCTGCCGTCTTTGAGTGTGTGTGTGTTTGTGTTTGTGTGTGTGTGTGTGTCTGTGTCTGTGTGTATGTATCTACACATAGAGGCTCAATGAATGCTGTACTCTTGTGATTTCTTGGACAACAGTCCCATCTCCTCCACTGGAGAGAAAGGACCCATCCATCAGGAGCCACATCTTATCCATCTCCCTTGTCCCCACCCCTGCAGGAAACAGCAGAGCAGGCAGCTGCTGCCTGGTCAGCATTAGACTCCAAGTCTCAGAGACTCCGGCAGCTGGGAGGAACCACTGGGACATCTCATCTCCTTCCCACCAACTCGGAACGTTCTCATGAAAGAGGACAGTCCTTGCATCACTCTATGAGTTTCTGCCCTATCGTCTGGAGGTGGCCGGTGGAAGTGGGGTGAGCGTCTTGACATCTGGCCTGCCTTCCATCTGCCCCATCTCCAATTTACTCAGCTCCCCAAGCCCTTCGTGCTTCCCACATTCGCCCTCTGTCTTGAGCCAGCAGCCCTGAGCAGCCTTCCAGCTTCTGAGCCCCCTGGCTGCAGCCAGTGATGTGAGTCCAGCACCCGAACAGATGGTGACTCTCCCTGGGTTCCCAAAGCAGGGCTAGAGAGCAGATAAAGGACCCAGAATCCAGAAGTCATTGCCACTGGGCTCAGCCTTGTTTCAACTCCAGACAAGTCCAGGGGGCCTATGGACAGAGGACAAAGAGAGCCCAGAGATCACCCCTCAGGGCAGCCGGAAACAGCGTCCTTCCTCAGAGAAAAAACTGAGCCTCCTCATTGAATGATGGGGAAGCTGAGGCCTGGGGAAGGGACATGACTTGACCATGGCAAGTCAGAGTCAGTCCAGGAGCCGGTTTCTCCCTGAGCATGTGGAATCTCCTGGGCCTGGCTCCAAGGTTGGCAGCAGGCAGGGATTACAGTTAGCACATGCAGATCCCCAGGTGGACCCCACAGAGCACAAGGGTGGACAGACAGCCTCCCAACCCAGGAGGCCGGGGCCAAGCCACAGCTTCCAGAGACGGAGTGATTTCCTGCCACTCGGCCCCTGGGCTCAGAGCAGCTGCTCCCTCGTCTAATAAATGGCCCTGGTCCTCGGTCCTTGATGAAGGGGGATCAGGAGCCGTTGCTCTGCTTGAGTCTCTGAGTCTCTGTGGAGCTTTCCATTAAGTAGGGGCAGCCAGGAGGGGTCAGGAGGGGCCGAGGCAGCACGCAGGGCCAACATGCTGAGAATTGCACCCCCTTCCCACCTCTCAGCCTCCTTTCTGCCCTGGCCATTTCTTTCTTTCTCTCTCTCTCTCTTTTTTTTTTTTTTTTTTTGAGATGGAGTTTTGCTCTTGTCGCCCAGGCTGGAGCGCAATGCCGTGATCTCGGATCACTGCAACCTCCACCTCCCAGGTTCCAGCAATTCTCCAGCCTCAGCTTCCCGAGTAGCTGGAATTACAGGCATCTGCCACCACGCCCAGCTAATTTTTGTGTTTTTAGTAGAGACAGGGTTTTACCAGGTTGGCCAGGGTGGTCTCGAACTCCGACCTCAAGTGATCCTCCCACCTCGGCCTCCCAAAGTGCTGGGATTACAGGCATGAGCCACCGTGCCTGACCTGCCCTGGCCATTTCTTAACTCCTTCTTTCCTCCTCCTCTTGCTCCCAGCCTCTGCCTCGTCTCTGCCCTTCCAGGCTTCCTCTGCCTCCCCTCTCTCCTTCTTCCTCTGAAGTGAAGAAAATTCTTCCCATCCCAACTCTAGTGCAGCTGGGCAGTACTGGCTGGTAGGAGTCGATAGGGTCTGGTGAGAAGGAGAGGGACAGGTCTAGACACCCAACAGCTCAACCACTGGCCAACTGGACAAGTCCTAGGAGCTGGAGGAGGTTCAGATTAGTTCCATCCAGTGCCAAGGAAATCTAGCTGTAGCCAGCAGCCAACTGAAGAGCTGCTGGTGACACACAAGGGTCCAGCAGGAAGTGACATGATGATCAGTGATTGGGGGATCCTTGTTGGATAGATGGGCAGTGGAGAATGGTTAGGGACAGGTAATCTGGGGTGGTCCATTAGGGGAGGTCTGTTGGGAAGGTCATTATTGGATGTTGGTTGTAGCGACCTCGGTGATGGGTGGTCATGCCAGGCAGTTGGTTCTGGTTGTCCTTCCGTACTACTGTTGGGCTATCAAGCTGATCAGTGGATGGTTGGGGAGACATTACACTGTTGGCTGGGCCTGGGACATCATTGTTAGGAGGTTGGGTTGGGTCAGTGTGTAGTCAGTACTTTGGCAGATGATCAGTCTTGGCTAGGCAGTGTTAAGAGGTTGATGTTGGGTCGTCAGTGTTTGGAGGCTGGGATAAGGGGGTCAGTCCCCACATCTCTAAGGCATGACACCCCCTCTCCCACTCTGAATGGGGCCTGAAGGGCTCAAGCAGCTCTGAGCTCAGCCCCAGGTTCCCTGCCCTCATGTCTTCCTCCAGGCTCAGGCTATCCTCCTTGCTCAGCTAAAGTAAAGCTGTCCGGAGGCAGAGGTGGAGGCTTGGTCTCCTGGGATCCTGGCAGGCTGGAAGGCAGGGCCAGGTCCCTAGAAGTGCTGCATGGGACATGGGGGATGGAGTGGGCAAGAAGCTGAAGTACTTAGGGATGCAGCAAAGCTCCGCAGCGGGGATGCGGCCTGCGAGGCCAGGATGCTCATTGATGAATCGATTCCCATTATTGATGCTGCTTGGAGAAGTTTTGAAAGACGGAGCTGAGGGAGAGGATAGGGTTATCTTGGAGAAAGCCATGGCCCAGCCTGGCCACTCAGAATACAAATGAGATCGCCTGCTCGTCTGCCAGGCCCTTCACAGCTGCCCCCTGTAGGGCTGGTCGGAGCTGGGGGCCTGCACCCGGGCATGCGGTGAGCTGCAGATGTGGGAGTACCCCAGCACTGGGCAAGTAGCAGAGTTGCAGACAGATGAGCGGGAGCATTGGGTTTCCATGGGACAGTCACAGGGAGATGGATTTTGGCTTCCTCTGAGGACAGTTTCTCCAGGAGCAGGTCGTTCTCCACAAGAGAGAGCTTCCCTACTTCAAGAGGCAGTGTGTCCCAGCAGAGCCTAGAAGACCCCCTCTCAAGAAAGATCGCCTTTGAGGCACCCCTCTCCCCCAGCCCTGCCACTATATTGTCATGAGGGTCCCATTGGTGGTGTGAGTGGTGGGAAAGGGTCATACCCAGCCAGGGGCCTATGGATGCTCACTACGAAAGGACAGAGGGTAGCTGCTCTGACAACCATTGCTAAGGGGCCAGGCAGAGGGAAGGGGGCCACTTGGGCAGAGCTGAACCCATCCAATAGCACATCACTGCAAGGGAAGTCTCATGGGTCCCCAGGCAGGAGCCGTGAGGATAACTCATTGCTGTGAGATGGGGATGGAGTGGGGGTTGGGGGGATGTTTCAGGATGGAGCCAATGCTGGAGCTGCTGTGACCATCAGATCACAGGGGTAGAGGCTGGAGGGGGCCTCCGATGGGGGAGACACAATCTCAGCCTTAGGTGAATGTTTACTCTGATGGAGGAGACTCAATCACTGTCCTGGAAGCTCTAATGTGATAAGAGTTCTTGCTTTGGGAAGCCCTCAAATCTAAAGTGGGAGGCAGTACTTGCCTTGAGAGTGTGTCCATTGCTTGGAGGAAAACAAGAGGCAGGCTGTCCTGATTGAAGCAGATGTGCCAGTGAGACAGGACCTGAGATGGGAGGCAGGAATGTGGAGGCCAACACAGCCCCAAGTCTGCAGCTGAGATGGACTGAGACCCAGGCATGCTGACTTCCAGATCCAAATTCTCAGGGTTGATCTAAATTCACTCCCACTGGCTGTGACACAGCCTGCCCCACCTTCTATGTGTGCTGCTCTGGGCTCCCCTAGGCTCTTGATGAATTACTGGAGATACTCAAACCAGCAGAAGGCCAGGGCTGCTGCTCCCTGGCAGACAGGTGGAGCTCTCCAGGTGGGCCTCCCCTCTACTGTGCACATAACACACACACCACACACACCATGGCCTCCTCCAGTTGGGGCTGGCCTTATCTACATTGCCACCCTTCACCCAAGCACCCATCCACAGGAAGTCTCCAGGGGGACTTAGGCTCAGAAGATGATCCAAGCTCCTTCTGTATCAGGCTTGAATTCTCTGCGTAGTTGTGCCAACAACTTGCTGTGTGGATTTAGAGAAGTCTATTTCCCTCTGTCCCTCTGGACAATGAATGGGTTAGGCCCAATGGCCTCCCAGGTCCCTGCAAGCACTGAGCCCTTCTGAGCAGGAGCGATTAACAGCAGTCTCTGCTTGAGGCTCTGCCATTTAGCAACACATGACTTCTGGCAATGATTTAGCCTCCTGGAGCTTCAGTTTCCTGTAAAATGGGCACAAGAAAAAAAAATAATGTTCCCAAAAGCTGAAACTGCCTCCTGGGACTGTTGGGAAGATTCAGTGAGACAAAAGCCAGTAAAGTGCTTGACACAGTGCCTGGTAAATAGTACGTGCTTGATAAATGCCACCTATGGCCACTGTTATGATTATTTTCCTCTTTTGTAGCCCCTCTCTGGACTCCACTCCCCCTTCTGTAGGCATCTATGCCTCCTGCCCAATTCTTGTCCCATTGGATCAGCTCCCACACAGCCCACTACCCCATTTCTGTAAGTACCACCTTCCCCCAGCCCCGCTTCCCAGGGACAAAGCTGCACAGTCCCCTCCCTATACCTCGTAACCACTGAGAGGGCCCTCCCATCTCAGCCCCCATCTCCTGCAATTATGTAGAGCAAACAAGAGCAGCTGATGGGGAAGGAGTTGCTATTAGCTTAACCTTTCGGGACTGGAGCTGCTGGGATGAGATGGGGAGGCCACGGGGAGGGGCTTCTGAAGCAGGTGGAGCTGGTGGAGGGAGGCAGAGGAAAGGAGGTGGAGGGGGTTGCTCGCTATGAGCCTCTAATGGGTAGGATGTGGGCCCAGAAAAAGCAAGAAAAGGAACAGAATGAAAGGAAGTCATACAAGTGGAATTAAGGAGACTAGAACAAAAAAAATAGGCATGGAAGAAGTGAGAGACAGAGGAAAGGCTGGGAAAACAAAGCTCCAGATAGCTGTGCAGAGAGCTTCTTGTCCTGTTTGTCATACCACCCAGCCCCTTGCACCCAGTAAGGTGGGATGTGAAAAGCATTAGAAAGCCTTACTGTGCTTGACACTGTAGAGAATCATAGAATGAAGATTACCCGAGCTGCAAGAGACCTCCGAGCTCTTAGGCACCACCTGACCCAGCTCTCTCATATTACAGATGGAGAAACCAAGGCCTAGAGAGAGCTTTGCCTTTCCCAAGACTCAGTGAATGTTGGCAGGAACTGGATGAACATTCAGGCCCCTGACTCTGTCCCTTCAACAGCTCGGGGCATACAAGTTCTCACTCAGCCAGAGCTGGGTGGGCTAGTAAGGTCCCCAGCCTGGAGGGACTCAGATCCAGTGAGAGTGACCCACGTAAATAAGGAAATGACACACAGGGGTGAGAGTCCCATAAAGAGAGTTCCCACCAGGTACCACACACAATAGCTTTCCTTGGTAAATTAATTAATTAATTTGTTTATTTATTTAGAGATGGAGTCTTGCTCTGTCACCCAGGCTGGAGTGCAGTGGCACTATCTTGGCTCACTGCAACCTCTGCCTCCCGGGTTCAAGCAACTCTCCTGCCTCTATCTCCAACTCCCGAGTAGCTGAGACTGCAGGCATGTACCACCACTCCCGGTTACTCTTGTATTTTTAGTAGAGACGGGGGTTTCACCATCTTGGCCAGGCTGGTCTTGAACTCCTGACCTCAGATGATCCCCCCTCTTGGCCTCCCAAAGTGCTGGGATTACAGGCATAAGCCACCATGCCTGGCTGATAAATTTTATTATTATTAAAGTGTGTTGATACCTGCAGTGAACAAATATCTCCTATGTGAATCAGGAAGGCTTCAGGGAGGAGGTGACTTTGATCTAGGGCTTAAAGGATGAACTGGAGGAAACTGAGCATTGCAATTTTCCCAACAGAGCCACGATAAGGTGCTGGGAGAAGCTGGGGGTTCAGAGGGGCTCTGACTGTCCCTCCCATTCCCCTTCACTTCGGGTTCTGGGAGGGAGGATGAACCAGGTGTGCAAGGGGGTGGAGAGGGACTTTTTCCTCTTGAGGTAGAGGGGGTGATAGGTAAGGTTGGTCTTGTGCAGTTGGTCAGGCGCTGCAGAGGGAGTGGCCGACGGTGGTCAGGTACCGAAAGGAGGTTCCTGCCTATCTTTCTTCCCCCATGTCTCTGTTTCTCTCATCCCCACCTCAAGTGGGCTAGCCAGGCGAGGGGACAAGTGGGACTCCGAGATCTTCGGGAGGCCTGGATGAGAGCCTCTTGGCCTGACCTCCACTGGGCCAACTACCAGGACTCACTGTACCCCTTCATCCCCCATCCCACTCAGGGGGCTGAGGGAAACAACAAGGATGGTGACAGTTGAGGGGGGGAGGCCCGACTCATACTTAGCCCACAGCCTCAGCGAGACGGCAAGGAATATTTTTAGGAGCTCATTAAACAGGGAAGAAAGAAAAGGAAGGGAAGGAAGGAAGACGAGGATTATGCATTATTTTTCATCCAAGTGACAGCTCTGAGCATCTCCACTGGAACTGTCATGAAAAAGAAATGGCATGTCTAATATTATTACAGAACCAGTGTGAGTGTGTGTGTGTGCATGCGTGTGTGCCACCAGTGTGCAACTCTGGGGTGGGGGCCCACAGGTGAGCCCATGCGGGTGGCACTGGGTGAGGGTGCTTGTGTGCGCAGCTGCATGTGAGCACCAGGAGGCTGGGACTGCAACTGTGGGAGAAACTGCGAAACTGTGTGTAATGGGCCGTGCAGACCGCGTCCAACTCTGTGTAATTGGGTGTATGTAACTCTGGGTGCGTGAGACATCACTGGAAAGCCTGAAGTGGGGCACAGTCACAGGTGAGGGAGCAGCCAGCATGTGTGGCTATAGGAGGTGCACAAATAGGAGGTGGAGAGTAGGTGCAAAGGGGCTTCCGGCTCAACCCCCAGGAGGCAGTGGGGAAATGAAAGTGGGCAAATGGGGACACTGGGCCCACCTGTCCTTGTGCTGAAGGGGAACAGTAGCCAGAGGTCCCCCTTCCCACTCACATGCACACCGTCCCCTCGTCTGCCCTGGCTGACTGTGGGGTGGGAAGGGCATGATCCTGCTGATGTGAGTTCAAAGTTCTCTTCAATTGAGCTTGATTTGGTAGGAGCTTAATAAAGATGATCACATTGAATTTCCAGAACACGCTGGTGAGGTAGGTAAATATTACTATTCCCATCTGATGAGCAAAGTGTGCTTGAGAGTCCAGTTCAAAACTTCACTGATATCATGGAAGTCAGTAGGAAGAAAAGCTGAGGTTTGTGTTTATTTTGTACAATTAATTTAATTTAATTTATTTATTTATTTATTTTTGAGACAGGGTTTTGCTTTGGTGCCTAGACTGGAGTGCAGTGGCTCAATAATGGCTCATTGCGGTCTGGACCTCCTGGGCTCAGCAATCTCCCCTCCCCCAGTATCTGGGACAACAGGTATGCAACACCATGTCCATACAATTTTTTTTTTTTTTTTTTTTTTTGAGACAGAGTCCTGCTCTGTCACCCAGGCTGGAATGCAATGGCGCGATCCCGGCCCACCGCAACCTCACCTCCTGGGCTCAAGCGATTCTTGTGCCTCAGCTTCCCAAGTCGCTGAGATTACAAGTGTGCATCACCACACTCGACTAATTTTTGTATTTTTTTTTTTTGTAGAGGGGTTCCACCATGTTGGCAAGGCTGGTCTCGAACTCCTAACCTCAAGCAATCCCCCAGGCTTGGCCTCCCAAAGTGCTGGGATTACAGGCACCCGTCTCGGCGTTCTGCAGCACAGCTGAGATTTGCATCTGAGTTTCCAGGTGGCTTCTCAGGGTTGACAGAACTGAGCACCGGAAAGGAGGTTAGTGAGGGAGGCTGGAGGGTTGGGAGCCTTCCCAGGGGTTCTGTGGGGCGGGTCTAGGGGGCCTGTCTAGATGGCAGGTGCTGGTGCGTGAGAAAGAGAAGCCGAGGGCCCTGGATAGCTGTGGGGACGGACCGGTGCTGACCAGCCCAGCGCGTTGAGATTCGCTTCTGTCAGCGTCAAACTGCAGCGCAGGCCCTGCCGACTCGGTAACTAAAGCCAGCCTCGTAAGTGGCTAATTGATTTCTGTTCCCTGATTAAATGTGCAGCACTTTACATGGCAGCAGAAGGAGGTCAGCGCTCCCCCCACTTCTCCAGCGCCGCGTGCGGAGAGACAAAGAAATTGATTTTCCAATCGATGCTCTGAGCAATGATTAAATGTTCTCTGCACAGCGGGCCTAATGAGTCCCCAAGGGGCGTGCCGGCCCTTTAATTAGAGACTTCCACGGGGGCCTGGGATGGGGGCTGCCCTGGAGTGAGGGGGTTCAGTCAGGGAGGAGGCCCCATCCCCAGGGATCGGTGGCCTGGGCCTCTGAGAGATACTGTCTGGGGGCCCCTCGGTATAGAGACACAGCGGAGGGGTCCCTGGGCAGGGGGACCCCATAGAGTAGCTCCTGGGCTGAGAGGTCCCGTGGAGGAGCCGCTGATCTGAGCCCTCGAGGAAGAACCTGGGCTACAGGAATGGAGGCTGGAGGCCCCCAAGTGAATGCACAGATTCACCCACGTGAGCATGAGCCAGGCCTGCACCCCCTCGCCCCAACCAGGGGACAAACTCAGGCCAAGGCCTCCCTGTCCTCTGCCCACCAGCATCCAGGCAGCCAGCAGCCCTCCCTGTCAGTTCAGCTCCCCCATTGGCGGCGGCGGCGGAGACCCAGACAGGAAATGAATCCCCTCTAAGCGGCTGCTGCGTTCTCCTCACCCAGCTGCCCCATTGGAGAAGCCGACTGAAGACTTTAGAAATTCAAATGAGGCTCTCGGGGGAGAGCGGGTCTTAAACATTCCCCTGCGAAGGCGGCTTTATTGAAGGAATAAACTATATTTGCAAAGTAAGATATTGAGGCTGTCAGTTTCTCTTAGGGATATAATGAGATCCTGGGAGGGAGGGAGGCCGGCAGGATGGAGCTCCCAAGGGCGGGAGCCCCAGCGAGGAGCTGGAGTGAGATGCCCCACTGGGCCAGGCGGAGCCCCGCCCCACTGCTACTAGCGCCACTAGGAGCCTAACATCCCCCTCAATCCACCATCCCACCTCCCCTGGTCAGAGCTGCTAAGGGATGGAGGCCTGTATGGAGGCAGGAAGATAGAATGGCTCTGCCAAGCCCTGGAAACCCCAAGACAGTGGAGCCCCTGAAAGTCTCCCACCCAACTTACCCACCAGCTCTGCCCCATGGAGGGAGCTCTGCTCAGGAGACAGGAAGAGAGAGCAGGGATGGAGCTGAGACTCTGATGTTGGGCTGTGGCTGAGTCTAGGCTCTCCTAATTTTTAATTTTTTTTTTTTTTTTTTTTTTTTTTTTTTTTTTTTTTTTTTTTTTTTGGAGAGGGAGTCTTGCTCTGTCACCAGGCTGGAGTACAGTGGCGCGATCTTGGCTCACTGCAATCTCTGCCTCCCAGATTCAAGCGATTCTCCTGCCTTAGCCTCCTGAGTAACTGGGATTATAGGCATGTGCCACCACACCCAGCTAACTTTTGTATTTTTAGTAGAGATGGGGTTTCACCATGTTGGCCAGGACAGTCTTGATCTCCTGACCTCGTGATCCACCCGCCCCAGCCTCCCAAAGTGCTGGGATTATAGGCTGAGCCACTGTGCCCAGCCAGTTTTTAATTTTTTTAAAATAGAGATGTGTTCTTGCTATGTTGCCCAGGATGGTCTCAAACTCCAGGGCTCAAGCAATCTTCCCACCTCAGCCTCCCAAAGTGCTGGGATTACAGGTGTGAGCCACGGTGCCTGGCCAAGGCTCTGCTATTTTGTGAGCTGTATGACCTTGGGCACATTATTCAACCTCTCTGTGGCTCTGCTATCTCATCTCTAAAATATTAGTACCTATCTCATGATTGTTGGAAGGATTAAATGAGTTATTACATGGAAGGTGCTTAGCATGTACCTATTTTATGGGTGATGCTCAATAAATAGCTTTTATTAAAGAGTTGGGGTCAGGAGACAGGCATGGTGACTCACACCTGTAATCCCAGCAATTTGGGAGGCTGAGGTGGGAAGATCACTTGAGCCCAGGAGTTTGATACCAGCCTGAGTAACCAGCAAGACCCTATCTCTACAAAAAATTAAAACATTAGCCAGGCATGGTGGTGTGTGCCTACAGTCCTAGCTACTTGGGATGTTGAGGTGGGATGATCACCTGAGCCCAAGAGTTCAAGGCTACAGTGAGTTATCATCATGCCACTGCACTCCAGCCTGGGTGACAGAGCGAGACCCTGTCTCAAAACAAAGCAAAACAAAACAAAAACAAAGAGTTGGTGGGGAGACATACAGGAAGGTAGTAACCCGTCAAACTCCCCTCCATCCAGGAGTTCCTATCCAACTCTGACCATCCCAGAGTACTGAAACGGGAAAAGTTCCCTTGTCTCCCTCACAGGGAGTGACAGGGGGATTGGCAGTGCCCTGCCCCGCTACTCAAACCTCTAGGGGAACATACAGACGGGCTTCGACCCCATGGCAGTGTCTAGGGATGAATGCTTACAGTTCCTGAAGCCCTAGTGGGCGTGTGTTACCATGTGCTCTTTTAGTTTTGCCGTCTATAGATGACTTGTGTTAACCAGCTCAATTAGACCCTCTACCTTGTCGCAAGGACAGAGGGCTTTGTGTATCCCAGGGTTCTTTCCTTGGTGTACTGGAAGAATCAGATCACACATGGGCTTGGAGAAGGAGTGCAAGGTTTCATTGAGTGGAAGTAGCCCTCAGCAGATGGGGGAGCCAGAAGGGAAATGGTTTTCCCCTGCAGTTGGGCCACTTCCCTCTGATTTCCCAGCCAAACTTTGCCTCAGCCAAACTCTGCCTAGTTCATCTGGCCGATGGTCTATGACCTGCCATCGTGCCAGGGCCTGTCAGTGCATTCCTCTCAACATCCAGCCACCCGTGTGCTCCTCCTCTGACATGCTCCTCTTGATGTCCAGCCACCTATGTGTGTGCCTGCTAGGATTTTGGGGTTTTTATAGGCACAGGGTGGGAGCATGGCAGGCCAGGGTGGTCTTGGGAAATGCAACATTTGGACAGGAATATCTGTCCTCACCTAGATCCATGGAGGGGGAGCCCTAGCCAGAAACTACGCCCTTCTCTACCCAGCACTTTCCTTAACTGCCTCTGTATCATTTAAAGGGACCACCCTCTTCCCTTCCCAGCATTTTCTTTCCGTATCAGTACCACTACCACCTCTACCATTACTACTATCACCACCACCACCATCACTACAACCAATATTACCACCATCACCATAACCAATACCACCACTACCACCATCACCACAACCAATACCACCACCACCATCACCACAACCAATACCACCACCTCCATCACCACAACCAATACCACCACCATTACCACAACCAATACCACCAGTTCCATCACCACTGCCATTACCACCATCACCACTGCCATAACCACCATCACCACAATTATCATCATCGTGACTCAGATTAGAGCCAGACACATAGCTTTGAGATAGGAGAAATGGTGCAGAGGGTTCAGAGGGAGCGGAAATGGGTGGGATGAGTCCAAGAAGGCTTCCTGGGGGAGGGGCTTGTGGACAATGTGGAGCCTGGGCACAATTTTTACTCTCTCTTCCTTTTTTCACTAACTGTTAGTGGGGTCAAGGTAGAGCTACTTTTTTCTCCCCCCCACCGCAGGAAACTAAGGTCTGAGACCGGAAAAGGACAAGGAGAGCAAGATGACTGGATCCCCAAGCTCACCACCTCAGAGCTCAGATGGGGAGGAGATAGTAGAGGAATGCCAGCCCCGCCACCCCACCTCAGTGCCAGTCAGAGCTGCTGCAGCATGGTGCTCAGGCTAAGGGAGGCCCAGAGCCAGATCTGGAAGAGAAGGTGTCAGGTTTAATGGGCTGGCCAGGGCCAGCCTGTCTGTCACTCTCACTCTGAGGCTGGAGGGGAGATTGGAGTTGACAGTGTTCAGGGGCAGGAGGACAGCAGATCCAGAGCCTGTCCCAGGGACCTGAGGAGGTCTGGCTCTGGGCCTCTGTTGTGGCTGTGAGCCTCCGCAATGCACTGGTAGTCCTTCTAGCCTTCTCAGTAATACCCCCAGCCCTTGGTGATGAGAAGGCTGCTGAGACCTAGGAGTGTAGATGAAATGGCCAGGCTCTGCTTCTAACTGCTGCATGACCTTAGGTAAATTACCTGACCTCTCTGGATCTCCATTTCCTCTACTGTGAAATGTGGGTGGCATCATGATGGCACAGAAAAGAAAGGTGGACTAGAAGTTAAAGGACCCAGGTTTTAAATACCTCTCCATAGGCCAGGTGCGGTGGCTCACATCTGTAATCCCAGCACTTTGGGAGGCTGAGGCAGGTGGATCACTTGAGGTCAGGAGTTCAAGACCATCCTGGCCAACATGGTGAAACCCCATCTCTACTAAAAATACAAAAATTAGCCGAGCATGGTGGCAGGCACCTGTAATCCAATCTACTCTGCAGGCTGAGGCAGGAGAATCACTTGAACCCAGGAGGCGGAGGTTGTAGTGAGCTGAGCCGAGATCGTGCCACTGCATTCCAGCCTGGGTGACAGAGTAAGACTCTCTCAAAAAACAAAAACCAAACCAAACAAAACAAAACAAAACACCACAAAAAAAACTTCTCTATGCCTCTGACGAGGTCATTTGATATTTGGTCTCAGTGTTCTTATCTGCAAAAGGAGATAGTAACCTCAGGGCATTACTGTGAAAAGGAGGTGAGCACCGTGGGGCTGGCACAAAGCTGGCCTTCAGAGGTTCACTGAAATGGAGCCCTCTTCTAGCTCTCAAAATCTGAGCATGGGGTTTTGAAATGAACTTCCAGCACCATCACCACCTCCATCATCTCTACCACCACCATCACCTCCATGGCTACCATCATGATCACCACCACTACCACCTCCATCACCACCACCATCACAATTATCACCTCCATTATCTATCTCCACCATCACCTCCATCATCACCACCAATACCATCATTACCAACACCACCTCCATTACTACCATCACCACCACTACCTCCATCACCACTACCATCACTACCACCTCCATCACCTCCATCTCTATCACCAGCTCTACCACCTCCATCACCTCCATTGTTACCACTATCTCTACCACCACCACCACAATTACCACCTCCTTTATCTACCTTCACCATCACCACCAATACCATCATTACCCACACCACCTCCATCACTACCATCACCACCACCACCTCCATCACCACCACCATCACTACCACCTCCATCACCTCCATTACCACCACCATCTCTACCACCTCCAACACCACCACCAATACCATCATTACCGCCACCACTACCACCTCCATCACCACCACCACCATTACCACCTCCACCATCTCTACCACCACCGTCATTTCCATCACCTCCATCGCCACCATCAATACCCTCATTACCAATACCACCTCCATCACCACCACTATCACTACCATCACCACCACCTCTATCATCTCTACCACCACCATCACCTCCATTAGTACCATCAATAAAGTCATTATCACCACCACCATAACTGCCCCCACCATCACCTCCATCACTGTCATCAATACCATTATTATGGCCGGGCGCGGTGGCTCAAGCCTGCAATCCCAGCACTTTGGGAGGCCAAGACGGGCAGATCATGAGGTCAGGAGATCGAGACCATCCTGGCTAACCCGGTGAAACCCCGTCTCTACTAAAAAATACAAAAAACTAGCCAGGCAAGGTGGCGGGCGCCTATAGTCCCAGCTACTCGGGAGGCTGAGGCAGGAGAATGGCGTGAACCCGGGAGGCGGAGCTTGCAGTGAGCCGAGATCCGGCCACTGAACTCCAGCCTAGGTGACAGTGCCAGACTCCGTCTCAAAAAAAAAAAAAAACAAACCATTATTACTACCACCAGCTCCACCACCACCACCACCTCCATCACTACCACCAATACCATTATTACTACCACCACCTCCATCACCACCATCGTCACCATCACCACCTCCATCACCACCATCAACACGACCAATACCATCATCACCACCACCACCTCCTCCATCACCACCACCAATATCATCATTACCTCCGCCACCACTTCCATCACACCACTGTTACCACCACCATTCCATAACCACCAGACCCACAATATGCTTTTATAAACTTGAAATCCAGAGAGAGAAGAAACAGTGAAGAAAGGGGCTGTTTCTCTGGAGTGTTCAAGTGGTTCAGGTGACAAATCCACACCTCTTCACCCTCTTCCCCTCAAATGAGAGGCCTCCCATAGAGCAGAACAGAATCAGATGCCTGGGAAGACAGCATAAAACATAGATTAATGGCACATGGAATGCTGGGTCCTCCTACACTCCCCACACCCCCTAAGCTTCCTTTCCCTGTCTGTGAGGAGAAACGCAGCATATATCACTGGCAAAGGGGCAGGGAAAGGTGCTAGCCCTGGTCGAGGCCCTACTGTGTACCAGGCACCTTATTTGGTGATGTATATACTTAAAAAGCCAATGGTACCCTGGTGATGGGTATTACTTATTGCATTTCACAGAAAAGTAAACTGTGACTCAGAGATGAAGCAATTTCCCTAAGATCACCTGGCCAGTGATGTCCAAGCTGAGATTCAGTTTCACATTCATACATCCTCCCATTACCAGATGGCCTGATTTTTAGGGAAAGCGAACCTGCTGAGGCAGGAGAGGGATGGGAAGATGTTGATCCTGGAACGACAGAAGAATTCTGGGTGATTTCCAAGTGTTCCGCTGGAAGAGCCCAGTATCTGGGTCCCCAGGCTGGGCACTCCTCTGACACTGCTCTCTGGCCTCTTGGGGGAACCACATTTTGTTGTGCGTTTGGTTTTGATCAACTCTAAACACTATGTAAGCAAGAACCTTGTCTGGCTGTCTCACTGGCTCCCAGGATGCAGCTCAGGACCTGGCACTCGGATGAGCGATGGTTGTTGAGTAAATACATGAATGAACCTGTGAAAGCATGAATCAATCAGGATGTCAAAACCTGGATGAAAAGCTGCACTACTGATGAAAAAAAAAACAGGAAAACAGTAGTCAATGCAACTTTCCCTGTTTTGTATTATGATTCCTTTTTTGCCTTACTGATTTTATAGAAATGGTTGTTCTCAGATTGCAGAGCACAAACTGGCTGATTGATGCCCCAGAACTAATACCCTGAGACAGACCCGAGGCGAGAAGGATGATTATTTAACACAATACCCAGGGGCCTGGGATGTTGGGTCATCATTCTTGTGCATGGTAAAGCAGATTAAATAAAAAGTTTATGCCCAAAACACACTGGGTTCCTCATAGTGGCTTCATTCCCCAATCCCCTCCTCAAGCCCCCTGTCTCATTCACCAGTTCCTTCCCTGTCTAGCAGGTCCTGGGTGGCTGGGAGCAGAGAGTTGGCCCATTTTCCCAAGCCCAGCTTCAAAGTCCAGGGACCTGGGCAAGGTCTGGTTAACACTGCCCGCCTTTTGGGGAAGGGGCCAGTGGGTCCCCTGCCCTCTACTGTGACACTGGGAGGCAAGGGCAGCCAGGCCGATCCCTGGTTTCATCTGGGCCCCTGTGGGTGATAAGATGGGCAGTGATGGGTGAGCTGGCAGCCAGGCTGGAGTGGCATGGCAAGCCGCCCTGGGCACTATCTTCCCTGCTTGTCACCACTCCCGGCTGCCCAAGCAGCAAAGCAAAGCCACAGTGACAAGATCCAGAGGGGAAAGGCTCTAGCTGGGGGTGGTGCTGGTCTCATGGCCACCGGAGCAGCAATGTGACAGCTTCTCATCTGGGTGGGGGAACCTCAGTTCCCACCCCTTCCCCCTCTGGCTCGACCCTTGTCAGTCTCTATTTCTTTGCCTTGCCCTTGTCTCTGCCTTGCTTCCACTCCAGGCTTCTATCAGCTCTGAATGGCCCTTGGTCCATGCCTCTCTCCCTCTCTCCTCCCTCTTCCTCACTCCCTGACTTCAGGACCTATTCCCTCTTGCTCCCTACAAGCATGCACACACACACACACACAAACACACACACATGCATGCACGCGTGTGCACGCTCATACCCCACCTCAGACAGGAAACAGGACTTGCCCTCCCAGGACCTGTGTTAAGACCTATGGGGAGTGGCTGGAATCTGGGCCCCCAGTGGGTCTGTGAGCATGAGCTGGTGAATGTACAAAGGTGTGAGCCTATGAGAGTGAGTATCAACGTGGACGTGGGAGTTGGAGAGCGTGTGTGTACATGTGTGAGTGTGACAGTGAAGTGTTGAAAGAGTAAGGGTGGGGGTCAGTGTGGCGTTGGCCACATGAGCACGCAGGTGAGCTGTGGTGAGGGTGGAAGGATGTGAGTGACCGGGTGTGGAAGCAGAGCCCAGGGCAGATGGACAAACGCATCCTTCAAGCTCATGTCCCTGGATGTGGAGGCTGCTGGCCCCATACCCTGCTTGATCACCCCATCTTTGTCATCTTGGGCTCCCTGAAATCAGGCCAGGGTGTGGGAAGGGGGAGTGAAGCTGTTGAGCTCCGGGCAGGGCCCTGCCCGCTCCCTGGGCCTGTCAGCCACTGATCTGTTCTATGTTCCTATAAATATTTACAAATCCCAGCTGCTGAGGAGCAAGACATCGTCCGCCAGCTGGGGCTCCCAGCCTGGAAACTGGCAGGGAGGGAGCTAGCAAACGAGGAGCATGGGGGAGGGGAGGTGGGACCGCACTGGAGACTGGAGAGGTAGGCATACAGGACTCCTGAGTTCTGCTCCTAGTTTTGCCAAAGGTTGGCCTAAGTGCTCGAGTGTGTCTTCATCAGGAACTGTAGAGCCAGAAATACCTTCCAAGATAACGTGGAAACCTGCCCCATCCCTACCTGATAAGCACTCCCCACTTGACAGCCAACCTCCTGCCTTCTAGTCATATCTCTCAATTAGGGGCAAAGAGAGGGATCTTCTCACCCTTTTTTTTTTTTTTTTTTTTTTTTTTTGTAGAGACAAAGTCTTGCCATGTTGCCCAGGCTGTGAACTCAACTCCTGGCTTCAAGCAATCCTCCTGCCTCTGCCTCTCAAAAGACCGGGATTACAAGACTGAGCCGCCACACTCAGCCTCTTCTTACTTTTTACATGACACAGAAAATTCTCCTGGAGTCCCTGGAGGATATTACCTCTTTGAAGTCAAAATCTTTCCCTGGACCCATGATCACTCCATCAGGCTCTTTCTAGATTGGAGGTTGGAGGACCTGCAGCTCAGTGACCCCCATCACAACAGCCCCCTCTGTAGCCCCTGATAGGAACCAAAGCATTTTTTCTGGCCTCACCCCTACCCCCAGGCAGCCCTGTCACTTCTGGAGCTGGGCTGGTTGTGACAATCTGGAGGAGGGAGAGTTACATGGCACCTGTGGGGAGGACTCACTCGCTCCAACCCGTCAACACTTGACCCAGGCTGGTGGTCAGACACCTGGAGAACCAGCCTCTGAGAGCTTCCTTTCTCAGGCAGAGAATGATTCTTGATTATCAGTCCTCTATCCCCAGTGCCCAGCACAGTGCCAGACACACCCCAGGCCCTTGGGCATTTATGTGGCGTCATTAGCCATATGCCTGGATTTCCAAAGCAAGCTTTCTCAATAGCACTTGGTGGCAAACTCCAACTCCTAGTCCCAGAAGGCATGTGCCTGAGGGATGGCACCACAACGCCCAGATGTCCTGGGCCTCCCAGCTCAGGCAAGCCCATCCCGGATGCAGGGACTCCTGACAGTGAGAGCCGAGATCTCGTTCCCTGTCTTGGCTGGAATTTCAGATTTATTAATGTTGAGCCCTCCTGGTCCCCAGTGAGACTCCCCTTCGCCTTGCCCAGGCGGTGCCTATATCCTGGCCTAGGTTTTCCCAAGAAGTGACACCCTGGGAAGGACCTAGAGTGGGAGAGAAATCAGGCAAAGAGAACCCCATGACACTGAGGGGCTCGGGCTGCTGTGTGGGACATCCCCTGGAAACTTGCCCCTAATGGGGCATCAAAGTCAGGCAGGCCAGGGCTGCTGCTCTGCCAGAGGCTGGAAGCCAGGATTGCGCTTCCTATCTTACTCTTGGGATCCAGGTCAGCTGTTTTCCCCCGGGTGGGGGAGTCTAACCCTCCCAGTTTTATAAAATGAGAAGAAGAGCTGAGTCCATGCTCAGTCTGCCACTTTTCTGAGTCCAGAGCTGTGATGAGGTGGAAAGGGAGAAGGCACAGGATGGAACAAAGAAGGGGGCTCAAGGGCTAGGAGTTTTCTTTGGCAAAAGTCAACTGGCCTCACCACTGAGAAAACTCTGACCTTCTCAGCTGCCAGGGAGGAACAGCAGGGACTGGGGAGGACGGAACAGGGAGAGGGGACAGCCTGATGTTCTGTGCTCTAGAAGAGAAGTCTGATGATGGCAGTGGCATGGGAAGGGTTAAGAATATTCCTAAAATAGCCAAGCCAGAGCCTAAGCCAGCCGGCTAGTGCCTCTCCCGGAGAGCAGATCTATAGCAGGAAAAGTCAGCCCGATCTGTGCCCCCCTTCCCCGCCTGCTGCCTGCCTCCGGCTGCTAATTAAGCCTCCCACCCCACCCCCTCCACCAACCCTCCCATCCTAGTGGGGGCAGGGGTAGGAGTGACCAGAGGGGCCAAGTCTCCCCAAATGACAGGGAATTCCCCCTGAGACCAGGAGCCCTGTGGCCCAATAGCCCTCCATCCCCGCCCCTGGCCAGGGTCAAGGATGGGGGTACATAGATGGACAGACAGGCAAGATGCAGGCCTGTGCATGGGAGCAAGGCTGCCAGAACAGAGCAGCCAAGTTCTCCTGCCCAGACACATGCTTGGTCAGCCTTGACTCAGGGGGGACCTCCAAGAAGCTCACCAAACATCAGCTTTTCCTAGCTCTGTGTCCCCCTCCACTTAGGGCATCTTGGGATGAGGTTGGGGCAGGGATGAGGCAGGGGAGCCCCTCCAAAGAACAAACCACATCTCTGTTTCAGGGGCAGGCCCAGCTACATAACTTGTGGGACCCAGTGGGAACTGAAAATGTGGAGTTTGTTGTTCAAAAAGCATTAAGAATCTCAAGGTGGTGATAGCAGAGCACTAAACCAAGTGCAGGTCCCTTTAGTGTGCGGGACCCTTGCCACCAGCAGGTGGCACATCTATGAAGCCAGCCCTGTACAGGAGTTCAGTTTAACGAACATTTACTAAGCACCCACTGCTCAGCTCTTCTGGCTCTGCCACACCAGAGACCCCCTCTCTGTCCCTGTCCTCAAATGTATGGAGATGAGGTACTCAAAGACCCCTCTCTGAACATGGAAGGGGGCTGGGCCACCACCCAACCCTGGCTGATTGGGGCCCTGCAAGGATACTGCTGCAGCCATTGTTCCAATCACACACCCAGCTGTTAGACCTCCCTGAGCCTCACCCTCCATGCCCATCCTCGGAGGCTCTGTGAGGAACTCCCCCGCTCCCCGAAGCACAGAGGCCAGCAATCGGGCCTCCTCCCCTCACCCTGGGGTCTCTCATCCATCCTGGACAGAGCCCCTGGGATCCCCATCTGGCTCTGCCTCAGATTGGTTCTATGACCCTAGGCAAGTTATTTCCCTCTCAGGACCTCAGTTTCCCCGTCTGTCAAAGGTGGGGTCTCTAAGACCTCTACGGACCTTAAGTCCTGTGACATCCTGAGGTGGGAAGAAGAAGGGACATTTTTCCTAGAAGGGACAGGGCTTCCAAAGAGAAAGCTTTCTGGGGAGCAGAAGACTTTCTCCCTGGTGCCCCCCTCCTCAGACCCAGAAATCAGGAAGACAAGCTGCTCCCAACTAGCTCTGGATCCTCTGCCTCCCCGCACCTCACCTTGGAGAAGGGATGGGGGCTGGTGGGGCTGGAAGAGTCAAGGCCTGTGGGAGGGGATGGGGAGGCTGCGGGCCATGCTGGCCAGGCGGGGCCTTCTCTGCCGCCTTTGCAGGAGGCTCAGCATAATTGCACCGCCTGTCACTCCTGCGTCCTGCTATCTGTCTCTCCAGCTGACCTGGCGCACCCGCCATTATATTGGTTCCTGTTGGGGCTGTGGAGCCTCATCACTTATACATGCAGCTGGGAGCCGCAGGCTGGGCTGAGGGGAGATGGCCCCTCCCCTGAGGTCTCTCCCTCCCTCCCGTGGGGCCTTTTCGGAGCTGTGTCTCTGGAACTGAATTTGGAATGGGCAGCAGGCAGCTGCCGGTCAGAATGGGTAGGGAGGACCCTCAGGACCGGGCAGGTCCCGGGAACCCCCAGACACAAGGCTCAGGGTTCTCTGGTGAGAGAGGCATAAGAAAACCTGCCTGTGACCTGGGTACTTGGGCTCTGCCACCTAAATCCCACTCTCTCCTCCTCAGAAGATGGGGCTGGGAAGAGAGGCCCCTGAACAGGGTCCCTTCATCAACCTCTGAGGCCTGGTCCGGACTCAGGAGTTCTGAGACCCAGACTAGTTCAGTCCACTGAGGCATACCTTGACCCCCACCCCAAATCGCAACTCAACTTCCATTCTCCCATACTTTCTGACCAAAGGCCCCTCTCCAAAAGGATGCTGAAATTATGGAGGGTTTTCATAAGAAGGATCTGGAAATGTCTGAACTCAAAAGTTATCTTGGGGTTTAAAATGGGCCAGGCATGGTGGCTCATGCCTGTAATCCCAACACTTTGGGAGGCCAAGGTGGGTGGATCACAAGGTCAGGAGACCGAGACCATCCTGGCCAACATGGTGAAACCCCAACTCTACTAAAATACAAAAAATTAGCCAGGCATGGTGGTAGGCATCTGTAGTCCCAGCTACTTGGGAGACTGAGGCAGGGGAATCGCTTGAACCCAGGAGGCAGAGGTTGCAGTGAGCCGAGATCGTGCCACTGTGCTTCAGCCTGGCAACAGAGCAAGACTCTGTCTAAAAAAAAAATACACACACACACAAACACACACATATATATATATACACACACACACACACACACATATATATGGATGCCAGTGGTGAGCTGTCTTTAATGTAAGAAATACAGCCTCTCAGAGCCAGAAAATTACCCAGCCCAGAGAAAGAAATGGATGGGCGTCATGAGACATCCCCAAACACACATGGCAAACTGGTAGCCTCACTGGGCCTTGAGAGATGGTCTCTGCCTCCTGATGCCCAGCTCCTCATCCTGCCCAAGCCAGGGCTGTAGACTGGTGGCTTCAACCAGAAAACAAAAATATACCCTTTACACTCCTGGGCCTTGACCCTAAAGTACCTTTTCTTGTCTTCCCCACCAGGTGTGTGCCTGCTGGGCTAGGTAGAGTGGGGGTATGAAGAGCCCCCACCTGGGGTCAAACAGACCTGAGTTCCAATCCTGCTCTCCCTCTTACCAGCTGTATGATCCTGGGCCAGTCACTGAACCTCTCTAAACCTCAGCATCCTTATTTCCAATGTGGAGATCATGCTTATTCCTTAGACTTTTGGTGAGGGGTAAATGAAATAGAGTATGTGAAACACCTGGCACATATCAGTACCCAGACAACAGCAATAGCATCCATCCATCCTTCATTCCATAAACATCTCAAGATCCCTCCAGAAGCCTGGAAGTCTCCTGCCCCGTACCGCATCCCCATCCCCAATCAATCTGTTAATAAGTCAGTCAATTCCACCTCCTACCTTCCCAAGTCAGGCCACCACCAGCTCTCACCTGAACCACTGCAACTGCCTGGTACTAAGTCTCCCTACCAGCACTCTTACTCTATTTTAATCCTTTCCCCTCACAGTAGCCAGAGTGATCATTCTAATCTGAAAAATCTGATTATATTACTCATTCACTTAACACCCCCCAGTAATTTCTTTTGTTATTGTTGTTGTTGTTGAGACAGAGTCTCGCTCTGTTGTCCAGGCTGGAGTGCAGTGGTGTGATCTCAGCTCAATCCAACCTCCGCCTCCCGGGTTCAAGCAATTCTTCTGCCTCAGCCTCCCATGTAGCCAGGATTATAGGTGCCCACCACCACACAGAGTCATTTTTTTTTTTTATTTTTAGTGAGATGGAATTTCACCATGTTGGCCAGGCTAGTCTCAAACTCCTGAACTCAGGTGATCCACCCATCTCGGCCTCCCAAAGTGCTGGTGATTACAGGTATGGACCACAGTGCCTGGCCCCTCCAGTAATCTCTAATTACCCTTAGGACAAATTATAAACTCCTTGTCACAGCCCACAAGGCTCTGCAAGCATGGTCCTTAGCACATGCTGTTCCCTCTACCTGTAGTTTTTTCTTTCCCTTCCTCCTCCACTTCCAGTGGCCATATTCTTCACCTTGATGACTCCTTTCAGGGCTTACCTTAAATATCATCTCCTCCAGAAAGTTTCCCATTATTCCCTGCTCCCAGATGAATTTAAGAGACATTGCCGAGTGTTCCCAAAGTACTCCACACATTCTAAATGAGCTTGTCAGGCTAGATAGCAATTGCTTGTTTAACTGTCCAGGTTTCAGCAATACACTGTAAACTACATGAGGTCAGGGGACTTTTCTCTTTTTTTCCCCAACCTTACCAGCCAAACAGAAGTCTTTTTTGCTCATCTTTGTGTCCCGTGATAACAAGAGATGTGGTGTGCAGTCAGCTAATATGGTTTATAGAATGGATGGAGGATGAATGAATGGATGGATAAACAGAAAAAAATTACACCTTCTCTCTGTAAAGTCTTCTTGGACTCCTCTGGGCAGGGCATTATTATTATTATTATTATTATTATTATTATTATTATTATTATTGACAAGTCTCGCTCTATCACCCAGACTGAAATGCAGTGGCATGATCTCAGCTCACTGCAACCTCCAGCTCCTGGGTTCAAGCGATTCTCCTGCCTCAGCCTCCCAAGTAGCTGGGACTACAGGTGCATGCCACCACACCCGGCTAATTTTTGTATTTTTAGCAGAGACGGGGTTTCACCATGTTGGCCAGGCTGGTCTCGAACTCCTGGCCTCAAGTGTTCCACCCTCCTCGGCCTCCCGAAGTGCTGGGAGTATAAATGTGAGCCACCACGCCCAGCAGGGGATTATTTTTAATTTTTATTTTTGAGACAGGGTCTCGCTCTGTTGCCCAGGCTGAAGTGCAGTGGTACAAACATGGCTCACTGCAGTCTCAGACTCCTGAGCTCAAGCAATCCTCCCACCTCAGCCTCCCAACTCAGAGGGACTACAGGCCCGACAAATTTTTTGGTTTTTGTAGAGATGGGGGTCTCCCTATGTTGCCCAGGCTGGTCTCAAACTCCTGGACTCAAGTCATCCTCCTGCCTTTTGGCCTCCCAAAGTGCTAGGATTGTAGGAGTGAGCCACTGTGTCCAGCCTGGGCAGGACATTCTTCATCTATGCATCATTTGGACTTCGTAACACCTCCTACAAATCTCTACCCAAGCCTTAGATTCCTCAGCCATAAAATGGGGAAAATGATAGTGCGTACCTCATGAGGTTAATACTAGTACATGATATAAGCCATGTAATAGTTTTAAATCCATGATAATAGGTTAAGTGTAAATGAGATAATCCACAAAAGTGCTTAAGAACAGGATCTTGGCCGGGCCCAGTGGCTCATGCCTATAATTCCAGCACTTTGGGAGGCCGAGGTGGGCGGATCACGAGGTCAGGAGATCGAGACCATCCTGGCTAACACAGTGAAACTCCGTCTCTACTAAAAATACAAAAAAATTAGCCAAGCGTGGTGGCGGGCGCCTGTAGTCCCAGCTACTCAGGAGGCTGAGGCAGGAGAATGGCGTGAACCCAGGAGGCGGAGCTTGCAGCGAGCTGAGATTGCCTCACTGCACTCCAGCCTGGGCAACAGAGGGAGACTCCACCTCAAAAAAAAAAAAAAAAAAAAAAAAAAAAAAAAAAAAAAGAACAAGATCTTGGACTTAGTAAGTGCTCAAAAACTGTTAGCTACAGTAATCATTTTGGCAATGTATCCGATCTTTCTGCACGGGTGTCCCCCACCAAACAGTGAACTCCTCAGGGGCACCGTCCAGCCTTCTAGTCCTACCCATCTAAGGACACAGCATAGCCGCCTAGCTAGGTGTTTTCACCCTGGCAGGGCCTAGCTAGCTGTTTTCAGTAAATGTAAAAACAACTCAATGCAGATCCAGCAGCTGATGATTCAGGGCACAGCACCCCGCTTCCTCACTCCCAAACCCAGACACGCAGCAACACCAACAGCCTCTTACACATTCACACCCACTCACATTCATTCAAAGAACCCCAAAATACCACAGAACAGTCACCCAGTTCCTAAAGTCAGCAC
Organism: Chlorocebus sabaeus; assembly: GCF_047675955.1. Classification (NCBI taxonomy): domain Eukaryota; kingdom Metazoa; phylum Chordata; class Mammalia; order Primates; family Cercopithecidae; genus Chlorocebus; species Chlorocebus sabaeus. Next base: position 66,819,342 of record NC_132919.1, read on the forward strand.
CAGCCATGCCAGGGTAAAAAGTCTTACCTATGCTCTTCCCTGTACCCTCCACGATATACCTCAATGCCTGGAATGACGGGGGCTATTGGAGCGACCCCCTTACTGTAGGAGTTCCTACAGTAGGGTCATTCCAGATGAGGGCTGTAGGAGTGACCCCTCACACTCACAGAAGGGGAAGCAAAGCTAGACCTTCAGCCCCCCGCTAACAGCATCCCAGCTACAGAGAGTGCGGCCGCCCTCCTTACCTTAAAACCCTCCTTCCCTTTCTGCTTCTGAAAACCTGAGTCCTGGCCCGGGCTAGGCATGGTGGCTCACGCCTGTAATCCCAGCATTTTGGGAGGCCCAGGCAGGCGGATCACCTGAGGTCAGGAGTTTGAGACCAGCCTGGCCAACATGGTGAAACCCTATCTCTACTAAAAATACAAAAATTTGCTGGGCATGGTGGCACGTGCCTGTAATTCCAGCTACTTGGGAGGCTAAGGCAGAAAAATCGCTGGAACCTGGGAGGCGGAGGTTGTGGTGAGCCGAGATGGCGCCATTAGGCTTCAGCCTGGGCAAGAAGAGTGCAACTCAGTCTCAAAAAGAAAAAAAAAAAAAAAAGGAAAAAAAGAAAACCGGAGTCCCTGTTCTTAGCAGGTGTTTGAAGAAGAGGCCTGGAAGCCAAAACTTCAGGGTTCTTCCCTCACTCATCCAGTTCCATCTCTGAACCTGGGAGCCTAGGTCCATTGTCCCCCTCTCCTAGTGCCAAGCACAGCAATTGGTAGGAAGCTGGCAGGACCAGGGAGACCTGAGGCCTGGGGGTCTCCTGAGAGGGCCTTCTTGGCCTTGAGGTGAAATAATTATATTAGCTACCATTTACGAGGTGCATAATAAGGGTCAGATACTGAGCCCAAGACTTTACATGCATAAAATCTCATTTAATCCTCACAACCCACCTTTTTCCAAAGGATGTCAGGCACTGCCGGGTAGGCTATTTACCTAAAATTACTGGGTAGGATGGGCATGCAAGCCTTTTCAGTTTTGTTGTTAATGAGACAGGGTCTTGCTCTGTTGCCCAGGCTGGAGTGCAATGGCGCGATCTCGGCTTATTGCAGCCTCGACCTCCCAGGCTCAATCGATCCTCCTGCCTCAGCCTCTTGAGTGGCTGGGACTACAGTACGCGCCACCACGCCAGGATCTCTCTAAGTTGCCCAAGCTTGTTTGGAACTCTGAGCTCAAGCGATCCTCGGGCCTCAGGCTCCCAAAGTGCTGGGATTACAGACGTAAGCCGCAGCACCCAGCTGGCACGCAGGTCTTTAATATCAGAATCTTCAACAGTCCAGCTTCATAGAATGTTGGGGGGCAGCATGGCGGATGGAGGGGTTGTGACTGTCTTCAGGCGTTAGACTAGGAGATGCCCCTCAAGGCAGCACCTGCTCCCCAATCAGCCAAGCCCTCATCTCCCGGAAAGAGGGGCGCTGAGAGCAGGGGATGGGTGGAGGGTCGGGTAGGGGGTTAAGGAGTGCTTCTTTGGGGGCCTGGGCGGAGCCGGGGCGGGGCTTGGCGAGCCCAGGGGAGGCGCCGAGCCGGTGGCTCCGGCTCACAGGCCAAGATGGCTGTTAATTAAAGTGCTGGCACTAGCTCCTTTCTGCAAAGTTTGAAGCCGTTATTTTCCACTCCAGCGAAGCGGGGAGAATCCGGCTGGGCTGACGGAGACGCCACACCGCGTCAGGGGAGCAGGCGCTTTTTCGGAGCGGGAGGCGGGGCGCCGTGCGGCTGTGAGCGCGCCTCTTGGATGCCCCGGCCGGCGCTGGGGTGGGTGGGCGCTCCCGCCCACTCCTTGGCCCCCGGCAGCTAGCCGCGGTGTGCCCGGAGGACTCTGCGAGTGCTGTGGGTGGCGGGCGAGCCCCAGCGGCGTAGCAGAGGAGGGGCCCGCGTGCGAGCGTACTAGGGAGAAGGGGGTCCGTGCAAATCCCAGGCTGACGACCGCGCACGCGCCCCTCGGGTCACCAGCCCTGTCGCTCTTGGTGGGGTACACCGAGGAGACCGCCGTGAGGAACCGGGGGGCCTGATTGCCTGACAGCCGAACGCTGAAGACTACTCTTCCCGAGCCCAGGGAGGTCTGGCTGCCCTGAGCCCCCTACCCCTGGGCTTTGGGCGGTAAACAGTACCTAGAGACTCCATCGCGCTGAGGTTGGAAGAGCCTGGAGCCAGGCTACGAGTTTGAATCCCGGCTCTCCCACTTATTAGTTGTGTGACTTTGAGCAAATCTCTTAACTTCCCAGAGCCTCAGTTCTCCATCTGTAAAATTAAAATAATGTTGGACTTTACTTCTTTGGATTGATGTGAAGATCAAGCGTGATCATGTATGTAAAACATTCAACACAGGGTCTAGCACAGAGTAAACCCTGAATGAATGCTACTTATTGAAGTTTTTTAGCTCCCTCCTTGGTGGCGGTGGGGTCACTCTAACCCCCTCAGCCATCAGTGCTTGGAGGGTCCTCTCTCACAGCCCCCTCGTTGGATGTCCCCGTGTCCTTCTCCACTCAGCCCTGGATGAGGTGAGCGACCTCAACCTTGGGTAGGGAAGGCCAGGGAATCATTTTGCCATGGTGAAGGGTCAATAGGGAGAGTGTGAGCCGGGAGGGGCCTCTTGGGAGAGGAGAGGCTGGGGTGTCATTCTTTAGCGGCCGCCAGTCGCCTCCGAATGGCAGAATCCTCCCCGGTGGGCCAGATAAAGGAGGGCGAAGGAGGAGCGGTGGAGCAGCCCGACCTGGGCCTCAGATAATGTGACAAATATTTTGATGGAAGCAGACACGTTTCGATTTATGCAACCTAAACACTTTGCGGCACTTGAGGAAGAGGAGAGCCTCCCACAGCCTGATGGGGAGAAGAGTTAGGGGGCGGCAGAGGAGGCTGGGGGTGAGGGAGGAGGGGCTGAGGGGCTGGATGAGATCCACCCCTCCTCCTGGAGGATGGAAAAGGGGGTCACCCCTCAGGGACGTATTTGCATCTGTCAGCATGCAGAAATAATGTGGGGGTGCCCGCCTTTTTAGGATCCCCTTTTCTCCCTGGTCCAGAGGCAGGGATAAAGGGATTGAGCAGAGGGAGATGGAAGAAAAGGGCCCAGGAAAAAGCAGCCTGGCCACAGTTCAGTGAGGAAGGGGCTGAGGTGAGGAGGGGGTTGAAGCTCCTGATCCCCCTGGGGGAGGCGGGTACCCGAACAGTCAGAGCCAGAAAGGAGGAGGCGGCCGCCCTCAGGACTCGGGCTCCGCTGGGCCCTCGGACAGGCATTCATCCGATCCCCGGATCTCCCAGACGGGTGGTCTGTGAGGCCTGAGTGCCAAATAGTCCCCTCTGTAAGCTCTTCTTCGCGTCACAACTCCCTTTCTCATCCTACCTTCCCGCTCCCCTCTTCGTCCTCCCCTCAATCACTCTCTTTGTCCCCTGCAGACCCGGGCGCTATCCTCTCGCTTCCGCCCCCTACGGGTCTTGGCCCGTCGCGACCCCCGTCCCTCTGTTTTCCTGGTGACCGACCCTCGAGGCCTCTCCTCTCCCGATCCCCTCGGCGCTCTCTAGCTCTCCCTGTGGCCCTCTCTCCCATTCGCTTTGGTCCCTCCTCTCCCCTTTCCTTGGAGCTCCTCTCAGGTCTCTCGGACCCCGGCCCCCATCCCATTTCCGAGTCTCGGTCTCTGCGTACTCAGTGTCCCCTTTCCTCTCCCGGCTCCCGCCCGTGGTCTCCGCGGCCCGCCCCCTTCTGCCCCGCCCACCTCGAGGCGCCCGCGGCCCAATTAGGCGCCGGCCCCGCCCGCAGCCCCACCCCTCGTGGGCCTAGAGCCGCGCAGAGCGGGCGGGGCGGGGCCCGGCCGAGGGGGCGGTGGCCCCGGCGCCAGGAGGCGGGAGGAGCCAGCGGGGAGGCGGGAGGCGGGAGGCGGGAGGCTGCGGCCGCAGCGCTCAGTCCAGCAGCGCAGCAGGAGGGAGGCGCGAGGCAGGAGTCGGCGGCTGGGCTCCGCAGCGCAGCCAGCGCAGCGCGGCGCCCCGGGCCCGGCCCCATGCCCGCAGCCCCGCCGGACCGCCCTTGAGCGCGGGCGTCTAGCCCGCGCCCCCTGCACGCCGGCACCATTGCCCCGACGGCGCGGCCGGGCGGCCCGGCGCTCCCCAGGCTCCGCGCGGGCCGAAAGACGCTGCTAGCGGCCGCCGCGGGCGTGGTGATGCTGCTGGTGCTGGTGGTGCTCATCCCTGTGCTGGTGAGCTCGGGAGGCCCGGACGGCCACTATGAGATGCTGGGTACCTGCCGCATGGTGTGCGACCCCTACCCCGCGCGGGGCCCCGGCGCCGGCGCGCGGCCCGACGGCGGCGACGCCCTGAGCGAGCAGAGCGGCGCGCTCCCGCCTTCCACGCTGGTGCAGGGCCCCCAGGGGAAGCCGGGCCGCACCGGCAAGCCTGGCCCTCCGGGGCCTCCCGGGGACCCAGGTCCTCCTGGCCCTGTGGGGCCTCCGGGGGAGAAGGGTGAGCCAGGCAAGCCGGGCCCTCCGGGTCTGCCGGGCGCGGGAGGCAGCGGCGCCATCAGCACGGCCACCTACACCACGGTGCCGCGCGTGGCCTTCTACGCCGGCCTCAAGAACCCCCACGAGGGTTACGAGGTGCTCAAGTTTGACGACGTGGTCACCAACCTAGGCAACAACTACGACGCGGCCAGCGGCAAGTTTACGTGCAACATTCCCGGCACCTACTTTTTCACCTACCATGTCCTCATGCGCGGCGGCGACGGCACCAGTATGTGGGCAGACCTCTGCAAGAATGGCCAGGTGGGCCAGGCGGGGGCATGGGGCTGGCCTGGGGGCAGGGCACCCAGGGAGCCCGGGGCAAATGGGTACCTGATCGGAGTTGGCGGGGGCACCAGGCGGACACAGGTGGAGACCCCACCCTACAGCTGCCCCGCTTGGGCATCACGTGTGGGGATGGTCGGAGCCAGCGGACATCTCCGATCCTCAGTTCCTGGGCTCCCGCTCCAAGACAGACGCTGCTGGGCACCGTCTGGAACGCTGCTGGAAATGCGGGAAACGAACCCAACTAGTCAGAGCGCAGGGCTCACAGGTGCACAGACTTGCCCTTGAGGGCTTGCCCCTTGGGAAGTGGATTAGGGCCGACACCAGCGGGCGATAAGGGGAGGGCAAGGATGAGCTCTGGCGCATGGAATAGGGAGAAGCAGCATCCGCGCCCGCGGGCGCCTAGGCACGTGGCCATGGGCGCACGCGGAGAAAGGTGGCTGCAGGAAATGTTTGGGGCACAAAGGCAAAGGGAGCCCGGTGCTTAGAGCCCTGGCTGCAGTGCGTCCCCTGCTCTCGAGAAGGGACCATTGGGCGGATCTGACACCCTTTGCAAAATCCGGGAGTTGGGAGCTCTTTCCCACTGTAGCAGAGCTGCCCCAACAAGAAGGCAGCCTGGGGGGGAGGGGTAGTTTTTCCTCTTGAGGCGGGGGAGGAAATGGAAACTCCCCCTCCTCTTGGTCTCCTGCTCCAGCCCCTCCTGACTCTGGGGTGTGTGGGATCTTCTCCATTCTCTGTCCCCACCTCAGACGCTGGAGCTGGAAAACGCTGAGTGTGTTGGGGACTCTGGTACCGGGACTCGCATGTGCCTGTAGCTCTCCTTGGAATGGCCGACCCCAGGACCAACCTCCACCCAGCCCCACCCCGGGGTGACAATTTTAGCCAGCTATCTTGATACCATCTCCCTTCCCAGTGCTCCCACTCATGGTGGCCTGCGGCCTGGGGGTGTGGTCAGGCCGAGTATTCTCTTGGAAGAAGGGGACCGCTGGTCAGAACTAAAACTGAGCTAGTGGAAGTTGAGGAGGAATCTCCCACGATTGAGATGCAAGACCTTGTTGGAACCCTTCCCACGGCAGCACTGCCCTGAAGCTCTGCCAGCCTGCGGGTCTGCAAGTCTTGGGGGCAGGGACAGGAGCAAGCAGGGAAAGTGAGCAGATAGCCAGCCAGGTTCTTGTAAGTCAGCCCCTCTTCTCTTTCTTCTGCTTGGCTGCTACCCCCCACCCAACACCTTTTCTCTGGTTTCTGCCTCTCCCCTGCCTCTTTCTTCTATTTTTCTGTTTCTTATCCATCTCTCTCCTGTGTCTGCCTTTTCCGTCTCTCCCTGGGTTTCTGGCCTCTCCTCCCCGGGTCTAACCCCACTCTTCTCTATTCCTTGTATGTCTCTCTCTCCCACGTGTGTCTATCAGACATCCCTGTGTCTCTCCTCTTTGTCCTTGGTTCCTGACCAAATGGGAGGCCCCAGTATCCAGCAAAGGCTCATTCTGCAGACAGCCCCATGATTCCCCCTATTAATCACCAATAAGGGATGCAGCAATGTCACCTTCATCAATGGAATGTCTTCCTTTCCCAAAGAAGTTTGGGCTGACACAGAGCTGAGGTTTCAGAGGACTGACAGCTTGCCTGGATAGGGAGGCAGTCATCAGGCCACAGGTTGGCCCTAGACCCTGCACCACCTCAGGAAGTCCCCACAGGTCCCCAGAGATGCTGTGTGCTTAGAGTGGGGAACTTGCGTCAGTCACTGGGAGGTAAAACCATCTCAAAAGCTCCTTTTCCCTCCAGCAGGGGCAGGGTGTTGACAGAGTCTGATGAAGGGGTGCTCATTGGAGATGGGACCACAGGCTAATAGGAAAAAAGGAGGTGACTTTAGGGGTTTCAAAGGCCTAGCACTTAATAGTTACTCAGACCAGCCCCCTCAAAAGAAAACCAGGAGAGGCTGGGCACAGTGGCTCACGTTTCTAATCCCAGCACTTTGGGAAGCGAAGGCAGGTGGATCAGCTGAGGTCAGGGGTTTGAGATCAGCCTGGCCAACACGGCGAAACACCATCTCTATTAAAAATACAAAAATTAGCTGGGTGTGATTGTGCATGCCTGTAATCCCAGTTACTCAGGAGGCTGAGGCAAGAGAATCACTTGAACCCAGGAGGTGGAGGTTGCAATGAGGTGAGATCTCACCACTGTACTCTAGCCTGGGCAACAGAGTGAGACTGTCTCCAAAAAAAAAAAAAAAAGAAAGAAAGAAAACCAGGAGAAATAGTGGGGCCTATAGCCCCCTCTCCCATGTCCTTTATGACTTCTTCCAAATTGCCCAAGAGACTCGTTTGATCTCACTAGTCATCCCACTTGTTAGTTTTGAGCCCCTACTAGGAGCCAGGTTTGAGGCTTTGTAGGAGTTCAGTCCACTTGCCCTCCAAGACTTCATGGCCTATGCAGGGGGAACATTCGTAACGTACAATCACACACCCCAACGAGTACTGTGTTAAAGGTGGGCTGGGAGCCCAATTGATGACTTCGGTCCCCAAATGTGTTGGCTGGGAGGGAGTGCTTCAGTAGGGCCTACCCTGGTGCAGACCAACCTGATGCAGGGAAGAAGATGGTGAACCTTGGTCCCCAAGGTGAGGAGATACCACTAGGGAGAAAATAAAAGGTCAAGTGTAGGGGAAAGCCAGCTCAGAGGTGGACGAGGACATTTAAATAAGCAGAGAAAAAAAATGGCAGGACCGGGCAATGGATGTGAACAAAAGAGAGAAGCTTGTATCTCCCATGACTTCAGAACCAGGGGCCATCCTGAGCACTGCATTTTTTCTTCCTGGCTTCCTGCCTGTAGAGAGGCTTCCAGAATTTCTTTAGGGAGGCAGAGCTGAATCTGGGCTCTGCCTCTTCTCTGGGCAAGGTCGGGATGGGGAGTGCCACCTTCATGCCTGGCACTAAGGCTCCCTCTGTCCTTATCTGAGGCCCACTGGCCCCTGTCCTTAGGGGTAGCCTTGCATCAACACCCCTGATGGCACCAAGTCCTGACCATTAGGATTCGAGGAGCCTGGGGAAAGGATTCTGGGTTGGCAGTGGGGCCCTGGGTGTGGTGAGTTGCCTGCAGCTGCCTCCAAGATCCACAGTTCAGGTGGGTTGGAGAGGACACAAAATTAATAAACTGGGCAGGGGGCTTTGTGAGGATGTGCCAGGGCCTGTGGTCAGGGTGCTGCTTATCCAGGGTAGCAGGCTGTGGGGAGGTGAGTATCACCAATGGGCAAGGGGTTTGACAACAGACTCTGACTGCAGCGAGAGGTGCTGGCATATATAAATTCAAGGTGGCAGTATAAAGACCTAAGAAGGCCGGGCACGGTGGCTTACTCCTGTAATCCCAGCACTTTGGGAGGCTGAGGTGGGCGGATCACCAGAGGTCAGGAGTTCGAGACCAGCCTGTCCAACATGGTGAAACCCTGTCTCTACTAAAAATACAAAAAAAAAGAAAAAAAAAAAAAAAAGGCTGGGTGTGGTGGTGGATGCCTGTAATTCCAGCTACTTGGAAGGCTGAGGTAGGAGAATCACTTGAACCTGGGAAGCGGAAGCTGCAGTGAGCTGAGATTGCACCTCTGCACTCCATCCTAGGTGACAGACCGAGACTCTGTCTCAAAAAGGAAAAAGACCTAAGGAGATCAGCCTCTCCCCTGGTGGTGGCAGGTGGTCCCCTGGCTATCCTCTCTGGCCCCTATACCTTTCACAACACAGAGCACAATGCCTGGCACAGCAGGAATGCAGTAAATATGTGAAAATGCAAGCGTCCCCCATGGGCTACGCTGGCTCCCCTATGGGAGCCACATCTGCACACCCAAGACCCCAGCATTGATCTGAGGGCAGGAACATGTTTCCTGGATACCCTCTCACCCAGTTCCCTTGGTCAGACCATTGCCTCAGTTTCCCCTCCTGGCAGCCCTTGAGGAACTGATTCTGCAGTGCTCCCTCATAACAAGGCCCAAACCTGCTTTCTTGCTTCCTTGGCAACCTCGTTTACCCACACTTCCCCTTGGACCCCAGGAGGAGCTGCAGACCTCAACTGTCTCCAGTCAGGCAGAGAATTGGGACCCCTGGGTTCCAACCCTGGATGCCCCACCATCTAAGGAGGGAAGGGCATAAATTCTCTCTGCCTCCATTAGGATAATTACGGCAACAATCATGGTGATGAATAAATAATAAACATAAGCATAACAGTTCTGATGCAGTCACATCACCAGGAGATTCCTGATGACAGATGACTCTGTTCCAATGGATTTGGCTATTAAGGAGCACACTGTTTTAATAAGTTAAGGATAAATTAATCTGGGCAATAAAAATAATTGTTATTAGTAGTAATTTATTAGCAAAGATAATGAAATGCGTGTGTAATAATAAATACTACCAGGATTAGGGCTCAGGGAACAATACAGAAGTTGGCTGTTTGCTTTCAGCTCTTCCCTAATAACTCAAAGCCCCATCAAGATCTAAATGTTTTTTTTTCTTCATCATCAAAAGACTTTTACAGAGGTGGCAGTGGTGAGGCAAAGTCTTCTCATCCATTTTCTAGACACAGAAACTGAGCTCCTTGGCAGACAGCATCTCCCCTCTCATTTATTCCCTCCCACCTTTAACTAGACCAGTTTTCCCAGCTAAGTGCACAAAGAGTTTCTTCTCTGGTTGGGAAGAAGAGGTTGAAGGAGAAGAAGGGGTTGGAGATGGGCTTTAAAGGGAGGCCCTCATGCAAATATGTCGGGTCCTCTTCATTGCAGCATCGCATCTGAGTCAGCGGCTCTGGCACAGCTGACCTGCAGTGCTGCCTCCAGTCCAGGAGAGAGGATGGGCCCCTCCCCTAATTTGGCATGGTTCTACCCAGACTTCAGCCCTGGAGGGTGGGATGGTGAGCTGCCTTCCATGAAGGGACAGGATAGAGAGGGGCCGTGGAGAAACCTGACTGAGAGAACTCCACTCAGTGCAGCCTCCCCACACCACAAGCCACAGTCCTGGAAAGGGCGCTTCTCTTCCAGGTCTCTACCCAGGATACACTGGAGAGGCCCCGATCCTCAAACTCAGGACTTATGTTTCCATCCCTGTTAGAGGAATGTCTGTAGATCATTTGTTCACCACCACACAATCTCTCTCTCTCTTTTTTTTTTTGAGACTGAGTCTCACTGTGTCGCCCAGGCTGGAGTGCAGTGGCGTGATCTTGGCTCACGGCAGCCTCCATCTCTCGGGTTTAAGTGATTCTGCCTCAGCCTCCCCAGGAACTAAGATTACAGGCATGGGCCACTACACCTAGCTAATTTTTGCATTTTTAGTAGAGATGGGGGTCTCACCGTGTTGGCCAGTCTGGTCTCGAATTCCTGACCTCAAATTTTCCACCAACCTGGGCCTCCCGAAGTGCTGGGATTACAGGCGTGAGCCACCGTGCCCAGCCACACACAATCTCTTATGATTATAGTCAGAGTCTCCAAAAGTGACAGCAGGCTGCAAACCCAAATGCTGGTGCTCCCTTGACCCATTATCCTGCCTGTCCCTCCCCATCCCCCATCAAGGCAGGGACCAGCAAGGATGTCACTTCAGACCGAGAATCCCAGAGGGAAGTAAGGCCTGGATTCCCTTCTTCCCACCCAGTTCCTTTCTACCACCCTGAGGTGAGATAGGAGGAGCTACAAGTCCTCTTTGGGTGGGTAGTGACAGGTATATAGCTATAGCTCCATGGAGACTGGCACCCATACTCCTTCTAAGCCCTGGGAGGGGAAAGCATTACCAGGCCTTCTGTCTCACTGCTGCAGCAGGGGAGACTCTGGACTGCATTTCAGACCAAAGACCTGGCCCTGGTTCAGGGTGGTTGCTGACTGGCAGCCTGGCATTGATCCAGCTGCCTGACCTGTGGGGCCAAGGTGTGCCCTTGTGTCCATCCATTGACATAAGATCCAGCGGGTGTGGCTGAAACGATGGCATCATTATGAAAGCAGAGAGGAAGGAATGATGAGAGAAGGGAAGGCCCTCCATCCCCTGGAGGTCCAGAGAATTCCTCTTTGCAAGGACCGGCTTCCTGGAGGTATTGAGGTTCTGGGCCAGCTGGATGGAAAGCCCTATAGGAGTGAAGGAGGAAGACTCTGCCTTGACTCCCAGTTCAGGTCCAGATCAGACCTGCCCTAGAAATCCAGGGCTCGTCTCTGCCCCTCTCCTGAAACAAGTTCTGTACGATTGGGAGGGGGCCTGGGAGGGGGCTGGGTGGGATGAGGTGAGGCTGCAGGCCAGGTTTCAGGGTCTGCTGATCCTCCCCGGGACTGCCTCACCTCCCTCCCTTCTCATCCTCCCTCCTCTCTCGCCCTCCCTCCCGTGTCCCCTACCCGCAGGTGCGGGCCAGTGCTATTGCCCAGGACGCGGATCAGAACTATGACTACGCCAGCAACAGCGTGATCCTGCACCTGGACGCCGGCGACGAGGTCTTCATCAAGCTCGATGGAGGCAAAGCACACGGCGGCAACAGCAACAAATACAGCACGTTCTCTGGCTTCATCATCTACTCCGACTGAGCTCCCCATGTCCCTCCACCCACGTCCCTCACCCCCGCGGGATCCCCTCTGGGCGGGGCAGACGATGACTCGCCCCTGCCCACCCGCTCGCCGCCCGGCCCTCCCCGGCTATGACGCCCCCGGCCCGTGCTCACCACCGCCTGGGCCACAGCTAGGCCCTCCCGCCGGCTCGTTGCAGAGCCGGGCCCAGCGCGCCCTGTCCCCGTGCCCGGGAGCCGGGGTTGACCGCCCCCGCCCGGCCCGCGCTATATATTTGTACAATAGGACTGTTTACTGCCCACCTCCGCCTGCCAGCCCACCCCAGCCTGGGGAGAGGTCGCGGCGGCGGGGTTGCTTCCTGCACTCTGAGATGAGCTGCCCTCGGCTCCCTCCGGGGTGGCGCGCCCAGGGAAAGGGGGAATTGGGGACTGGATTGCTTCCCAGCACCCTCAGAGCTCCTGCCCGGCTGTGCCCCGTCTGACCAAAGCTATAATAAAAACATTTTCACCCTGCGGGGTTTTCAGTCTGTGCCCTGGGGAGGGTTGGGGGAGGGAACCGCCGACCGTGCCCTCCTCCAGATTAGGAAGGGGTCTGGTGGAAGTTTCTAGGCGAAACCAGGTGCCAGAACTTGAGCTGCTCCAGGAGGAAGTTGCCAAAGGGTCCAGTGCCCACCACAGCCCAAGTGGGCCTGGAAAGCTGGGATGGGAAGCAGCCCAGTTACTTCATCATCTTCCATGGTGGACAAATTCCTTTTTTTTTTTTTTTTTTTTTTTTTTTTTTTGAGACCGAGGAGTCTCCCTGTGTCGCCAGGCTGGAGTGCAGTGGCAAGAACTCGGCTCACTGCAACCTCCACCTCCCAGGTTCAAGTGATTCTCCTGCCTCAGCCTCCTGAGTAGCTAGGAATACAGGCATGCACCACCACGCCCAGCTAATTTTTGTATTTTTAGTAGAGATGGGGTTTCACCATGTTGACCAGGCTGGTCTCAACCTCCTGACCTCGTGATCCACCTGCCTCAGCCTCCCAGAGTGCTGGGATTACAGGTGTGAACCTCGCTGAAAGTGGCATCAGCATTCCACAGGCACAGGTGATCTTTAAACTGGGAGACCTAGGTCCAGCCCTGGGCCACCATGTATGATCCTGGGCAAGTCACTCCTCTCAATTCAATTTAGGATTAATGACAGCCATAGAAAGGAACATCCTTTGGACTAAAGGCTGGTTGACCTAGGTCTACGCACTTGACCTCTGTGCTTCGGTTTCCTCATCAATAAACGTAGGTAAGGAGACCTACCTCACTTGATTGAGGATTAGTGAGGTATATTGTTAAGTGCTCAATAAACATAGCTTTTATTATTTATCTGTAACTGTTGCAAAATGCTTTCAAGTATGCCATCTCGGTGGCTCATGCCTGTAATCCCAGCACTTTGGGAGGCCGAGGTGGGAGGATCACCGAGGTCAGGAGTTTGAGACCAGCCTGGCCAACATGGTGAAAACCTGTCTACTGAAAATGCAAAAATTAGTTAGGCGTGGTGGCAGGCGCCTGTAATCCCTGCTATTGGTATTGGGAGGCTGAGGCAGAATCACTGGAATTCTGGAGGCGGAGGTTGTAGTGAGCTGAGATCGCGCCATTGCACTAGGCGGCAGAGCAAGACTCCATCTCAAAAAGAAAAAGAAAGAAAATCCAAGACATACCAAGTCCCCTTACCCCACCACTGCCATCCTCACTTCCTGCAACTAGGGGCCATGTCACACAGGGCATTTCTAGATAACAACAGCTAATATTGAGAGAGTACCCACTATATGTCAGGTACTATGTAAGAACTTTATAAATATTATCTCATGGATATGTGTGCAGGGGTGGGCAGTAGATCTACAGGAAATTATCTCATGCCCTTTAAAATTATGCTGTTATTTTATCCATTTTAGATGAGGAAACTGAGGCTCAGAGAGGTTAAACAACTTGCCAAGATCACAGAGCTAAAAACAGGCACATGCCAGTATTTGAACCAAAGACCATGCTCTTACCTGGCACACCATATTTCATAGAGTTGGGATCTCCAAAGCAGATCTGAGGATGGCATCAGGGCAGCCTGAGCCCAGCCCTTCCACTCCCACCCCTGCCCTGCAGAGGCCTGATGTATTTACAAGCATCTGCCCTGGGCAGCAGCCATGGGGTGAGACTCTTGGAGAATCCCAAAGCTCTTCATTGAGGAAAGGTCCCATCTGGCCTCCCCTCCCCAGTCTAGCTCAGCTGGAGAGACAGGAAGGAGGGGTGGCCTCCCTCCTGGCCAGGCCTCATGTATAGACCCTTGTCATTGCTGGCAGACTTGAATGACTTTCTTTATCCTCCCTTCTCTTCCCTACTTCCCCCACTGCCAGCTGTGGCCGTTTAATAAAATTAGTTTAATGCTTGTTCCTTCCCTGTGGGGTCTGGAGATTGAAATCTGCAGGTCCCCACAAACCCAATAAAACCCCTGGCAGGTCTGGCTGGAATGAGAATCTCGGTGGGAAGAGTGATTAGGTTAGAAGGCACTCCTCTGGCCCCCCAGTGCTACCCACAGCCCCGGGTTCTCTAATGGCCATTCGGGCCTGGAATTATCCAGCCACCACACCTGAGGGGCTCCCCACCCTTCCCAGAGGCCAGTGGGACTGATCCATGACCTCTGTTACAAGAAAAACCATGTCAATCTTTTCTGTAGTGCGTGCAGGCTGGCTGACTGGCTGGCCTGGCTTCTTTTCTTTCTAGTAACTTGACAGTCCTCATGTTGTTTTGAGAGATGGGGCTAACATCTCCATTTTGTAGGTGAAGAAATCATAGTCTGGGCCGGGCGCGGTGGCTCACACCTGTAATCCCAGCACTTTGGGAGGCCGAGGTGGGCGGATCACAAGGTCAGGAGATCGAGACCACAGTGAAACCCCGTCTCTATTAAAAATACAAAAAATTAGCCGGGCGCGGTGGCGGGCGCCTGTCGTCCCAGCTACTCAGGAGGCTGAGGCAGGAGAATGGCATGAACCCGCGAGTCGGAGCTTGCAGTGAGCCGAGATTGCACCACTGCACTCCAGCCCGGGGCACAGAGCGAGAATCTGTCTCAAAAAAAAAAAAGAAAAAAAAAAAAGAAATCATAGTCTGAAGAAGATTCGTGACTTGCCCACAGTCATGCAGTAACGCTGTGGCACAACTGGGGCTGGACTGAAACCAAGGACTTTTCTGACCTTTGAAGGGCACTAGGAGTGTCCTGCAGTGCCAGCTTTCCTGCTGCTTGTCACTCAAGCCACATCCCAGTTGCAGGGCAACCTTCTAGGGAAATGCTCCCCATCAAACAGGGGCTCCTCAAGGGCAAATCTATTTTTTTCCTTAGACTTGGGACACCTGAGGGCAAAGACTGTGTCTCCATCATCAGTTTGGGAAGCTTCCTAAAGGTAAGACGCATATCTCCTCCATCAGACTGGGGGCCTTAAAGACAAAGACTGTGTTTTCTCTTCAAATCTCAGCTCCTTGAGGGTGAGGTGTGTATCTCCACCCAGACCAGGGATCTGGGGATTCCTTGATGCAAAGACTGGCTTCCATGAGTGGTTCTAAGGGGTAGATACTGTGCTTTTCCTTTTTCTTTCCTTTTTTTTTTTTTGAGATAGAGTCTTGCTCTGTCACCCAGGCTGGAGTGCAGTGGCATGATCTCGGCCCACTGCAACCTCTACCTCCAGGGTTCAAGCGATTCTCCTGCCTCAGCCTCCCGAGCAGCTGGGACTACATGTGTGCACCACCATGCCTGGCTAATTTTTGTATTTTTACTAGAGACAGAATTTCACCATGTTGGCCAGTGTCGTCTTGAACTCCTGGCCTCAAGTGAGCTGCCCATCTCGGCCTCCCAAAGTGCTGGGATTACAGGCATGAGTCACTGTGCCTGGCCGATACTGTGCTTCTTCTATTAAACTAGGACTTTCTGAGAAAGGGACAGTCTCCACCCCCGGACTGGGGGCTGCCTGAAGGAGAGACTGTCTTCTTATCTAACTATGAGCACTTTGAGAGCAGAGGCTGTGTCTGTCTTTTCTAGTGGGGGCTCCGTGAAAGCAGGGCATTTGTCTCCCCCTTCTTCAGTCAGGGTTCTTTTCTGGCACAGGAACATTCCAGGGGTCAGGGCTGTGTGGGGGTGGGAAGGTGCCGGACAGACAGAAGGGCATGTCCACTCTGGAGGAGAAGCAACAAACCTCCCCAGGCTGCCTCCCCTTTAGGAAGATGTGTGATTAATTAATGAATAATGTCCCTGCCAGGAGGGGTGTGAGGACGGAGGTGCCCCTGGAGCTCTTCCACACGAGAAATGGCAGGCCATCTTATGCCGAGGCAGCCACCAGCCCTAGGAGCTGGTGCTGCCCTGGTTTCTAAGGTTATGAGGACCAGAGGGGGCAGTGGGCCCACTGCTGGGGGCTGCCCTAATTGGATGACTTTGCAGGAAGGCCAGGCAGGTATGCCTGGCTCTCCACTTCAGCTTGCTACAGACACATCTGCCATGGTGAGGTCTAAGGGTTAATTGCCTCCCTCCTCACTCCTGGTAACCAATATTTCATTTACTGCTTGGAGGGGAGCTGCCCAGAGAATCAATCCTGGACAAGCATCCAGGAGACAGGGGAACTGGGGAGACCCAGGAGCTGTTTCCTGAAGGAGCTCTGAGCATCAGAGGAGGCAGGAGGCGGAGACCCAGAGAAGGCGGCCAATTGCTCAAAGCTGCTCTGGGTCTCGTCTGAGTTCTGCTGACCCTGACAACAGCTCCAGGACCCCCAAGGGCTAGAAGAAAGTTCCAGGGGTCCAGAGGCCACACTACCCCAGCTAGCTGTGTTGCTGCCCATGCCCTGGTTCCTTCTGCATTTATTTATGTGGATCCCCTCCAGACAAAACTGTAGCAGGTTAGATGCTGTTATTAAGGTTATTTTCACACATGATGACTGTATATTTGAAAAGTGGAACTGAAGGTGTGAGTTCCTCACTCCCTTCTAGGTAATAAACCTTAAAATCCTACAAATGAGGTGATAATAAAGTGGAAGTGAAAAGTCTACACATGTTTGGAACTGGAAGGGATTGGAAGGGACACTAGGAGGGGGCAGATGGGGGCTGGAGAAAGGGGCCCGAGGGCTACCTACCCCATGCTCTCCATGCATTTGTGCCATCTGCCAAAATTGAGAATCAATGCCACAGAATGGCCACTCCCCTCACGCAGCTTAGAAACACTAAGACCCAGAGAGGAAGCTAAAGTTGACTGGGTTGGTTCAGGGTAGAGTTAGAAAAGGAGAGAGCAGGACCCAGTAGACACGCAAGAAGTGAAGACGGAAGAACTGGGTTCGGCCAGGTGCAGTGGCTCACACCTGTAATCCCAGCACTTTGGGAGGCCAAGGCAGGTGGATCACTTGAGGCCAGGAGTTCGAGACCAGCCTGGCCAACATGGTGAAACCCTGTCTCTACTAAAAGTACATAAATTAGCCGGGCGTGGTGGTACACACCTGTAATTCCAGCTACTCCGGAGGCTGAAGCAGAAAAATTGCTTGAAGCTGGCAGGAGGCAGAGGTTGCAGTGAGCCAAGATCATGCCACTGTACTACAGCCTGGGCAACAGAGCAAGACCCTGTCTCACAAAAAAAAAAAAAAAAAAAAGGCCAGGCACAGTGGCTTGTGCCCGTGATCCAGTACTTTAGGAGGCCAAGGCGTGTGGGTCACCTGAGGTCAGGAGTTTGAGACCAGCCTGGTCAACATGATGAAACCCTGTCTCTACTAAAAATACAAAAAACTAGCCAGGCGTGGTGATGGTTGCCTGTAATCCCAGCTACTCGGGAGGCTGAGGCAGGAGAATCGCTTGAACCTGGGAGACAGAGGTTGCAGTGAGCCGAGATCGCACCATTGCACTCCAGCCTGGGAAACAAGAGTAAAACTCCATCTCAAAAAAAAAAAAAAGAAAACAAAAAAAAAAAAAACAAAAGAAAGAAAGAAAGAAAAAGTAAAAAGAAATGAAAAAAGAAATAACCCAGATTGGGAATGATTATATGTGGGATTTTAGAAAGAAAGCAATCTAAGTGTGGTGGCTCACGCCTGTAATCCCAGCACTTCATGAGGCTCAGACAGGAGGATCACTTGAAGCCAGGAATTTGAGACCAGCCTGGATGGCAAAGCAAGACCTCATCTCTACAAAAAAGTTATTTAAATTAGCCAGGCATGGTGGCACAAGCCTGTATTCTCAGCTCCTCAGGAGTCTGAGGTGAGAGGATCACTTTAGTCCAGGAGTTTGAGGCTGCAGTGAGCTATCATAGTGCCACTGCACCCCAACCTGGATGACAGCTAGATTGTGTCTAAAATAAAAATAAAAATGAAAAAGAAAGAAAGAAACTACCCAGACAGCAGCTTCTTCAGGGGATGAGGCTCCTGCTCTTCCAAGATGATGAAAGTAAAATTTGAGGGCTCCTTCCCAGGCCCTCGAGGCACAGGCCTTTGCTCCTTGAGTGGTAAGCACTGGCCTGAACTAGGAAAACTGCCTGAGCTAGAATAGTTACAGACCTCTCCCTGCCTGACCAGAGACAGATATGTGTCTGCTAGGCCCTTGCCTACTCTGTTGCCTGCAGAATGCCTGCTCATTCTTTTTGTTGTTGTTGTTGTTGTTTGTTGTTGAGATGGAGTCTCGTGCTGTCGCCCAGGCTGGAGTACAATGGCGCAGTCTCGGCTCACGGCAACCTCCACCTCCTGGGTTCAAGTGATTCTCCTGCCTCAGCCTCATGAGTAGCTGGGATTACAGGTGCCCGCCACCACGCCCAGCTAATTTTTGTATTTTTAGTAGAGACGGGGTTTCACCAGGTTAGCCAGGCTGGTCTCGAACTCCTGACCTCAGGGGATCCACCAGCCTCGGCCTCCCAAAGTGCGCCACTGCGCCCGGCCAGGCCTGTTCATTCTTTAAGGCCCAGGCCTACTGCCTGCTCTTTCATGAAGCCTTTTTGCACTTCCCCAGCAGGTCTCTCTCCAAAGGCTCCAAAGCCTCCAAAGCCTCCAAAGCCTCTAAAGCCTCCAAGGCTAGACTGAGAGCATCTTCCCAGTAGGGCTGTCTCACTCAGTACTGTAACACTGTGCCGGCCAGATAATGGCCATTCTACCATAAGAGTGGTTGTTTCACCATCTCTCACTCTCCTTAAGCTTTCACCTTTCTCTGCTGTGATGGATGCTGCGATGCACACTGCCCAGGTCTCCTTCAGAACTGAAGGATCTAGTCCCCAAGCTCCGGAGACTGCTGCCAGCAGATGGCTCTCAGCTACCAGCCCCCTTTCAGGATTTCCCCTGCTGATGTGAGCTGCCTTCCTCAATGTCCTGCCCCTTTCTCAGAGCAGCCTGCTTCCCATAACTGATCAGCATGGGTTTTATGTGCCGGGCCCTCCACCCCCTACTCAGGGCAGCTCTGAAGCGTCTTCCCTACTTCAGAGTTCCCAGTTCAACTTCTCCCTCTGCCCAATCCTATTTCCTTCTCTTCCACAGGTATTAATTTGGCCAGGTGCAGTGGCTCATGCCTGTAATCTTAACACTTTGGGAGGCCAAGGTGGGAGGATTGCTTGAGCCCAGAAGTTTGAGACCAGCCTCTGAGACATAGTGAGGTCCCTGTCTCAAAAAAAAAAAAAAACTAGCCAGGCATGATGGTGTGTGCCATGTGGTGGGACTATATGGTATGGTCCCAGCTATTCAGGAGGCTGACGTGGGAGGATCACTTGGGCCTGGAAGTTCAAGGCTACACTGAGCAATCACTACTGCACTCCAGTCTGGGCAGTAGAGCGAGACCCTGGCACAAAACAAAACAAAGGTGTTAATTCCAAGAGCACTCTCCAATAAACTTCCTGCACCCTGATCTCTATCCCAGGGTCTCTCTACAGAGGACTCAACCTGTGAGATCTACCCCAGTCTCATTTATTCACTGATTCTTTCAGTCAGTATCTATTGAGTACATGCAGATAGATAGATTTGCAGGCCCAGCAGCAAGGGCAGGAGATAGAGTGTAAAGGTGCCTACCCAATGGGTGATCACATGTCCTACCCCACAGAGAAGACAGAAGTCACAAGAGAGAGCCTCACTCCAACAACTTTCCACCATAAAATCACAAACTTCCCTGCACCTGTGCCCCTCCTCTTCTCCTTTCTTGTTTTCATGGAAGATGCTCTGTCTGTATCCTGTGCCCTCCTGCCAGGGTGACAAGCTTTGTTTGTCCAGGACTGTTCCAGTTTAAAACCGAAAGTCCTGTGAAACCCCTCAGTCCTAGCCAGACAAATTGGGATGGTTGAAAAAGATTGGCAAAAGTCTCCAACCTTTTTGGGGACTTCACTTAATTGATAACCACACCTCTTGATATATATATATTTGAGATATGGTATTGCTCTGTTGCCCAGGCTGGAGTGCAGTGGCATGATTATAGCTTACTGAAGCCTCCAATTTCTGGGCTCAAATGATCCTCCTGCCTCAGCCTCCCAACTAGCTGGGACTGCAGGGCATGTGCCACTATACCAGGCTAATTTTTCTTTTTCTAAAAAAACATTCTTTTCTTCCACAACCAAGGTATAACATACAGTAATTTTTTTTTTTTCAGAGATGGGGGTCTCACTATATTGCCTAGGCTGATCTCTGTCTCCTAGCCTCAAGCAAGTCTCCTGCCTTGGCCTCCCAAAGTGCTGGAATTATAGCCACGAACCACCACACTCAACCCAGCTGATCATTCTATATTGGCACCTTCCTATCATCATTTAAAACTCTCCTATCCTTAAAACTCCTTCCTTGAGGCCGGGCGCGCTGGCTCACACCTGTAATCCCAGCACTCTGGGAGGCTGAGGCGGGTGGATCACCTGAGGTCAGAAGTTCAAGACCAGTCTGACCAACATGGAGAAACCCCGTCTCTACTAAAAATACAAAATTAGCCGGGCATGGTGGCTCATGCCTATAATCCCAGCTACTCAGGAGGCTGAGGCAGGAGAATCTCTTGAACCCGGAAGGCAGAGATTGCAGTGAGCTGAGATCTTGCCATTGTACTCTAGTCTGGGCAATAAGAGCCAAACTCTGTCTCAAAAAAAAAAAAAAAATCCTCCCTTGACCCCACCCCCACTTACAGCTACTACTTCATTTCTGTGCTCCTCTTGACAGCCAAATTACCTTAAAAGTTGTTACAACATCCTCATATTCCACTGTCATTTGGCTGTTGCCACTCCTCTGAACCTGCTCCTGTCAAGGGCACCCTAGGCCGGGCATCGTGGCTCATGTCTGTAATCCCAGCATTTTGGGAGGCAGAGGTAGGCATATGGCTTGCACTCAGGAGTTCAAGACCAGCCTGGGCAACATGGTGAAACCTCCATCTCTTAAAAAAAAAAAAAAAAAATTAGCCAGGCACGGTGGTGTGCACCTATGGTCCCAGCTACTTGGGAGGCTCAAGTGGGAGAATCACTTGAGTCCAGGAGGTGGAGACTGTAGTGAGCTGAGATCATACCACTGCACTCCAGCCTGGATGACAGAGTGAGATCCTGTCTCAAAAAAAAAAAAAAAAAAAAGGCCACCCATGACCTCTTGTTGTTAAACCAAGTGGATACTTGATTCAAGGAGCTTTTAAAATTGGTCTATATCCAAAGTAGGCCAGGCGTGGTGGCTCATGCCTGTAATCCCAGCACTTTGGGAGGCTGAGCCGGGCAAATCACAAGGTCGGGAGTTCAAGACCACCCTGGCCAATATGGTGAAACCTTGTCTCTACTAAAACTACAAAAATTAGCCGGGTGTGGTGGTTCGTGCCTGTAGTCTCAGCTATTTGGGAGGCTGAGGCAGGATAATCGCTTGAACCCAGGAGGCAGAGGTTGCACTGAGCTGAAATTGTGCCACTGCACTCTAGCCTGGATGAAAGAGCCAGACTCCATTTCAAAACAAAACAAAACGGGGCCAGGCGCGGTGGCTCACACCTGTAATCCCAGCACTTTAGGAGGCCGAAGCAGGCAGATCACGAGAACAGGAGATTGAGACTATCCTGGCTAACACAGTGAAACCCCGTCTCTATTAAAAATACAAAAAGTTAGCCAGGCGTGGTGGCACACGCCTGTAGTCCCAGCTACTTAGCAGGCTGAAGCAGGAGAATCGCTTGAACCTGGGAGGCAGAGGTTGCAGTGAGTTGAGATCGCGCCACTGCACTCCAGCCTGGGTGACAGAGCAAGACTATCTCAAAAAAATAAAGAAACAAATTTAAAAAAACAAAACAAAACAAAACAAAAAAACACAAAGTAGCTAATGCCATATCATGGTGCAAAGGCTCTGCAATGATAAGGGTACAGCAACAGCTCTGCAATGATAAGGGTACAGGTGGGAGGATGGGAGGATGTGCCTTCCCTCTGCTTCCTTTGAGTACCTGGGGTTGGTGGTCTCAGAAATCACAGGTAGTGAGATGCCCACACACCTCGTAAAAAGACAGAGCCTGCTGCCTTTCACACCCCCAATCACATCAGCCTAGAATCACCTTCTGCCTCCACACAAGAAAACAAATTCTGCACCCAGTCCTCAAGTTAGGGTTCTAGGCCTTAAAATTCTTGTTAGGCCAATTCCAAACCAAGCTCCCCTTATCAGCATCTGTGGTATAGGCCCCAGAAATTTTCCATTTGTGTTCAGTAAGGCGGGACTGGCCAGGCCCTACCAAGACCTCTCAGCACTATTGGGCAAGGCTGACCCTCTCACCTGTGGGACTGTCTTCCCTTGTCTTCTGAGATTCAAGGAACAGCTTCCCCTGCCAGGCAAGCTCCCAATCTCCCTTCAGCCCTCAGCTAGCATGCCAGTTCCCAGCCCCACATCCCCCTGCATGTTCTCATTATAGTCTGTATCTCACATCATTGTTCATATTTAATTGTCTAATTTCTCCCAAAGGCTGCAAGCTCCACGAGGGTAGGAGGAGGGTGTTGATCACTGAGCAGCCTCTTCTCTGAGCCCACCTGTCTCATATTAGTAAGTAGTTGTTGAATAAATGAATACGAGAACACCCATTACCATTTTATTGAATGTTAGCAAGGTGCTTTATCTACATTTTTTTCTAATCTTTGTAACAAGCTAAGTATTCTTTTGTTCCCTATTTTATAACTTCAAAAACTGAGGCTCCGAGAGACTTGGTGACTTACCCAAGATTATCCAGCAAGTAAGTGTCCCCTGTCCCCTACACCTGCAGCAGGGCCGGACTCTGCCCCTTGCCTTACCCTGGTTCACCTAACCTACAGTTATTATCTGAACCAGAAGAGGCCCAGGGCAAGACCTGGCTTACAGGACACAAGAAGCTCCCCTGATGGCTCCTGGGGAGCCAAAACCTCTGTTAAAACACACATCCCGGCTGGGCGCGGTGGCTCACGCCTGTAATCCCAGCACTTTGGGAGGCCAAGATGGGCGGATCACGAGGTCAGGAGATCGAGACCATCCTGGCTAACACGGTGAAACCCCGTCTCTACTAAAAAATACAAAAAACTAGCCGGGCGAGGTGGCGGGCGCCTGTGGTCCCAGCTACCCGGGAGGCTGAGGCAGGAGAATGGCGTGAACCCGGGAGGCGGAGCTTGCAGTGAGCTGAGATCTGGCCACAGCACTCCAGCCTGGGTGACAGAGCGAGACTCCGTCTCAAAAAAAAAAAAAAAAAAAAAAAAAACACACATCCCAGTAAGAGAGGAAGAGAGCCTTACGCTGTAAGCCATCCTTTATTTTTTGTTTTTATTTATCATGGGTAGTGGAGATGGCAAGAGTGCTCCAAATTTCTTGTAGCTTTACAATGACCAGCACCTCTACGTAATTTTCTGGTTTTAACCTCACCAAACCAGCAATGCTATTCTATTGTATAGAGGTCAGTTGGGGTCCAGGGAGGTGAATGAGTTTGGGCCAAGTCAACTAGGTATTATAGTAACCCTTATCGTGATAGCAAGTCTGATAAGGGAGTTTTGCCTCCCCCTTGTCTTACACACCCCAAATCAGCTCATAGTCCCAGTGTGGGAACAGATGTACTGAACATTTACTGAAAGTAATGAGCATCTGGCTCTTTGCAGCCTTCACCTATTTGGTTCTAATCAAATGTATAAAAGTTATCCCTTACATATGCTGGGGACGTTGGAGGGCTTTCATTCCCACGCTCTCCTAGGTGAGGAGGAAGAGCAGGATATCGGCCCCATTTTATAGATGAGGAAACTGACACTCAGAGAGCTGAAATGCCTCGCGGTCTCAGCACTAGTTAGTGACTGAGCCACAACTGGAAACACTTCGACTCCCACAACCTCCAGTGTTGGAGATCAGTATGAGGTGAGCCCACCAGAATCCAAGCAGCGGGCAGTGGTGCACTATGGAGGCAGTGCACCCCACCGCTGCCGTAAGAGGCCGACCCTCACACGTAATCATCAGGCACCAAGCTTCTCACACTGTCAAAGCCAAGAGGATGGAATTGCCATTCTTGGCGTCCGCCGGCTTTGCCACATCAAGGTTGTCCTTTAAGTTCATCTTGTTCATCTTGGGATGGTCCCGCAGCGGAAAGACTCTGCTGACAGCGGTTGACAATCCCTCTTGACAAACGGATATGAATTTAGCCTACAGAAAAAAACAGGTTTAAACACCTGTTGGATGTCTGGTTGCTGTAACTGGTGCCAAGCCTAGCCCCGGGGACCACAGAGACTGTGGCCCCACGTAACAGAACCCTGGGTTGGCTTCTGCCCGCTACTCTCGTGTGCCCAGCCCGGAGACACAGCCTGAGAACCTCCAGCAGCCAGCAAGAGGAAGTGCGCAAGCGCACTGTGAACGGCTCGCGCAACACTTTGTTACTTAGGAAACAGCCAATCAGCGATCCGGTAGCTGACCAATGGGAAGCACGGTCTTGCCGGCCCGGCTAATTTGAACGCGAGGCGCCAGGTGGAGGTTGGCGCGGGTAGGGGAGAGTGTGGGGCGCACTCCCCTGGGGTGGGTACTCCTGTCTGTGTTGTGGCAGTGGGACCCGCGAGCAAGCAGCGACGCCAGCGGCGGAGAACTGACAAAAGGTAAGCCCTGGCCCGCTGCGAAGCGGACCCCGCGAACGCCTGCTCTCAGGTCTCAGACGCGCAGACCCAGCTGCTCCGGGCGGTGGCCTGAGCCAGGCCTCTTTTGTGCTGGACGTCAAGGTGCGGCGCGGAGACTGAGCTTTGCCGCCGCCCCGGCAGGCCCTGCATGGACCCCTTTAAACTGGGCGGGAAGCGGGGCGCTTCCTTACACACCCGTACGGGTGGTCGGGACCCCTCTGCTCATCTATGCTGGACCTAGACTGGGCCTGCATATCTGCCACCGGGGCCTGGCCTTCTGTAAGTCGGCCCCGTGAAAGGTCCTCCTGCTCGCAAGTGAGGAATTGGGCTCTTATGCACACTAGAACTAAAGGCCTGGGACTCCCTGCATGTCAGTGTGGAGTAAGTAAGCCCCTCTCCACCCATCTTTACTGAACCGATTGCAGAGCTGCACGTGCCGGTGGCTGTAGCACGGAGTAATTTTTTTTTTTTTTTTGGAGTTGGAGTCTGTCTGTCTGTCTCTTAGGCTGGAGTGCAATGGGACGATCTTGGCTCACTGCAACCTCTGCCTCCCGGGTTCAAGCGATTCTCCTACCTCAGCCTCCCGAGTAGCTGGGATTAAAGGCGCCTACCACCACACTCAGCTAATTTTTGTATTTTTAGTAGAGACAGGGTTGGCTGGGCTGGTCGCGAACTTCTGACCTTAGGTGATCCGCCTGCCTCAGCCTCCCAAAGTGCTGCGATTACAGATGTGAGCCACCGCGCCTGGCTAAATATTTGATTGAATGAAGGAACAAGTGAAAGAACATTTATATGACAGAAGACCAGGCCTCTGTTACTGCTCCTAGGATGCATCTCCCCTTAGCTTTGACCTTCTAAGGAACTGAAGTGACATGGAGAAGATTAAGCCTGGTCTGTGCCACAGAACTTAAGGGATTTTATTGAAGACATTGGTTCCTCTAGCATCATGGGAAAATGCCATATTTCATATAATTCTAACAGTAATGCTAATATCTATTGAGCACTTACCAGGTTTGAATGAACTCATTTAGTCTTCAGAAATATATGGGGTATATACTAATGTTATTTACAATTTACAGGTTGGAAAACTGAGGCTCAGAGATGTTAAGCCTAGTTTAGAGGAGAACATCTCAATGTTATATTGCTTTCTCCAATCTTCTCCCTATTCTGTTTCTTCCCCAATCACTGCATCCTATGCTTCAACAAGTACAAAGGTATCCAGTCATTCTCTGCCTATTTCATTGTTGAATTTCCCCACCCCTAGAGAGTTATTTTAAGATGTCGGTCTTTATATTATCTAACCCAATTCCATTTATACCTTTTTAAAAAAGTATACATGTATACTGTTGCAAAAAATAAAATAAAATAGAAGTTAAAAAAAAGTATACATGTAGCATATTTTATAAATTTATAAATTGTTTTTATACCTGGCCACAAAACACATCTAAACAACTATCAGAATATTGTATAAAAGATAATCTCTTTATGTAAGCAATTAAATTATAAATACCACATTTACAATTTTTTTTTTTTTTGGAAGTAGAGACAAGTGCTCCCTATGTTGCCCAAGCTGGTCTTGAACTCCTGACCTCAAGCTATTCTCCTACCTCAGCCTCCCAAAGTCCTGGGATTACAGGCATGAGCTACTGTGCCCAGCTCATGTTTGGATTTTTTTTCCCCCCCTGAAACAGAGTTTCGCTCTTGTTGCCCAGGCTAGAGTGCAGTGGCACCACTTTGGCTCACTACAACCTCTACCTCCCAAGTTCAAGCAATTCTCCTGCCTCAGCCTCCAGAGTAGCTGGCATTACAGGCACCCTCCACCACGCCCGGCTAATTTTTTGTATTTTTAGTAGAGACAGGGTTTCACCATGTTGGCCAGGCTGGTCTCAAAATCCTAACATCAGCTGATCCACCAGCCTCGGCCTCCCAAAGTGCTAAGATTATAGACGTGAGCCTATATCTTGCCTCACGCCTGGCCTGAAATTTTTAAAAAATACACTTAAGTCAGTCAAATAGGGAATCATAATTGTAATTAAAAGATAATTAGCATGGAACAACTATAAAAATACTATTTATAAAACTTGTGAGACGCAGTTAAAGTGATACTTAGAGGGCAATTTATAGTCTTAAATGCTTATATTAGAACATTTTGTTTAAGAAACTGAAAGTTAATGAGGCAAATACCAAACTTTAATAAGACAGAACAGTAGAGAACATATGTAGAATATAAAAGAAGATAAGACTGGCTGTGGTGGCTCACGCCTGTAATCCCAGCATTTTGGGAGGCCAAGGTGTGTGGACAGCTTGAGCCCAGGAGTTCAAGACCAGCTGGGGCAATATGGTGAAACCCCATCTCTTTTTAAAAATTTAAAATTAAGGGAGTATGGTGGCGTGTGCCTGTGATCCCAGCTACTCAGGAGGCTGAGGTGGGAGGATCTTTTGAGCCTTAGGAGGTCGAGGCTACAGTGAGCCGTGATCGCGCCACTGCACTCCACCGCAGGCAACAGAGTGACACTGTATCGATAAATAAATAAATAAACAAACTAAAAGCAAAATCAATGAAATAGCGTTTTATCATATAATAGAGAGGATTATTTTAGTCAAAAGCTGTATCTAGAAAAGACTAATCAAAAAAAACCTCTGGCAATACTGATGGAGAAATAAAGAAATAAAACACACAAAAAAAGATCTTAGGAGCAAAAATAGGTACATACTTCAGTGACAGAGATTAAAAGAGAGAGAAACGCAATGAAATATTCTTTTTGACAATGCCTTTGGAAAATTTTCTAGGAAAAAACAACTTGCCAAAACTGACTCAAGAAGTTATGGAAATTTTGACTAGATCTAGGACTACTCCGTTGAGGAATTCAATTTTCCATAGAAAAAATTGAGTTAGTTTAAAATGTATCTTCGGCCGGGTGCGGTGGCTGACGCCTGTAATCCCAGCACTTTGGGAGGCCGAGGCGGGCGGATCACAAGGTCAGGAGATCGAGACCATGGTGAAACCCCGTCTCTACTAAAAAATAGAAAAAAATTAGCAGGGCGCAGTGGCGGGCGCCTGTAGTCCCAGCTACTCGGGAGGCTGAGGTAGGAGAATGGCGTGAACCCGGGAGGCGGAGCTTGCAGTGAGCCGAGATTGCGCCACTGCACTCCAGCCTGGGCGACAGAGCGAGACTCCGTCTCAAAAAAAATAAATAAATAAGTAAATAAAATGTATCTTCACAGGCATGAAAAATCTATACCAAATTCCATCAGAAACTTACAGGCAATTAAAAAAGATGATTCTACCTTATGCAAACTCTCCCTATAAAAAAGAGAAAACGGCCGGGCGCGGTGGCTCAAGCCTGTAATCCCAGCACTTTGGGAGGCCGAGATGGGCGGATCACGAGGTCAGGAGATCGAGACCATCCTGGCGAACACGGTGAAACCCCGTCTCTACTAAAAATACAAAAAATTAGCCGGGCGAGGTGGCGGGCGCCTGTAGTCCCAGCTACTCAGGAGGCTGAGGCAGGAGAATGGCGTGAACCCGGGAGGCGGAGCTTGCAGTGAGCCGAGATTGCGCCACTGCACTCCAGCCTGGGCGACAGAGCGAGACTCCGTCTCAAAAAAAATAAATAAATAAGTAAATAAAATGTATCTTCACAGGCATGAAAAATCTATACCAAATTCCATCAGAAACTTACAGGCAATTAAAAAAGATGATTCTACCTTATGCAAACTCTCCCTATAAAAAAGAGAAAACGGCCGGGCGCGGTGGCTCAAGCCTGTAATCCCAGCACTTTGGGAGGCCGAGATGGGCGGATCACGAGGTCAGGAGATCGAGACCATCCTGGCGAACACGGTGAAACCCCGTCTCTACTAAAAATACAAAAAATTAGCCGGGCGAGGTGGCGGGCGCCTGTAGTCCCAGCTACTCAGGAGGCTGAGGCAGGAGAATGGCGTGAACCCGGGAGGCGGAGCTTGCAGTGAGCTGAGATCCGGCCACTGCACTCCAGCCTGGGAGACAGAGCGAGACTCCGTCTCAAAAAAAAAAAAAAAAAAAAAAAAAAAAAAAAGAGAGAAAACATGTTGAGTGTATTTTTGAGATCAAAAATGACACAAAGAAAATTACAAGTCAGGCCAGGCACGGTGGCTCATGCCTGTAATCCCAGCACTTTGGGAGGCCAAGGCAGGTGGATCACCTGAGGTCAGGAGTTTGAGACCAGCCTGACCAACATGGTGAAACCCCATCTCTACTAAAAATACAAAAAATAGCCAGGCGTGGTGGCAGGCACCTGTAATCCCAGCTACTAGGGAGACTGAGGCAGGAGAATTGCTTGAACCGGGGAGGCAGAGGTTGCAGTGAGCTGAGACCACGCCATTGCACTCCAGCCTGCTTGGCAACAAGAGCAAAACTCCATTTCAAAAAAGAAAAAAAAAAACTACAAGTCAATCTGTTTCATTAATGTAGTTGCAAAAATCTTAATAAAATATTAGCAATCAGAAACCAGTTATGTATTTAAAAACTAGATTATGACAAAGTTGAATTTATCCCAAGAATGAAAGAATGGTTTAACATTGGAAAATCTATTAATACAATTTACACATTTAGAGATTTAAAGAGCAAACATATCCCATTAGGCACAGAAATACAATTCAATAGGAGCAGGTGTGGTGGCTCACTCCTATATTCCCAGCACTTTGGGAGGCTGAGGTGGGAGGATCGCTTGAGCCCAGGAGTTGGAGATCCACCTGGGCAGCATAGTGAGACATCATTTCTACGAAAAATTTAAAAATTAGCCAGGGATGGTGGCATACCTGTGGTCCTAGCTACTGGGGAGGTAGGTGATGTGATAAAGTGGGAAGATGGCTTAAGCCCAGGAGTTCAAGGCTGCTGTGAGCGGTGATCCCACCACTGCACTCCAGCCTGGGCAACAATGTGAGACCCGGTCTAAAAAAATAAAAAAGGAAAAGAAAAAGAAAATTGAATTTAATAAAATTCAATATCCATTCATGACTTTTAAATATATATAGGTAAACTAGAAATGGAGACAAATTTCCTTAAACAAACAAAGTATGAAATAGTAGAAGCATTCTTTATAAAATCAGGAAAGGGATGAGGATACTCACTATTACTGCTTTTATTCAATATTGTGCTGGAGGTCCTAACCAGAAATGTAAGACAAGAAAAATAAATAAAAATAAATTAAGATTAGGAAGAAACAACACTATCATCAATTACAGCCTTATGATGATCTATTTAAAAAAACAAAAGAACACAATTTCTTCCTCTGCATGACCACATGTAGGAAGAACCAGTGGCCCGGGGGTGCTGTTCTTTTGTGGGTACCAAGGTGAGGGGGAGATGGGAGCTGCCCAAGCCCAACTGCAGGGCAGAACAGCCTAAGGATGGGGTAGTGCCCCCGGTGACAGAAGGTCAAGTTCTAGCCTTGCTACTTCACATTCGGGAGACAAGTTCCTGTGGCTTCTGTTCCTTTTGTAGGGTAGGGATGTAACAATTGTTACGAAAGTTAAACACCATTTGTAAAGCACTTAGCATAGTGTCTAATTCATAGTAAGCACTGAGTAAATGTTAGCTGTAATAATAATTATTTTTAGACTTTTGGATTCAGACTCTGCTCTTCTCTGGCCCTTATTTATTCATAGGACAAATTCAGCATCTGCTGCATGCTGGGCTGGGTGCCCAGGCACCTGGGGTACACAGACGATGTCAGAAGAAGGTCCTGCTCTTGGAGCTTAAGGACAAAAAAACAAGTGTATGAGGGTTGTGAAGGAGAGATGAAGGGGGCTACAGCATCACCTGTAAAACTAGGACATCCAGGGGTTGGGTTTCTTCTCCTTCCCCCCCCTCCCAACCCTTACTACCTTCTTCAGCTCCCAGTGTCTGCAGGGAGATTCCCTCAAGTCCTCTGAAATTTTTCTCCAGGGACTTCTGAGGAGCATGGGCTCACTGGGCCTGTCTCTACTAGGGTGGGCAGAGCAGGCCATCCCCAAAACAACAGAATCTTGGTTTTCCAGCCCCAGCCTGGCAGAGCACTAGCCTCTGGGTTTTAATGAGCTGCCCTGGGTTAGAAACAGGACGTGACTGTGACTGGCTGAGAATCCTGAAGATCTTATTAAAGAATCATCTCCCTTGTACTTTGGGCTGAAATGCTCTTTCCAACCAAGGATCAAAGCAAACTTGACACACGTTCTCTCATTAATCTCCCCATCCCCTGGGGCGGGAGCAGCTGGGTAGCTGTTTTCTCTGGTTCTCAAAGGGGGAAGCTGATGCGACATTGACCTGGTGTGGCTTGTGGAAAGACCTCCGCCTTGGTCAGATGCTGAACAGGGACCAGGACCCAGGCATCCTAGCAGCGGCTATGCCAAGTGTCATCCACACTTTGTGCCCATGCCCCCAGCACCATCTCAGCAAGAAGGAAAACATCTCATTAGGCAAACAGACTCAGCCACACTGGCCCTCAGGAGGCGGGAGGAGAGAACTGTAAAGGTTATGAGCACTCCTTTGCCAGTGCCCTTTTTAATTTCCTGCTTAGAATGTTAGGCTGCTCTGTGGCTCCTCCTCAGCTAAAGCCCTCCCCATGGGAAGCTGCGACTGCCAGGAAATGTGGACCCAAGCATCCTCTGCCTTCACTTCCCTGGGTGCCAAAGTGGGGTTTCCTGGGGGTAGGTCTGTAAAAGTAGGAGACAGCAACCCTTTCTGCTGAAAATTAGGTACAGCCGGGCGCAGTGGCTCATGACTGTAATCCCAACATTTTGGGAGGCCAAGGCAGGCGAATCACCTGAGGTCAGGAGTTCGAGACCAGCTGGCCAACATGGTGAAACCTCGTCTCTACTAAAAATCCAAAAATTACCTGGCTGTGCTGGTGGGCGCCTATAATCCCAGCTACTCGGGAGGCTGAGGCAGGAGAATTGCTTGAACCTGGGAGGCAAAGGTTTTGCAGTGAGCTGAGATCACGCCATTGCACTCCAGTCTGGGCGACAGAGCGAGACTGTGTCTCAAAAAAAATAAAATAAAAAGAAAGAAAAAGAAAATTAGGTACAGTCCATCTATTTGAAAGTGTTTATAGAATACAGAATGCTAATTCCATAAAAGGGATTATAATTATTATACAAACATAAGGGACTATTACAACAATGTGATCATTGTAGCATAATATGTAATATCACTATAAGGCAGTATGACCCAGTGTGTAGTCAGACTGCCTGGATTGGACGGGCTCCATCACTCACTAGCATTGAGACCTTGGGCAAACTGCTTAACCCTCTTTGTCTCAATTTCTTCATTGAAAAATGAGTATAATAATAGTATCCATCTTGTGAGATTGCAATGGGGATAAAAGGAGATATGTGTAAGGTGCTTTGAACAGTTCCTGACACAGTGAGCACTTAGCTAATATGCTTACTATGGCAATCTGATTGCTGGGACAGGAATAGAATTACATACATGTAAAAGGATTATGGTTGGTTGATATCTTTCTCTTATTTTATATGGGAAAGAAGTTAAGAAGTTTAGGGGTGAGGGAACAGGAGTTTCAAATCAGCTCAGTTCTGTCTCATTCCCCAAGGAAAACCTTAGCTATCTGCTAAAGTGTCAGGTAGAAACCCCACTTTTCTTTGCTGAATGACCTTGGTATTTGTGACCCACCAGTGGAAGCTAGTCTTTACCTGGAAGGCATGCATCTATTCAGAATGCCCAGGAACAGCCCCTGTTCCTCACCTCTGTCAATATAGCCCTGGAGTTGGGCTGAACTTTTCCAGGATACATTCCAAAATTCCATCCCTACCCTTGGTACGCTGCATTCCAAGAATTCCATCCCTACCCTTTGTACACTGTTTCGAAAGAGAAACGAAAAACCAAGGAGAGTCTGGGGGAGATATAAGTAAGATATAAGATATGAGTAAATATGTGTTTGGAATTATTACCCAGTCAACATTAGGAAATCTGTTGAGTCACACTCTACATTAATAGATTAAAGAAGAAATATGTGTGATCACTTCAGCAAGTGCCAAAAAGCATTTTATAAAATTCAACACCCATTCCTACCTTCCTAATGGGCAGTGGAGGTGGGGAACTAAATATAGAAGAGCTGGTCGGGCGCGGTGGCTCAAGCCTGTAATCTCAGCACTTTGGGAGGCCGAGACGGGCGGATCACGAGGTCAGGAGATCGAGACCATCCTGGCTAACCCGGTGAAACCCCGTCTCTACAAAAAAATACAAAAAACTAGCCGGGCGAGGTGGCGAGCGACCATGGTCCCAGCTACTCGGGAGGCTGAGGCAGGAGAATGGCGTAAACCCGGAAGGCGGAGCTTGCAGTGAGCTGAGATCCGGTCACTGCACTCCAGCCCGGGTGACAGAGCAAGACTCCGTCTCAAAAAAAAGAAGAGCTAAAAATAGAAAGTAACTGTCATTATTTGCAAACGATATCATCGTTTAATTGAAAGACTTAAGAGAATCAATGACAATCTATTAGAACCAGTAAGGGAGTTGAGCAATGTGGCCAGATACAAGATCTGCATGCAGAAATCAGTAGCTTTCCTATCTTCTGGAAAAAAGGAGTTTGAAAATGTAATTTTAAAAGGAGTGGGTGGGTATAGTGGCTCACGCCTGTAATCCCAGCACTTTGGGAGGCCAAGGCAGATGGATCACTTGAGGTCAGGAGTTGGAGCCCCCCCCTCTACTAAAAATACAAAAATTAGCTGGGCGTGGTGGTGCACACCCGTAGTCCCAGCTGCTCAGAAGGTTGAGGCAAGAGAACCTGGGAGGTGGAGGTTGCAGTGAGCCGAGATGGTGCCACTGCACTCCAGCCTGGGCGATAGCGAGACTCAGTCTCAAAAAAAATAAAAATAAAAATAAAACAAAAAGCCTATACATAATATAGCAAAGATCATGTAATAACTGGTAATAAGCCTATCAGGAAATATATAATACCCATGTGAGGAAAATTATAAAATTTTACTAAAGACTGTAAAGGTGTGAATAAATGGAAAGAGATATTGGTTCCTAGGTGGGAACACTTGATATTGTAAAGATGCCAATTTTCCTCATATTAATCTATAAGTTCAAAATAATCCAAATTAAAATCTTAGAAGGATTTTTCATAGAAGTTCGTAAGCTGATTCTAAAACCATATGTAAGACAAGATGCCTAAAAATAGCCAAGAAAAAGAGCAATGAGGTGATATATGATAAAACCACAGTAATTACAAGAGTGAGGTACTGGAAAAGGAATGGACATAACGAAACGGAAGAGAAAGTCCAGAAACAAATTCATGTTTCTTTCTTTTTTTTTGAGATGGAGTCTGTCTCTGTCACCCAAGCTGGATTACAGTGGTGCGATCTCAGCTCACTGCAACCTCCGCCTCCCAAGTTCAAGTGGTTCTCCTACCTCAGCCTCCCGAGTAGCTGGGATTACAGGCACCTGCCATCATGCCTGACTAATTTTTGTATTTTTAGTAGAGACAGAGTTTCACCACATTGGCCAGGCTGGTCTCAAACTCCTGACCTCAAGTGATCTGCCAGCCTCAGCCTCCCAAAGTGCTAGGATTACAGGCGTGACCTCCCAAAGTGCTAGGATTATAGGCATGAGCCACCGCACCTGGCACAAACTCATGTTCCTTTTTTTTTTTTTTTTTTTGAAATGGAGTTTTACTCCTGTTGCCCAGGCTGGAGTGCAGTGGCATGATCTCAGCTTACCACAACCTCCACCTCCCAGGTTCAAGCAATTCTCCTGCCTCAGCCTCCCGAGTAGCTGGGACTACAGGTATGTGCCACCACACCCAGCTAATTTTGTATTTTTTGTAGAGAGGGGGTTCCCTCATGTTGGTCAAGCTGGTCTCGAACTTCCAACCTCAGGTGATCTGCCCACCTTGGCCTCCCAAAGTTCTAGGATTACAGGTGTGAGCTACCACACCCAGCTACAAATTCATGTTTCTAAGAGACTTTAGTTATGTTAAATTTGGCATTTCAAATTGGTGGAGGAAGAATACACTATTCAATAAATGACCTTGAGGATAATTGCTTACCAATTAGAAAGAAAATATATTTAGAAACCTCCTCACATAGTTTACACACAAAAAAAATTCCATCTCCATGACGACCTCAATGTGAGAAAGAAAAAGTATTAGACAGAAATATAAGAAGAGGGTTTATTACCTTGTAGAAGAAATGTCTTCTTAAGTATGGCATAAAAGCTATAAAATAAAAGATTGACATGTTTGACCATTTAAGTGTTAAAAACTTCACTACGGCTGGGGTAGGATTTTTTCCAGGAATGCATGGTTGGTTTGATACCAGGAATAATATCTAATAAATTAACATAGCAACAAAATAAGGGAGGAAAAAAACACATAAACATATTGGGATGGCCGGGTGAGGTGGCTCACGCCTGTCATCCTAGCACTTTGGGAGGCCAAAGTGGGCAGATCACCTGAGGTCAGGAGTTCGAGACCAGCCTGGCCAACATGGCAAAACACCATCTCTACTAAAAACACAAAAATTAGCCGGGCCTGCTGGCAGGCGCCTGTAATCCCAGCTATTGGGGAAGCTGAGGCAGGAGAATTGCTTGAACCTGGGAGGCGGAGGTTGCAGTGAGCTGAGATCATGCCACTGCACTCCAGCCTGGGTAACAAGAGTGAAACTCCGTCTCAAAAAAAAAAAAAAAAAATACATACATATGTGTGTGTGTGTGTGTGTGTGTGTGTGTGTGTATGGAGATACTAAAAGAGCATTGATAAAATTCTAGACTTTCCTAATAATAACCCCAAGTAAAACAAGAATAGAAGAAATTGCTAATGTGATAAAGACTACTTGTATAAAACTAATGTCTAAATAGGGAAACGCTAAAGCCATTTCCTTTAGAATCAGAAGCAAAACAGGAATGCACATTATCATAATTATTCAACATTGTTTTAGAAATTCTAGAGACTGCAATAGACAAGAAATGAAATATTGGGTATGAATATAGAGAAGAAAAGGTAAAAATTTTTTCCTCTTCTGATACATAATTGTATACTTGGAAAACCCAGTAAGTTCTAACAAAAATAAATGAAATTAATAAGAGAGTTTGGGGGTGGTAGATATAGCGTGAATATATAAAATTAGTTGTGTTCCTCCATACTAGTAATTATCAGCTGGAAATGTAAATGGGGAAAAGTGTTCCATCCACAGGAGCAATTAAGTACATAAAACACCTGAGAAATATATTAAAAGGACAATTACAGAACTAACTGAAGAGATAGAAAACTATAAAATCTTATTGAGGGACATAAAAAATATCTGAACAAAAAGAAAGGCAGTAGCCACAATCTTGCCTGAAAGGGTTTAATACACTTGGCTGCTAAAGGCTTATGTAAAGTAAAAAAATAAAAGGCTCAGTATAATAAATATGTAAATGTAATAGTTCAAACTGTAGTCCCAATAGGGTTTTTGAGGGAGGAGAGGACTCCAGGTTAGGGGTAGAATTGATAAAATTTTCTTAAAATCAAGTAGCATAATAAATGCCTGAAAATAGCCAAGAAAGCTATAGAAAAGAAAGAGTAATGAAGAGGTTCTTGCCTTACTAGCTGGAAAGCATACTGTAAAGTAATATCATGGAAACAGTGTGGCACTGGCCCAAGGATAGACAGAGCTACATGAAGGTTATGAAAAGTAAGAAAAAAAAAAAGAATAGACAAATGGATTCGTGGAACATAGTAGAAAGCCCAGTAAGAGGCCTTCAACAATATAGTCATTTGAGGCCTGGCGTGGTGGCTCACGCCTATAACCCCAACACTTTGGGAGGCCGAGGTGAGCGGATCACAAGGTCAGGATTTCGAGACCAGCCTGACCAACATGGTGAAGTCCCCTCTCTACTAAAAATACACACAAAAAATTAGCTGGGCATGGTGGCACGCGCCCGTAATCCCAGCTACTCAGGAGGCTGAGGCAGGGGAATCGCTTGAACCTGGGAGGCGGAGGTTGCAGTGAGCCGAGATCACGCCATTGCACTCCAGCCTGGGCGACAGAGCAAGAGTCCGTCTCAAATATATATATTTTTATATATAGTTTATATATAAATATATATATAAATATAATATAATATATTTATATATAAAAATGTTTTTATATATTATATATTATATATATATATAGTCATTTGAGTATGACAAAGATGGTATTTCAAGTGCGAAAGAGATATAATTGGTTTCGGCACCAATATTTTTACTCTCTTGAGGCATAAAACAGAGACCAGTCATTGGGAGTGGGTGGAGGGGGCCTTGGAGTGCTGAGGGGGCACCTGGTCAGGCCTGGGGTGGGATTGGCCCTCAGCTCCACCATGTCTCGGCCCAGGTGTCGCCACGGTGATGGCAGTGGAGGACAGCACGCTGCAAGTGGTGGTGCGGGTGCGGCCCCCCACCCCTCGGGAGCTGGACGGTCAGCGGCGGCCAGTGGTTCAGGTGGTGGACGAGCGGGTGCTGGTGTTTAACCCTGAGGAGACTGATGGAGGGCTCCCTGGCCTGAAGTGGGGCGGCACCCATGATGGCCCCAAGAAGAAGGGCAAAGACCTGACGTTTGTCTTTGACCGGATCTTTGGCGAGGCGGCCACCCAACAGGACGTGTTCCAGCACACCACGCACAGCATCCTAGACAGCTTCCTTCAGGGCTACAACTGCTCAGGTGAGAACCTCAGCCCTGCCTGGCAGTGGCCTGGCCTCCCTGCCTCCTCCTAAGGGAAGGGTTTCATGTGTCTTCTGGCACGTGCCCGCCTCCCCGAGGCTGGGCACGATTTACTAAGGAGTTCTGTACAATGTCCCATCATGCTCTGTGGGACCCCCATTCATTCATTCAGTCTATGGGGGAGGCACTCTACTGGGCCCAGGGCTGCACCAGCAAATCAGACAGGACAGTTCCTGTCCACTCGGTGCTCACAGTCTAGAGGGGAGAAGACACCACTCACAGATCACACCCACAGTGTGTGGCGATAAACCAGGGTAAATGGTAAGACGGAGATAACTGTGGGCCTTCAACACCAAAAGCTGCCTCGCCTACAGAAGGAAGGCATAGCCCACACCCATAGTGGAGATCCGGTCATCCCAAATCCACTGGCCTATGGGGCAGCAGAACAAACACACAGAGAACTCCAACCCTGCAGTGGGAACATGGAGGGTGCGATTAGTGGGAGCAGTGGACCAGGGAACACAGGAGGCAAAGGAAAGGGGCTTGAGGGAGGAGGGAAGGTCTGAGCTAGGTGGCAAGGCACTGGGGTCCTCCTCCTTACTCTGTCCTCTGCAGTGTTTGCCTACGGGGCTACCGGGGCTGGGAAGACACACACCATGCTGGGAAGGGAGGCGGACCCCGGCATCATGTACCTGACCACCGTGGAACTGTACAGGCGCCTGGAGGCCCGCCAGCAGGAGAAGTGCTTCGAGGTGCTCATCAGCTACCAGGAGGTCAGCTGCCCCTGCCCTGGGCCTCGTTTTCACAACCACCTGGGGGGAAGCAAGCCCATGGGGTGGAGTGAGCTGGTGTGGGACAGGGTGGCAGGAAATGGAGAGCTGGGGCCCTTCAAGGAGATAGATACAGCTCAGTGAAATGCTGCGCTGGAGACACCCGCCCGTTCACCCTGCTGTGGTCATATAACACAGTCCTGGGAAGCACCACTCCTGTGGGTGTCTCAGATACACCCCAGCCTCAGCTCCCCTGTCCAGCCGCTAGGGAGAGGTTTCCTGATGGGCCGCTCTCCCTCAGGCCTCTTCCTTTCTCCCTTTCTCAGGTGTACAACGAGCAGATCCATGACCTCCTGGAACCCAAGGGGCCCCTTGCCATCCGCGAGGACCCTGACAAGGGGGTGGTGGTGCAAGGACTTTCTTTCCACCAGGTGTGGGATTGGGCTTGGGTAGGACGATTGGCCCCGTGGGTCCTCGGGGTTCCCTCACAAAACTGTTTGGGGATGCCCTAGGTCCTGTGATGGTGGTGGCAGTGGTGGTGGTATCAAGGGGGTGATGTAGGTTCTGAAGAGCAGCCCTTCCTGTTAGGGGAAAAGTCCTGGTCGGGGAACCCACAGCCCCGTTCCTGGGCCTCTCTTCTGTAGCCAGCCTCAGCTGAGCAGCTGCTGGAGATGCTGACCAGGGGGAACCGTAACCGCACACAGCACCCCACTGATGCCAACGCGACTTCCTCCCGCTCCCATGCCATCTTCCAGGTGAGGTCATGGGTCAGAGCCTGAAACCAGGGCTCCTGATGCCTAGCTCCCCCTCACCCCTGCCATCTCCCTTCAGATCTTTGTGAAGCAGCAGGACAGGGTTCCAGGACTGACCCAGGCTGTCCAGATGGCCAAGATGAGCCTGATTGACCTAGCTGGCTCAGAGCGGGCATCCAGCACCCATGCGAAGGGGGAGCGGCTGCGGGAGGGGGCCAACATCAACCGATCTCTGCTGGCTCTCATCAACGTCCTCAACGCCTTGGCCGACGCAAAGGTAAAGCGGCGCAGGCCAGCGTTCCCCCTAGGATAGCAACTGAGCACCTGAACCCAGGGCCAAAGGCCACAGGTCCCCATCCTGGGTCCGTGCCATCAGCCTCCTTACCCTACACCCGCTCACTGCACCCCCCAGGGCCGCAAGACCCATGTGCCCTACCGGGACAGCAAACTGACCCGCCTGCTCAAAGACTCCCTCGGGGGCAACTGCCGCACCGTGATGATCGCTGCCATCAGCCCCTCCAGCCTGGCCTACGAGGACACGTATAACACCCTCAAATATGCCGACCGGGCCAAGGAGATCAGGCTCTCGGTGCGTGCTTCCGCCGGGGAGCAGGGAAGGGTGGCACCTAAGCAGCTCCCACAGATCCCTGGGCCAAGTGTCCCCAAGGCAGAGGAAAGAAGTTCCTCTGGCCTGGGCATGGTGGCTCATGCCTGTAATCCCAGCACTTTGGGAGGCCGAGGTGGGCAGATCACCAGAGGTCAGGAGTTCGAGACCAGCCTGGGCAGCACGGTGAAACCCCGTCTCTACTAAAAATACAAAAATTTGCCGGGCATGGTGGTGGGCGCCTGTAATCCCAGCTACTCCGGAGGCTGAGGCAGAAGAATCATTTGAACCTAAGAGGTGACGGTTGCAATGAGCTGGGATAATGCCACTGCACTCCAGCCTGGGCGACAGAGCTAGACTCTGTCTCAAAAAAAAAGAAGTTCCTCTGTCTTCAGAGAGTCTTTGTGATAGAAGCAACACAGTCCTCATCCCTGGGTGGGAAGTCACCAGCTGAGAGGGGCAAGATGGTCTCCAAAACCAAGGGAGACAGCAGGACGGTGGCCTCTCATTGGCCAGTGGTCTAGTTCAGACTTGTTTTTAGCAGCAGGAGCATATTTTCAGCAAAACATAAACACCGATATATGCTTTCTGCCACATCTGCTTGACCCCTATCTCCCTCCCTCCCTCCCTCCCCTAGGGAGCCCTGGCTCTCCTGGGACCACTGCAAGAACACCCTAACCCTGGCAAGACGGTCTTATTCGTGGAGTCGGGGGTCTTCTGCCCCTCACTGTGGTCTTAGGCATGATACTGACCTTCTCTGCTGTGTCTCCCCACTTGCGAGGGTGGGTCATGGGGACATGGGTGAGACCTAGCGCAGTGCCTGGCCGTCGGAGGTAACTGATAAAAGCTGCTTTGAATGAATAAATAAATCTCTCTCCTATTCCCCATCTCAGCTGAAGAGCAACGTGACCAGCCTGGACTGTCACATCAGCCAGTATGCTACCATCTGCCAACAGCTCCAGGCTGAGGTGAGGAGCCTGCCCTGGGGGCAGGCTAGGGGGCAGAGAGCCAGAGGCAGGAGCTTGAGGGTGTGACCGGGACTCTGTCTGCCCCTCCCCTCCTGTGCTTAGCCGGGGTTCTCTGGGGCTGGGCTGGGCTGCTTCTGTTCCAGGTAGCCGCTCTGAGGAAGAAGCTCCAAGTATATGAAGGGGGAGGCCAACCCCCAAAACAGTACCTCCCAAGATCCCCCAAGTCGGGACCACCACAACAGTGAGTTCCACTGCCCATTCCCACCCCCACCCTGCAGCTCAGCCAGGATGGGGAGCCAGGCCCTCTTCTCCAGTTTCTGGAAGAATAGGACTCCTTGCTTCTGCTCCAATCCCTAGGGTTAAGGGTTCACACCCAGTGCTGTGTCCAGTGAGTAAATGGCACCCCAGCCCATAAGAGCAGGGCCTACTATTTGAGAGAAGGTGAACTTAGGGTGTTCGCAAACCAGAAAATCCCTGACCCCTCCTACCCTCAGCTACTGCCCATTTGTCACCTAAGCATCTGTCCCTTATGGACTCTATATGACCTGGGTGCCACAGAGATCCCACCCGTCCCCTGCTCTCCCACCTGGCCCACATCCTGCCCCTCAAACCCTCCTTTCCCTCTTAGCCTTCCCAGCTCCCCCTTGCCACCCCACCCTCCCAGCCTGCCCTGTACTCCAGAGCTCCCTGCAGGGCCTAGAGCCCTTCAAGAGGAGAGTCTGGGGACAGAGGCCCAGGTGGAGAGGGCCATGGAAGGGAACTCTTCAGACCAGGAGCAGTCCCCAAAGGACCAGGGTGAAGGCCCAGCTGAGGAGGTAGGACTTGGGGGTGTGAGGCCTGGGTAACGGAAGGGCTTGGAGCTGGTGGGATATTGGAAAAAATGCCTCTCCCTGATTCAGAGTCCCTTCAGTCCCGTCTCTCTATGTGGATGTCTTGTACCTTCGTCATTAGGAGGATTTCAGATTCTGGGCAGGAAAAAGAAATGATCCATCAGATCGTTGTGTGTTTGGAAGTGACCAAGACCTAGTCATTCTAGGAGCTCTCATTTCCACTCTTGTAGGACGGAAGGATTTTAGAAACTGTTTATAAAGGTGGGGAGGCCATCCTGGCCCCTCTACTTGTGCCTTCTCCTTCCTCTTTAGGTTCTAACACAGATGCCAGAGCAGAACCCCACACATGCACTGCCAGAGTCCCCTGGCCTGACCCTGCAGCCCAACCCAGTTGTGGGCCACCTCTCAGCACAGGAACTGGAACGAGATTGTTCTAAACAGTAGGTATCTTCTTGCTGTATTCTGGAATCCAGGTGGGAAGTGATGGGTTCAGCCTCCCTGGGGGTGGGAATTGGTGTTAAGCACATCACAAAATCTCTGTCTCTTCATCAGCACTGTCCTTTACCGGGTTTCACCTCTTTGATGTTATCATCACCTACTCAATTAGCTTATCACGTCTACGTATTCCTCTACATAGCTGGCTGCCCAGCAGGAGAGGGAAGCAAAACGCCAGAGTCCATCCAAGCAGCCAGCAGGCCTTGGGTCAGAGCAGGGCGGCTGGGACTTGCGCTTTGCTTTCCAGTCTGAGGCCAGGCTGCCCATCTACAGCGAGGAGGGGGCAGCCAAGGGAAGCTGAACGTCAGGCTGGGGAAAGGACAGCCTTCCTGAGCCAGTGTTTATCGTGTGTCTTCATCAACGGATTGACTGTGGCTATTTATTCATTTATTCTCAGAAGTAAATATCAACCACTACTCAAAGCCAAAGAAAAATGGATTTTGGACTATTCTTTCTATGCTTCATAGAAAGATGCTGCTAATATTTTTCTCCTTGGCCCCTAGTTCCTAAATCCCCTGCCACTTAGCTCTGTTACTGCCATCCCGTTCTTCCCTCCCCAGCACGCTTCACGCTAGGCAGTGTATTTAAAGCTTCTGGACAGAAGGGCCTGTTTAATTTTATTTCTTGTTGGGGAGTGTCTGTTCCCGACTCAGCAAAAATGCTGCAGTCTGAATAATCGGCAGCTCATTATCTGTCTCCTGCTATCAGGTCCTGCCCAGGGCCCTGGAGAGGAAAGGATGCACTGCTGGGACGTCCCCCTCATCTCCCGGGGAACAACCATGAGCTCCTACCAATGACCCAGAGCCCATCTGCTAGGGGTCCCCTGTTATGAGGAGAGAGGACACCAGGGTCCTTATTTCTGCCCTGGCTTTGTGGTCTCCAATAGATTGCTTCAACCTTGGCCTTGACTTGCGGATCATAGTCCCCAGTCTCCCTACTTCTCGGGGATGAACTACTAATAAAATGTAACAAATCTCCATGTTGGAAATGTCCTAACAACCAGATCATTGAAAATATTTCCCTTTGATTTTAGAATTTAGAATCTTGGACCACTAGAGCACTGAGTAGATCTTAGATTTTCCAATTCAGTGGTTTTTCAGATTTTTTTTTTATTGTTTTTTGCTACAATGAAATCTAATGCATAGAACAGTCAAAACAGAGTTACTCTGTCTGATGGGTTTTTGAAACCTAATTTGAAAACTCCTGATTTAGACCAGCTCCCCATTTATCAGATGGGGCACTGGAGCCTTTGTTCAGGCTCACATAGCAAGAGGGACGGGGCCAGAGCCTGGATATTTCCCCCAAACGCCCACGCTTCACAATTGTCTAATCTTCCTTGTAATGTGTGGCTCGTGCAGATATAGAATGAGTTTCCACTGTGTCCATTTTAATTTATATCCTGCCTTTTTTCAAAAAGGCCTCGAGGCTGCATTATAAAATGAGTTTGTGTTCCCTGAGCACACCCTGACTGAGGGCAGTGGAGGGGGCTTCAGAGATGTCCAGGCTGGTAGAACTACCTGAGGATAAATCATTTTCCATGGATAATTCCCACTGAGATAATTGTGTTTATTCTTTTATCATAGGTGTGCCTTACAGAAAGAAAATATGCTTTATTAGAATCTAAATTTACAACCTCAATAATCTCATTACCCTCGTCATTTCCTTTAAATAGCCCCCCAGTGCCTGTGAAATACACTTTGATTCACACATACTTTTTCAGGATCCCAATCATTAAATAGAAAGCATGGACTGAATGTGTTTTTGAGGGTTTTCTTAGAACCACGATGAACATACCCTATCTTACATAATCTCCTCTTATCCTAACCAGCAAGATGGTATTATTTCCATTTTACAGGAAACAATAGTTAGCTAGACCTACAGTGCTTATTACATGCCAGGTATTCTTTAAACATTTTGTCTGTAAAGTAACTCATTCAGTCTTTCCAATAACCCTATGAGGTGGGTGCATTTATTATCCCCATTCTCAGGTTGTGGAGACTGAGGTTAACCAGTGCATCCGAGATCACAAACCTGGGAGGTATTGGAGCCAGGATTTGAGCAGGAAACTGGCAGTCTAACTTGAGCTGGGCTCTTAACTGCTCCCTTGCACTGCCCTTAGGGTAGATGAACTCATGATTGCAGCGCTAGTAAGTGGCAGAGCCAAGAGGAGACTCAGACCTTCTGAGTTCAGGGCCATCCAGTGCCCTTTCCTTATTTCTCAGATCACTGTCTTTGTCATGGGACGTGTTTAGTGGGCGACACCTCCCACCATTACCTGTGGCCATCCTGGCCAGCCTTGGCCTTCAGCAAAAGTATAGCAGAGCAGGAGCAGGAGCAGAGCAGGCTGGGAGGGTGGTGAGCCTGGCCAGCCCGTCTGGAGCGAGGCAGGAGGGAACCAGGGGAGCAGTTCAGGCTCCTCAGCCACAGCTGGAGTGATGAGGACAGGTGCATGGCATAGAGGCTCCTGGTCAGGCTGGGTATGAGCAGGGCTGGGAATCTCTTCTGTTCCAGGTTGGCCCTTAAGGTGCTGTGCCTGGCCCAGCGGCAGTACTCCCTGCTCCAAGCAGCCAACCTCCTGACCCCCGACATGATCACGGAGTTTGAGACCCTACAGCAGCTGGTGCAAGAGGAAAAAACTGAGCCTGGGGCAGAGGCCTCTAGCACTTCTGGCCTGGCCAGTGGGGCACCTCTGACTCAGGAGCTGTGTTCAGAGTCAAGTGAGTCTCATCCTGCTCTCCCTGCCTATGGGTGCTGTCTTCAAGGCCCCACTGGGGCTGAGGGGTGTCCAGGGGCCTCAGTTACTGGGTTTTGCTGCTGTAGGAGGCTGGGCCCCTGGGATCCTAGACTTCTGCACACAGAGTGGCCCCAGGAGACCTGAGGGGTTCTGGGCTCCTTCATGTCTCCAGTGTCTGGCTCCCCAAGTTCTACAAATTCTCCTTCCTTCTGTGCAGTCCCTGTGCAGTCTCCTCTCCACCCAGAGCCTCCAGGACACACTGGCCCTGTGACCCGGACCATGGCGAGGCGACTGAGTGGCCCCCTGCACACGCTGGGGGTCCCATCTGGACCTAACTACACACCAGCCCAGGAATCCCAATGGCCCATGGAGAAGAAGAAGAGGAGGAGACCAAGCCCCT
The DNA here is from genome assembly GCF_047675955.1 of Chlorocebus sabaeus. NCBI lineage: Eukaryota > Metazoa > Chordata > Mammalia > Primates > Cercopithecidae > Chlorocebus > Chlorocebus sabaeus. Next base: position 66,863,901 of record NC_132919.1, read on the forward strand.
TGGATCCAGACAGTCCCATGGCCCCAAAGCGGGGCACCAAGCGCCAGCGCCAGTCCTTCCTGCCCTGCCTGAGGAGAGGGTCTCTGCCTGACGCCCAACCTTCACAGGGGCCCAGCACCCCCAAAGGAGAAAGGGCCTCCTCCCCCTGCCATTCCCCTCACTTTTGCCCAACCACAGTCATCAAAAGCCGGGTGCCCCTAGGCCCTTCCGCCATGCAGAACTGCTCCACCCCGCTGGCCCTGCCCACTCGAGACCTCAACGCCACCTTCGATCTCTCCGAGGAGCCTCCCTCAAAGCCCAGTTTCCATGAATGCATTGGCTGGGACAAAATCCCCCAGGAGCTGAGCAGGCTAGGCCAGCCCTTCATCCCCAGGTGGGTCTCCCAGTCTCGTTCCACCCCTTCCGTCGGGGTCATGGGTCAGCAAGGGACTTCTTGGTGCTGCTGAGAAATATGGAGGACAGCGTGACGTGTGGAGCTGGGACGGTTCCTATCTGTTCCCCTTTGGTTGTGATCCGCTTTGCTCCCCAGGCCCAGGAGAGCCTATACAGCTATACAGCTGCCAAGGAGGCGTCACTTCCCTCGGGGCGCCTGCCTGGTCTGTCCATGCTGCAAAGCCACCCACTCTGTGCTGGTTTGTAGCATGCTCATGCGTAGCTAATGGGACCCCAACTTGGAAAGAGTCAGCAGGGAACAGGAATGTACTAGGGGAGCCCAACACTACTGTTCCTGTCTTTACTCGGGCTCTTTGACCTGGGCTGCATTCTATGTTCCACTAGGAAATACCTCTTTCTGCCACTTCTACTCCAGATTTTGGCCTCCGGCCCAGCATCTGGAACAGGAAAGGGGGTCCTTAGAAAACTCAGTTCAGTATTTTCCAGTGAGAAGATGAAGCTCTCACTCCCCCTTTCCACACACATGGCAGGGAAGGGGAACAGCAGCCCGCTCAGGACAGTCCAAGGCCAAGAACCAGTGGCAGACTGACCTGCACCTGTGGTGCAGAGGCTGGCAGGCTCTGCCTACCTGTGCCCCGCCCCCTTCCACAGCCCAAGAAGCAGCTCTTGGTAACAAGCGCAGAGCCGGGCAGGTGGAAGGGTGAAACTGTTTGAACTCCAGTTCCCTGGGTGCACCAGAAACTGACATCTGGATGTCCTCCCAGAGCAGGCCTGTCACTCAGCTGTCAGCCAGGCAGAGTAAGGCAGGGAGAGGAATCCACCTCTTTGTAGAAGAAACCTCAGAGGTCATCTTGTCCAACCACCCTCCCCCATGCCTGAGCTGGGAGCTGGAGGGAGGAAGTGGCTGGCCCTGCTTCTGGTTCCCTGCTGATCGGCCTCCTTCCCCTCCCTCCCTCCCTAGGGGATCCATGCCCCTATTCACCATGAAGGGTCCCAAGCCAACATCTTCCCTCCCTGGGACCTCTGCCTGCCAGAAGAAGCGCATTGCGAGGTGAGATTTTGGAGGGGTCAGTTGTCTGGGAGAAGGAGCTCGCTCTCAGCAGGGCAGCAGACACCTGGGCTGACTCTGGGCCCCCAGTGTCTCTGTCTCTGGACCCCCCGAGCAAGCAGCTGAGGTCCTGTGAGCAGGGTGCGCATCTAGTTCTCCACCTGAGGTTTCCTTGGCCCTTGCTATCCCAGGATCACCCAGAGCTGATCCACGAGGGAGGCGCTCAGCACCCATTGGTCCGTGAGGGAGGTGCTGCACACCATTAATCCAGCAAAGGGACTCTCCATCCTCACCGCTACTTCCCTCTCATATCCCCAACCCTAGACACTGCCTCTCCCGCCCTTAGATCCGGCTCTGGAAGCTCCTGCTGGAGCCCAGCATCCTTTGCTCTCAGAGCTTAGTGTTGAGTATTTACATGCCCCACTCAATGCACACCCATAGTCCAGAGACAGGGCCGTAACCGTCCACCTTCCCTCCTTTCCTCCCTCAGTTCCTCAGTCTCCCGTGGCCGCAGCCGCATCGCCCGCCTCCCCAGCAGCACTTTGAAGAGGCCAGCTGGGCCCCTTGTACTCCCAGGTGACTGGCACTAGGGACAGGGATAGCCTGGGCCATGGAGGCCAATGAAGACAAGAAGCAGGAGGGCGCAGGGGGGTGCTGAGACCCAGAAGAAAGGAGGGCCTAGGGTATTGCCAAGCATCTCACGGACACTGCTGATGAGACAGGTGGGGGGTGGGCTGGAGGACGGGGACAGAGCCTCACTTTCCTTCCTCGCTGCACTCCCCGCCACCCATCCAACTGGCCTGCAGAGCTGCCCTTGAGTCCCCTGTGCCCTAGCAACCAGAGGAGTGGAAAGGACCTCATCAGGGTGGGGAGAGTGCTGTCAGCGGGGAATGGCGTCACCAAGGTGTCCTGACCGCGAGAATGTCCTGATCACCAAGGTGTCCTAACCCACCGGCCCCTCTATGCTGGATAGACCTGGAGCCACCTGCACCAGGAGCTGGACCTGCCTTCCTTACCTGGGAGCAATTAGTGCCAACACACCTTCGCTGTATTAACATCCCTTCCCAGACATCATCCTGCTACTCACCCTCTGTTAATCTCCTGTTACACTCAACTTCTTAGCATGTACATATTCATTTGTGAGTGTTAACGTGCTGCTATTTTTTGGTTTTGGTTTTGGTTTTGAGATGGAGTCTCACTCTGTCGCCCAGGCCGGAGTGCAGTGGTACGATCTCGGCTCACTGCAACCTCCGCCTCCTGGGTTCAAGTAATTCTCCTGCCTCAGCTTTCCAAGTAGCTGGGATTACAGGTGCCCACCACCATGCCCAGCTAATTTTCATCTGTTTAATAGAGATGAGGTTTTGCCATGTTGGCCAGGCTAGTCTTGAACTCCTGACCTCAGGTGATCCGCTTGCCTCAGCTTCCCAAAGTGCTGAGATTATAGGCGTGAGCCACCGCACCTGACCCGTGTTGCTGTTTTAAAGGTGCTGCCATGTTCCCCCCTCATTTTTAATTTTTATTTTGCTTGAGACAGAATCTTGCTCTGTGACCCAGGCTGGAGTGCAGTTGCGTGATCTCGGCTCACTGCAACCTCCGCCTCCCAGGTTACTCTCCTGCCTCAGCCTCCCTAGTAGCTGGGACTACAGGTCCCCCTGCCACCACGCCCAGCTAATTTTTTTGTATTTGTAGTAGAGACGGGGTTTCACCGTGTTAGCCAGGCTAGTCTCAATCTCCTGACCTCGTGATCCACCTGCCTCAGCCTCCCAAAGTGCTGGGATTACAGGCATGAGCCACCGCGCCCGGCCTCCCCTCTCATTTATGATGCCCTCCGTGCAGGCAGACAGCTCTTGGGCTCTTTTCCCCACCTGTCTCTAACACAGGCCCCACAGTGTTGGCCATGGGCAGTGGAGGAGGAGTGAGGATGGGTTGGGGAGCTGGGAGTCGCAGCTTGGCTCTTCCTGGTTTCTGAGATGGACATCTTCATCCCTACTCCCCTCAGTCCCCAACCACAGTCCTGGTGAAGATGTGGATGATAATGGTGCCTTGATTTCCAAATGAAGACAGCTTTATTGTTTCACTCTATTGTAAATAGGATACACGTTCAGTGTAAAAGTGTAAAGAAAGGGGAATTCAGCCTTAATGCTGCACCCAGATACAAATGCTAATGATACTTGGGTTTATAGCCTTCTGATCCTTTATTTCTGCATATATATAGAGAGATATATACATATATTTTTGGTATAACAGTAAACCGTCTCCATCCTTGGTGTGTGTGTCTCTCTGTACACCTAGATAGGATAGCAACACCTTCCCTTTCTCACCTTCCTACTCTTAAGACCTCAGGAAACTTCTGAGTATATACAGAAAACAGTTATCACTCTGCCTCCTCCTGGAGCCTGAGGTCTGAGCCCAGCTCTTCAATCCACAGCCCAATACACCTTGAAGGGCCTCCTCTTCTCCATGGGTTTGGGGGTAATTGCATCTGGAGGTCTGTTCCACCCTTCTACAGCCTTGGGGGTGGGTTGCTAGGAGTTCTGCCTTCTTAGTGGTCACCAGGTCTTAGGTGAGGCTCCAAGCTAAACCCCGCAGGCCTGAGTCCAGTGCAGTCTGCTATGCCGCCATGCCTCCACCTGGTTCGTGACTTCCATCTCCACTCCCTTGGATTGTGCAACAGTGCCACCTAAGTTTCCCTCCATTCTCCCCATGAAAATATGGTTGGCTGAATGAATTAATAGTGTAAACAAAATTACAGGAGTCTGTGTTTAACCTGCTTCTGAAAACAAACATGTTAAAGGTATTCAGAGCATTGTGAGAAGCATATAAATAAATGCGGCTAATTTCAAGTGAGTCCTGGCTGTTCTGGGGGAGCAGCCTCTACCAGGTCAGCCCCTCAGCTCTGAGCCCTTTTTGTTTCTGTTTTGTTTTGTTTTGAGACAGAGTCTCACTGCAACTCCCAGGCTGTAGTGCAGTGGTGCGATCTCGCACCACTTGTACTGCAAGCTCTGCTTCACCGGTTCAAACGATTCTCCTGCTTCAGTCTCCCAAAGTGCTGGGACTACAGGTGTGAGCTACCACACCTGGCTCACACCTCTATTTTTAGTAGAGACAGGGTTTCACCATGGTGGGCAGGCTGGTCTCGAACTCCTGACCTCAAGTGATCCACCCACCTCGGCTTCCCAAAGTGCTAGGACTACAGGCATGAGCCACCGTGCCCGGCCTCTGAGCCCTTTTTGGAGTAGAGGAAAGAATAGCCAGGAGCATCGAGCACCCACTGGCTGCCAGGCCCTTCACCGAGCTGCGTCACCTCATAAGGGAGATAATGATAGGCTCCAAAAAGGTCACAAAACTTGCCCAGAGTTAGACTCAAGTGTTCTGGATCTGAGGTCTGCTTCTCTGCCTCACACCGAGCTGCTCTCCTCCAGAAGTGAATAATGTCTGCTCACTTCTAGAGGGAAGTGAAAAGGACAGACATTTCATGTGCTTGGGGTTCCCTCCTTTCCAATTAGTCTTAATGAGGTTTCCCCCAACTCTGTACCATGATTTCCAGAGAAGCAGTCACAGATTCACATCATCATAGCCCCCAGCACCCTGGCATGGTGCCTTGACCTCAGGAGGCCTTGCTGAGTGTTGGTTGGATTCAAATTGAATAACATCCGCCATTTCCCGGGGCTTTCACATATATTATCTTATTTGATCATCACCATCACCCCTGCAAGTGCGGAGGCAGCAGGCACAGGGCAAGGCAGCTGGTAACGAGGGCCAGGAGGGCAACCTTCACCCAATAGGGTCCGTTGCACGGGGCAGAATTTTGCCTGGGCCGGGGGCAGCTCAAGTGGAAGAGGTCACTCTTGACAAGCGTGTTCTACAGCTGGTCATGCACTCGGCAAACATTTGTGGCTGTGTGGTGCAAGCTGTGCTCCCAGGTGACCCATTAAATTCACAAAGACTCTATGGTGATGGAGTCAAGCATGTGCGGCTCCTGCCCTCAATCACAGGAGGTCGGGCTGAGAGTGCTCACTCGCAGTGTGGCGTCCCCCACGCCAGGAGGCAGCTTGGCTGGTCTGAGCTTTGAGCTTCGCAGGGAGCTGGCAGGGGCTCCAGGGTGCAGCAAGCTGACAGCCAGCTCCCAGCTGACCTCCGTGGGCGGCGATGAGACTCAGATTGGATTGTTCTTACATAAAGAGTCATCCATGAGAAGTGACGATCGATGGCTCCCCATCCGCTGAGGACCCAGCCTTGTCTAATGCCCCCCTCTCCCTGCCTCATCCTGCCTCTTCCACCCCGAAGGCCTGGCAGAGCCTCTCACTCCACCTCTATGAGTTTAGAAATCCTCATGCCCCAGGCCTTTTATGCCAACCTCCTTGCTTGACTCAGTCCCCACAGCTCACACCTGGGTCCCCACCCTGGGGTACAAATCCTGCCCAGTTCAGAGAACCAGGCTCAGTGCCAGGGGCTGAAAACAGAACAAGACATGGTCCCTCCAAGCACAAAATCAGGATGGCACCTGTTCCTATCACCTGAGTGTAAGCCAAAATCTCAATCAGTGTTGGTATCTGCCAAGGAGAAGGGGTTGGGTTTTCTCTCTGTGTCCCCCTTACACATGGCTATCAGCTTGACCCACAAAGGGGACTTCATCACCACCTGGGGAGCCTCTTTGAGGTACTAACTCAGGAGTGCTGCCTCCCAGATCCCCAGATTCCCCTAGGAATGTCCCCTTGGCTCTTGGTCATGTCTGGAGCATCCCAGCTCCCAGGCAGAATTTGGTTCATGGTCATCTTCCCTTCTTCCATGGTTCTTTGTGAAGAAGGATCCAGGAGGGCTTGAGATAAAGAATGTGGGGGCCGGCATGGTGGTTCATACCTGTAATCCCAGCACTTTGGGAGGCCGAGGTGGGAGGATCACTTGAGGTCAGGAGCTCAAGACCAGCCTAGCCAACATGGTGAAACCCCGTCTCCACTAAAAATACAAAAATTTACCCGGGTATGGTGTAATCCCAGCTACTTGGGAGGCTAAGGCAGGAGAATCACTTGAACCTGAGAGGCAGAAGCTGCAGTGAGCCGAGAGATCGTGCCACTGCACTCCAGCCTGGGTGACAGAGTGAGACTCCGCCTCAAAAAAAAAAAGAATGTGGGGCAGGGGAATCACCACAGGGGCCCCACCAGAGATGGTGGCTGTGTTTTCCAGCTCACCCTGAGGGCTTCCCCCAGCTCACATGCAGCCCTCCTGCTTCCGTTCTCCGTTCTCCAGCTCATCCTGTCCATTTGGAGGACTGCTGGGTTGGCCACTCGCCAGCCGCTCCTCCCACCAGGGCCACATCTGGTCCCCGCCTTTCACCCTCCAGAGGGAGCCAATCAGGGAGGTTGAGGAGAGTGGGGAACAGAGCAGATCAGGGAAAGCAATTAAAAAGCTGCTCTCAGGGTTACAAGCTGGGAGGTCGGGGGGCAGGCTGGAGCAGGCCCTGGCTGGGTGGGGAAAAGCAAAGAAGAATGGGCCTGAGCTTATCAACCCCAGCGCAGCAGCCTGGGGTCTGTGAAGGTGAGTGAGCCAATGCTGAGAAGGCCAGGGAAGGGCAAGGGGAAGGGACCCAGGGTTCGGTCAGGAACCATTCTGCAGCCACAGGAGTCGGTTCTAGACAGCAGAGCCTGGCAGGGCACACGCTGAGGATGCGGGTAAGGAATGGGCCCTACCCTGAGGCAGCCCCCTCTCCAACAGAATGGGAGCTCCTGCCCTCAAGGAGCTCCCATCTGACAATGAGCCATGGGTTCTAACCCGGGAGCACCTATCCAAGGGAAGAGGATGACTCCTGTCCTGTGGGCGCTTTAGCCTGGGATTGGGAGAAACACTGTCCTTAGAGAGACCCCAGTTTGCTGGGAAGACATAGGTCCTAGCATCAGGAAGTCCCCATCTGTTGGGGGAAAGGCATGGGCCCTCTCCTTGTAAAGCTCCAGGCTGAGATGCAAATGAGACCCACACCCGAGAGAGAGTGACACAGAGAGCTTTTCAAACTGGATGGAGTTGTGGGGCTCAAGTCTAGGGATGGGGAGGGGTGAGGGTGGGGAAAACAGCACCCACTGGGGGAGTCAGAGAGCCAAGAAAGCAGGTGGGAAAGCAGTCTCTACTCTGAGCCGGCAGAGAGAACTTGCTTGTGGAGATGAAGCCACCACCAGCTCGTGGCCTGGGGGTAGACAGTGCTGGCTCTCCCCCGTGCCTCACCAGCTGCTGCCCTCTGTCCCATCCACACTGCCAAGTAACTGCTCTTGGGGGAGGGATGTCCACTTACTCCCAAAGGAGTTAACAGGACACAGGAGCCCCTTCAGAGGCCCCAGCTCCCGCCCCTCCGCCAACCCCATCGCAGATCCCCTAACATGTCGATAGGTAAAGCCCCTGGGAGGTGTTATGAAATGGAAGCTCTAATTTGTCAAGCACCTGCTGTGTCCAGCTTTCACTGATTTTATTCTTACAACTACCTGGGGAGCAGTCATGGCTGAATCCCCATTTTACAGACATAGAAATGAAGACTCAGGCAAGGTTCTTGAAGTCATCAAAGACTGCATAGCTATTGAGTGGCCAAGGCTTTGCTCCCTCTCCTTGAGGACAGTGCTATGGCAGTCAGAGTCAAGTCTAGAGAACAAAGGGGGTGATGCCTCTGGGTGAAACAAATCTGGGTTTTAGAAAACTCCACCTGCAGCTACCAGACAGGCTTTCTCCCTGCCTCTAAACTGCGGTGGCTGTGGCCGCTCACACCTGACCAGCTGAGCAACGCCATCTAGTGGCCACTAGGCTCAGTTCCCTTCCACAGGAACGGGTCATGGATGAACAGACTTGCTGGTCACCAAGGCTCAGCCAGAGACACTGTGTTCTCTTCACCCAACTTGCTGACCACCACGCCGTGCCAGGTACTGGGCCAGGGCCAAGGGACCAAGCAGAACCAGTGGGCAGCAGTCACGTGGTAAAACTGCCGTTTGAATTAGAGGCTGGCCTATTTGCAAACACCAGGCACCTTGGGTGTGGGTTGATGCCACATACGGGGTTGGTCTGTCCCAGGAGGCATCTGGGCTTTACCCTGTAAGCAGAAGGTCATCTAGCAGATTCTGATGCAAGGGAAGGGCACGGGGAGGTCATCTTGTCCCCACCTCGGCTTGAAGCAGGAACAGCTTGGCTGTAGGCTCCTTGAAAGGGCATCTAGGCATCTCTCTCCATGGCTGGTACTATCCTGTTGTGCAGTCTAGGCGCCAGTCTAGGGTTTGGCCTGAGGCTTTAGAAGTTGGGGCCTTCCAGGCCGGGCGCGGTGGCTCATGCCTGTAATCCCAGCACTTTGGGAGGCCGAGGCGGGCAGATCACGAGGTCAGGAGATTGAGACCATCCTGGCTAACACGGTGAAACCCCGTCTCTACTAAAAATACAAAAAAATTAGCTGGGCGTGGTGGCGGGGGGACCTGTAGTCCCAGCTACTTGGGAGGCTGAGGCAGGAGAATGGCGTGAACCTGGGAGGCGGAGCTTGCAGTGAGCCGAGATCGTGCCACTGCACTCCAGAGCGAGACTCTGTCTCAAAAAAAAAAAACCAAAAAAAAAAAAAGAAGAAGTTGGGGCCTTCCATTTTGGGAAGCAGGAAAGGAGGCACCCCAGAGAATGGGGTCTGAGCCAGGCTAGGAGGATGGAGGGGGCTGGGTGGAGGCTGGAAGGGCTGAGGGCCTACCCTTCTCTGTCTGCTGTATCTGCCTGCAGCAGATGCAAATCAGAGTGTAGTTTAGAACAGAGAGAGGACAGGCACAGCGGCTCACACCTGTAATCCTAGCACTTTGGGAGGTTGAGGCCGGAGGATCACTTGAGGCCAGGAGTTCAACACCAGCCTGGGCAACATAACAAGACTTGGTCTCTTTAAAAAAAAATTATTTGGGCGCAGGGTCATGTGCCTGTACAAGTCCCAGCTACCTGGGAGGCTGCGGCAGGAGGATTGCTCGAGCTCAGAAGTCTGAGGCTGCAGTGGGCTATGATGGCACCACTGCAATCTGGTTCTGGGTGGCAGAGTGAGACCCTGTCTCTAAAAAAAAAAAAAAAAGAGAGAGAGAGGGAGAGAACATACTGTCATACTGTCCACCATTAGGGCTTGGTACATGAATGCATATAGTGGAAAATCATGCAGCTGTTAAATGATGATGCAGACAAATATTTATTGATATGAAAAGATGTTCACAACATATTGTTGAGTGAGAAAAGCAAATTACAAAATAATTTGTACAGCATGAGCCCATTTTGAAAAACATGATTTTATATGTGTGGAAAAAATCTGGTAGTGTTTACCTCCAGGTGGCAAAATTATGGCTAATTACATTTTTTTGTATTGTTTATCTATAGTTTCTGACTTTTCTACAGTGAATATTTAATTAAAAAGATAATGAAAGTTTGGAAAACAACCATGACCAAATCTGTCTGTATCTTTGGTTCTCTGTGCAGACATCTTTAGATAGTTAAGGGTTGGCCAGGCATGATCTATATGTACCGGTTGTACAAGTCATGCCTGTAATCCCAGGACTTTGGGAAGAAGAGGTTGGAGGGTCGCTTGAGCCCAACAGTTCGAGACCAGCCTGGGCAACATGGCGAAACCTTGTCTCTACAAAAACACAAAAATGAGCTGGGCATGGTGGTGTACCTCTGTGGTCCCAGCTACTTCGGGGGCTGAGGTGGGTGGATCGCTTCAGCCAGGGAGGTTGAGGCTGCAGTGAGCTGTGATAGCACCACTGCACTCTAGCCTGGGCAACGAGCAAGACCCTGTCTCAAAAAAGAAAAACAAGATAGTTAAGGGTTGAGTGTGAGGAAAGGTCTGAGGGTTGAGAGGGGGTGGAGGATGCACCTGGGCCTGTGACAGGGGCCCACGGAGGTGGCTGATGGCAAAGGCTGGGGGACTCCAACTGCTGATGCTGAAACAACTTTGTGTTTCCCATACATAGGGACAGTTTACTGAGCTTCAATGACAAGAACCTCCTGCTCATCACATCTTTTCTCTCCAGGACAGCTTTGCCCTCATTTTATTTTATTTTATTTTATTTTATTTTATTTTTATTTTTATTTTTTTTGAGACGGAGTCTCGCTCTTGTAGCCCAGGCTGGAGTGCAGTGGCCGGATCTCAGCTCACTGCAAACTCCGCCTCCCGGGTCCACGCCATTCTCCTGCCTCAGCCTCCCGAGTAGCTGGGACTACAGGCGCCTGCCGCCTCGCCCGGCTAGTGTTTTTTGTATTTTTTAGTAGAGACGGGGTTTCACCCTGTTAGCCAGGATGGTCTCGATCTCCTGACCTCGTGATCCACCCGTCTCGGCCTCCCAAAGTGCTGGGATTACAGGCTTGAGCCACCGCACCCGGCCTGCCCTCATTTTAACTAGACTTCCCTTGAACCAAAAGGGAAGACCACACGCTGTGACTTGCTGGGCAGCCTGGAAAGGCGGGCCACTCCTAGCCACAAAGATGAGAGTTGAGACAAGAGCTCATCCCCAGTCTTCCTTTACTGTTTATTTTATTTTTTTATTTATTGAGACAGAGTCTCACTCTGTCACCCAGGCCGGAGTGCAGTGATGCGACCTTGGCTCACTGCAGTCTCCACTTCCTGGGCTCAAGTGATCCTCCCACCTCAGCCTCCCGAATAGCTGGGACCACAGGAATGCACCACCATACCTGGCTAATTTTTTGGTTCACCACATTGCCCAGGCTGGTCTCGAACTCCTGGACTCAAGCGATCCGCCCACCTCGGCCTCCCAAAGTGCTAGGATCACACACATGAGCCACTACGCCCAGACTTGCTCTTCCTTTAAAGCCTCCTGTCCTTCCCCAGGTCCCCAATTCATAGCAGGATCAAAGGTCATTGGGCGCTCGTCCCCTCTTCAAGACTTCCCTCCCTACGTCGCTGCTCAGGCCCAGAGTCAGACGTGACTAGAGCCTAAGGGGCTCTCACCTCCTTCTCTATGCTGGGACTCACAGAGGGGAACCTCAGCAGGCAGTCTGTCCATCACATGCCCAAATGAAGAGCATACCCTGGGCTGGGCACAGTGGGGCACAACTGTAATCCCAGCACTTTGGGAGGCTGATGTGGGAGGATCGCTTAAGCCCAAAAGTTCTAAACCAGCCTGGGTGACATGGCAAGACTCTATCTCTACAAAAAAAGTTTAAAAATTAGCCAGGTATGGTGATGCATACCAGGATTGCTTGAGGCTGGGAGGTTGAGGCTGCAGTGAGTCATGGTTGTATCACTGCACTCCAGCCAGGGTGACAGTGAGACCCTGTCTCAAAAGACAAAAAAAAAAAAAAAAAAAAAAAGAACATATCCTGGTAATATCCTGGTATGGAGTAGGGGGCATTGCTCTCACAGGCTTGGGAGCCTGAGCTGGCTCTGTGAGCTGGGGAGGAGGCAGACAGCCAGGCCTTGTCTGCAAGCAGACCTGGCAGCACTGGGCTGGCTGCCCCCCAGGGCCTCCTCTTCATGCCCAGTGAATGACTCACCTTGGCACAGACACAATGGTCAGGGGTGGGCACACTGCCTGCTTCCCGCCGCACCCCAGTCCCCCTCAAATGCCTTCCGAGAAGCCCATTGAGCAGGGGGCTTGCATTGCACCCCAGCCTGACAGCCTGGCATCTTGGGATAAAAGCAGCACAGCCCCCTAGGGGCTGCCCTTGCTGTGTGGCACCACTGGCGGTGGAGAACAAGGCTCTATTCAGCAAGTGCCCGGGAAAGGGGATCAGGGGAGGCCCAGGCGTGGACAGTGGGTGGCAGGCGGGAAGAGGAGGGCTGTCTGCTTCCCAGAAGTCCAAGTACACAAATGGGTGAGGGGACTGGGCAGGGTTCTGACCCTGTGGGACCAGAGTGGAGGGCGTAGATGGACCTGAAGTCTCCAGGGACAACAGGGCCCAGGTCTCAGGCTCCCAGTTGGGCCCAGTGGCTCCTGCGTTTCCAAACCTATCCATCCCCAGAGGTCCTTCCCATCTCCCCAGGCTGATGTGTGGGAACTCGAGGAAATAAATCTCCAGTGGGAGACGGAGGGATAAAGACTCAAGCCAGCACAGCCAGCTCATGCGTAACTGCTTTGTGGAGCTGTCAAGGCCTGGGCTCTGGGAGAGAGGCACAGGGAGGCCAGGCAAGGAAAGAGTGACCCGGAGGGACAGACCCAGGGGCTAAAGTCCTGATAGGGCAAGAGAGTGCCAGCCCCCTCTTGCCCTATAAGGACCTCCACTGCCACATACAGGCCATGATTGATGCTTAGACAAAGGGCTGGTGTCCAATCCCAGCCCCCAGCCCCAGAACTCCAGGGAATGAATGGGCAGAGAGCAGGAATATGGGACATCTGTGTTCGAGGGGAGGACTCCAGGAGTCCTGGGAATGGGGCCTAGGAGGAAATGATGATATAGGCACCCCTTGAGGATGCTGAACAGGTTCGTTCTTTGCCAAATTCCCAGCACCTTGCAGGTACTTACAGCTGAGTGAGAGAAGGCCTGGGTTATAAAATCAAAAAGTTGGAAAACAGGTCAGAGGTCATCTGGTACAGCCCTTCCTTCCTTTTTTTTTTTTTTTTCCTCTTGAGACAGGGTCTGTCTCTGTTGCCCAGGCTGGAGTGGCACAAACACAGCTCACTGCAGCCTCAACCTACTGGGCTCAAGCAATCCTCCAGCCTCAGCCTCCCAAAGTGCTTGGATTACAAGTGTGAGCCACCCCACCCAGCCCTTTTCTTCCTTTTTAATTGATGCATAATGATTGTAAGTATTCATCATGGTCCAACCAACCCCTTCTTGACCCACCTTCCTAGAGAGAGGGTCCTCTTGCTTCAGTGGTCAAGGCCCCAGACCCATGGTCTGGCTCCAGGCACCACCTGCCTCATGCAGGAGCTGGCGTGCCCAGGAAGCTCTGCCTCTGGGCACAGTTACCTCAATGGGGTGAGGGGAGCTCTCCCCATAGCTGGGCTGCGGCCCAACCCCACCCCCTCAGGCTATGCCAGGGGGCGTTGCCAGGGGCAGCCAGGCATCGCCAGTCCAGCCCACTCCTTCATAAAGCCCTTGCATCCCAGGAGCGAGCAGAGCCAGGGTAGGATGGAGAGGAGACGCATCACCTCCGCTGCTCGCCGCTCCTACGTCTCTTCGGGGGAGATGATGGTGGGGGGCCTGGCTCCTGGCCGCCGTCTGGGTCCTGGCACCCGCCTCTCCCTGGCTCGAATGCCCCCTCCACTCCCGACCCGGGTGGACTTCTCCCTGGCCGGAGCACTCAATGCTGGCTTCAAGGAGACCCGGGCCAGTGAGCGGGCAGAGATGATGGAGCTCAATGACCGCTTTGCCAGCTACATCGAGAAGGTTCGCTTCCTGGAACAGCAAAACAAGGCGCTGGCTGCTGAGCTGAACCAGCTGCGGGCCAAGGAGCCCACCAAGCTGGCCGACGTCTACCAGGCTGAGCTGCGAGAGCTGCGACTGCGGCTCGATCAACTCACCGCCAACAGTGCCCGGCTGGAGGTCGAGAGGGACAATCTGGCACAGGACCTGGGCACCGTGAAGCAGAAGTGAGGAGGGGATGGGGAAAGGGGGCCTTGTGAGCAGAGGGGGCTGAACCCCCGAGAGAGTGCCCGAGAAGTCTCAGGCAAGGGCTGAGCCTCCCTGCTCCCTGGGTCTCCCTACCTCTTAATGGGGCACTATCCTTGCACCCCAACATGATGGCAGGGACCAGAAACAGGCCCAGGACCCCAGGGATCTGATTCCCACATGCCTTCTGCCAGGGAGCCAGGGTCCCCTCAGCACCTCCCCACTGGGGAAAGCAGTGCAGGAGCGGCTGGGCCCCCAGCAGCTGGGCCCTTGCTTTCATTCATGGCTGGGCTTTGTGACTGTGGGCAGCGAGCTCACCTATTGTGAGCCTGGGTCCATATAAAGGAGGAGTTGGAAGCAGAGAAGGTTGGTGTCCATGAGGGAGATTGGATTCTGGGGTAAAGGAAGTGAGGGAAAGAGCAGGCAAGCCTGGGTGCAGAGCACAGGTGACTGCCTGCCACCAGCGTGTGACCCCCGTCAAGTCACTTTGACTTGCACAGCTGTGAAGCGGAGCTCATAATAAAATTCATTTCAAAAGGTGGTTACCTGGGATCAGAGGAATCCCCAGGGGCATGGCGCTTCGCTGAGCTGACAGGACATGCGTGTGTGCCTTCAAGTGCAGGAGGATGTGTGTGTGTGTGTGTGTGTGCAGCAGTGTGTGTACGCTGGTGGATGCGCCTGTGTGAGGAGAAGCAGGTGCACCAACCCTGATAAGGCACCTTAGTAATGAGTTAAGGCAAAAGCCCACATCTGCTCATCCTCTAGACAAGACCTCTGTCTAAGGCCCCCCAACCCTTACTCCTCCTGCTGCTCTACTGGTCCTGGGTGGGGGTGGTCTCTGTGACAGTTGCCTCCAGGGAGATTGAGGCAGGTAGCCAAGTGTCCTCAGAAGAGCCTGGACCCAGGAATGTGTCCCCCCACTCCAGGCTCCAGGATGAAACCAACCTGAGGCTGGAAGCCGAGAACAACCTGGCTGCCTATAGACAGGTCAGGGAGGTGGAGGGGAGGGGCAGGGGAGGGAGGAAAGGGTTCATGGCCACTCACCCAAACACAGCCCCCAAGCTCAGCCCTCCAGAGCAATGTGCTGCTCCCCACTGACCCAGAAGGAGGGGTAAGGCAAGGCTGAGCAATGGGGAGGAGGAGCCTGGGGCCCAAGTGGCCCTCTACTCCTCACCCCTCCTGCCACTCCAGGAAGCAGATGAAGCCACCCTGGCCCGTCTGGATCTGGAGAGGAAGATTGAGTCACTGGAGGAGGAGATCCGGTTCTTGAGGAAGATCCATGAGGAGGTGAGGCCAGGGCAGAGGAAGAAAAGCTCAACACAGAGACTGCAACTGAGAGAGGGAGAGACAGAGACAGAGAGGCTGTCCTGTGTCCAAGGCTTAACAGGCTTACTCCCCATCCTCCCAGTCAAGATTGGACTCCTCACCTCCCCCATCTCTTCTGTCTCCTTGGAACTTTTGTCACCACTTTGCCCTCCGTCTCCCATCTGCCTTCAGATAGACATGCGCCCCTCCCAGATAACACTCAAGCCCCTTGCAGTCTCTGAGAGAGACACTCAGAGAGAGGAGAGAAACAGAGATTGGCAGGTAGAGACAGGAAATGAAAGACAGAGAGAAAGGCAGTAAGGGAGACAGGAAGAGATGAGAGAACATTCTAACCCCTGGCCGAAGGGCAGGAAGAAGGGGACACGATGCTGTGAGGAACTGCAGCTGTGGCCTGTACCCTGAGGCCTGGTACCCCTTCTCTCACCCTGGCCAGGAGGTTCGGGAACTCCAGGAGCAGCTGGCCCGACAGCAGGTCCATGTGGAGCTGGACGTGGCCAAGCCAGACCTCACTGCAGCCCTGAAAGAGATCCGCACGCAGTATGAGGCAATGGCGTCCAGCAACATGCATGAAGCTGAGGAGTGGTACCGTTCCAAGGTAGCCCTGCCTGTGGGCCAGCCTGCCTCCTCCAGGCAGCCCTTCTTGCTCCATACAAGAGAATGGGGGAAGGAGGGTGGAAGAAGCTGGGAGAATATCCTCTCCAGGTGACTGACCTTCACCAGAGAAGTGAGATGACTTGCCCAGGGCCACACAGGCACTACTGCTTTCAAAAGTGCCCGTTATTATTACTGCTACTATTGCTATTATTAGTAGTAGCTGATACTGTTCTGTGCTAAGCTCTGTGCTTTTCATGCATTACCCCACTATGAAGTAGGTGCTGTTCTTTGACAGATGAGAGAGCTGAAGTCCAGAGAGGTTAACTAATTTGCTCAAAGTCACACAGCTCCTAAGTGGTAGAGTTGGATTTCCAACTCTAGCCCATCTCACTTGGGAGCCTGCATTCCATGCCTCTGCCAGTCTGTTTTGGGTTACTGAGCCTCTACCGTATGCCAGGCACCACCCCCCCCCAGGACACAGAGAGGTGTCTGAGCTGGAAGGTGTGATGTTGACATGCACCCAAACATAGTGCCTGTAGAGAACACCACAGCTCAGAGCTTATATGTAGTGTGGGAGCCAGGTAAGACGCTGTAGGTGGGGCATTTGGGCTAGGCAGGACAGGCAGGCTGTGGACAGGAAGAGAAGAAGGGAGGGCCATTTCTGGTGGAGGACAGAGCCTGGAGTCAGAAAAGCACAGAAAGGCAGAGCCCGAAGATGCTGGCCTAGCCAGTGCACCTAGCTAAGGAGTGTGAGTAGTAGAAGCCACTGGCGTCTGAGCAGGGTGAAGGCCCAATGGGGCTGGGAGGACCTCCCTGCAGGCGGGGGAGAAAGGGCTATTAGAACCCAGGGTGAGGCCAGGCACGTTGGCTCACACCTGTAATCCCAGCACTTTGGGAGGCCGAGGCAGGCGGATCACCTGAGGTCAGCAGTTCAAGACTAGCCTGGCTGATATGGCGAAACCCTGTCTCTACTAAAAATACAAAATTAGCCGGGCGTGGAGGCACGCAACTGTGTGATCCCAGCTACTTGGGAGGCTGGGGCAGAAGAATTCCTTGAATGTGGGAGACAGAGGTTACAGTGACCCGAAATTGTGCCACTGCACTCCAACCTGGACTACAAGAGCGAGACTCCGTCTCAAAAAAAACCACCCAGGGCTTCGCTCGCTGAAACCCACTGTCCACTGTGGCAGATGACAGCGTTTAGTCCCACAGATACAGCTGTCAGTGTGGAAGGTTCTGGATTTTGTGGCACTATTCATTCATTTGCTTGCTGACCAGGTGTTGTGCTAAGTGCTGAGGTCTGGCAGCTGCTACCTTGCCCGCATCCATGGGTCACAGTTGTTGGGAAAAGTCCCAGCCAGGGCCAACGTCCTGGGGTTGACTGGGGTGCTGGTCACCTCCCTGATTTTCCAGAGCCTGTGCCTGCCCATGGGCCCACACAGTCCCCTATATGTGTCCCCCACCCGCAGCCCCGCGGCCCCAGGCCGCCCTCAGTCTATGGCCCATCTCCCCATCTAGTTTGCAGACCTGACAGACGCTGCTGCCCGAAATGCGGAGCTGCTCCGCCAGGCCAAGCACGAGGCCAACGACTACCGGCGCCAGTTGCAGTCCTTGACCTGCGACCTGGAGTCTCTGCGAGGCACGGTGAGCGCGGCCAAGGCAGGACGGGGACAGGCGCAGCGGGGACGGCCACCCCAGGAGATGCCAGGGGAGAAGGACCGGGGCGAGGACCTGGGTCGAGGGCGGGGCCCGAACGTTACCCCCGGGCTAGAGGAGGGGCCTGGGGCCGGGGGCGGGGCCTGGAAGCCTCGCCAAGTCGGGTCGGGGCTCCGCGGGACTGGCCTGCTCCATCCCACAGAACGAGTCCCTGGAGAGGCAGATGCGCGAGCAGGAGGAGCGCCACGCGCGGGAGGCGGCCAGTTACCAAGAGGCGCTGGCGCGGCTGGAGGAAGAGGGGCAGAGCCTCAAGGACGAGATGGCCCGCCACTTGCAGGAGTACCAGGAGCTGCTCAACGTCAAGCTGGCCCTGGACATCGAGATCGCCACCTACAGGAAGCTGCTGGAGGGCGAGGAGAACCGGTGAGCCCTGATCATAGCCCTGGGGACCTCTCCCTGTGGCCTCTCAGTAGAGCTCCCCTTGCCCCCTTCAGGGACTGAGTCTTTTTCAGCCTTGTGTCCAGATCCCTTCCTACCTCAATGCCCAGCACAGTGCCTGCCTCACACACAGCAGGCAGTCACTAGATGTTTGATGAATTAATGGATGGATGGATTCAACCAATATTGAATAGGCCTCAAGGCCAAGGACTTGGGTCACCCTCCAAACTAAGAGGCTTACTTCCCACCCTCCCAGCCAAGATTGGACTCCGCACCTCACCCATCTCTTCTGCCTCCTTGGAACGTTTTTCACCACTTTCTCCTCCCTCTTCCATCTTCCTTCAGATAGATGTGCGCCCCTCCCAGATAACACTCAAGCCCCTTGCATACTTGGAATTCCAGATATCATGTTGGCTGCTGGGGAAAGCTAGGAGATGGAGTTAGACTTTCCTGGCAAGGAAAAGGGTGTTTAACTTGTCATGATGGCCCTGGACCAAGACCCAGCGTAGGGGTGTCCCAGGCAGCCTGGGCAGCCCTTTCCCTCTGCTTTCTTTCAGGATCACCATTCCTGTGCAGACCTTCTCCAACCTGCAGATCCGAGGTCAGTAGAGCAGGGTCTCGTGGGAAGGGCACTGGAGTCCTGCCCCCTCCTCCAGGGCCTGTAGGTTGCTCCGGACTGGGACTGAGGACCAGGGCAAAGGGATCCACGCTCTCCCTGGGGGCCTTCGTGATACCGCAGCGCTCCTAGCCAGAGCCTATCATCCCAGGGTACTTCTAGGCGAGGCTTGCCGCTGCCCCTGTCCTGCTAGGCCCTGGGTCCCTGTTCCCCTCCCCGCACCCCATTCCAAACAGAACTGGGTGAGATCTCGACATCTGCCCTGTCTGCAGATCCCTGAGCAAGCACTGCCCTTCTGAGTGTTTTCTGTTTTTGTTTTTTTAACTGCTTGTCACTACAGGGGGCAAAAGCACCAAAGACGGGGAAAGTCACAAGGTCACAAGACATCTCAAAAGCCTCACAATACGAGTTATACCAATACAGGCTCACCAGATTGTAAATGGAGCACCGCCAGCTCGCGGTTAGCTGCCTCTCAGACACGCGCTTTGCCCAGCTTGACAGGGAGTGAGCCTGACGCACCTCATCCTCCTAATCCTACTGAGCTCCCTCCTCCCAGGGTTCCCCTAAAGGGCCTGGACTGCATCATTTTCCCAGGAACCGCAGTGCCCAGGCCAGGACGTGGTACAGAGTAATTTATATTAAACCGGCAGAGCTGGTTAGTGGTAAAGGTGGCGAGTCCTTGGGTGCGCAGCTGAGCTGCTCCGGGGCCTCTGAGCAAGCAGCAGCCTCTGTCTCACCTCTTCCCGTCACTGGGAGGGCCCCTTGGGTCTCGCTGTGCCTGAGGGCCAGGTTCTCTGCTTTATTCTTTCATCCCTGAGGCTCCATGGCTCAGCTCAGTGCTGACTCAGTCCAGAGGATTTTTCCCTCAGGACCGCTGCTCTTGCAGTGAATACAGTTTTATGTTCCCTGCTCTTAATGTCAAATATTAGTGAATGTGACATGTTATATTTTTCCCTCTGAGGCAGGGGGAAGAGCTAAATTACTTTTTACTTGCATGTGGCCCTCAAATGATTCTTAGCTAAAGAACAAAACTCCTCTTCTTCTGGGCTAGAATATTTAGGACCATTAGATATGCATGTCCCAGGGCTTAATTCAGCATCGGAAAGGTTAACCAGGTTGACTAGTAGAGGTAATACTGCCAAATCCCAGATAGTCGCAGGTCACTAAGGTACAGATAAGTGGCAGAGAGAAGTAGGAAAGAGGAAAGGGGACAGGAAAGGGACCTATGTGTATTGAGCACTAATATGTGCCATATGTTTAACAGCCTTTATTTTAGTTAATTGTCTCCTCTCTCCCACCTACAGAAGTAGGCCCCATCATCCTTACTTTACAGATGAGGAACCTGAGGCTTGGAGAGGTCAATTAACTTGCCCAGAGTCATGTGGCTGGTTGGTGGCTAAGTTGGGACTTCTTTTTTTTTTTTTTTTTTTTTTTTTTTTTTTTTTTTTTTTTTTTGAGATGGAGTCTCACTCTGTCGCCCAGGCTAGAGTGCAGTGGCCGGATCTCAGCTCACTGCAAGCTCTGATTCCCGGGTTTACGCCATTCTCCTGCCTCAGCCTCCCGAGTAGCTGGGACTATAGGCGCCTGCCACCTCGCCTGGCTAGTTTTTTTTTTTTGTATTTTTTAGTAGAGACGGGGTTTCACTGTGTTAGCCAGGATGGTCTCGATCTCCTGACCTCGTGATCCACCCATCTCGGCTTCCCAAAGTGCTGGGATTACAGGCTTGAGCCACCGCGCCCGGCCAAGTTGGGACTTCTTGAGCTCTGGTCTCCTGATTCCTTCCCTCCCCTCCCCTCCCCTTCCTTCCTTCCACAGAGCATCCCTCTGTCACCCAGGCTGGAGTACAGTGGTGCAATCTTGGCTCACTGCAACCTCCACCTCCCAGGTTCAAGCAATTCTTGGGCCTCAATCTCCTGAGTAGTGGGGATTACAGGTGTGAGCCACCACACCTGGCTAATTTTTCTCTCTTTCTTTCTTTTTTCTTTTCTTCTTCTTTTTTTTTTTGAAACAGAGTCTTACTCTGTTGCTCAGACTGGAGTGCAGTGGTGTGATCTCAGCTCACTGCAACCTCCCCCTCCCAGGTTCAAGTGATTCTCCTGTGTCAGCCTCCTGAGTAGCTGGAACTACAGGCACCCGTCACTATACCCGGCTAATTTTTGTATTTTTAGTAGAGACAGGGTTTCACCATATTGGTCAGGCTGGTCTCGAACTCCTGATCTCAGGCGATCCACCTGCCTAGGTTTCCCAAAGTGCTGGGATTACAGGTGTGAGCTACCATGCCTGGCCTATTTTTTGTATTTTTAGTAGAGGTTTCACCATGTTGGTCAGGGTGGTCTCGGACTCCTGGCCTCAGGTGATCCATCCATCTTGGCCTCCCAAAGTGCTGGCATTACAGGCGTGAGCCACCACGCCCCGCCTGGTCTCCTGATTTCAAAGCCTGTATGTCCTTCCTCGATGCCATGCTGGATTTTCAGAAACCCAGGTGACAGGCCAGGGCTTGCAGAGGGGCTGAAATGAAGCCAGGCCAGAAGACAGAGCAGCCAGGACTCTAACTGGACAGAGCAGCCAGGACTTGGGCAGCAGCACTATTGGGATTTGGGGGCTCTCCAGCCCGTTTGGAAGAGCCTAGGCTCTCTCTGCCCAGTTGCATAGGTTCTCATACTCATGATTGGGGGGGTGCGATGGGGAAGCCGGGCGTGGGAGAGGATGACCCACGCCCTGAAAGTCCATGAGAGGCCTCCTCTCCTCACATCTGCAGAAACCAGCCTGGACACCAAGTCTGTGTCAGAAGGCCACCTCAAGAGGAACATCGTGGTGAAGACTGTGGAGATGCGGGATGGAGAGGTATGGAGGGATTCAGGCCCAGTCAGGCTCTGGCTGGCCCCAGGGATTCTAAAGGCCAGGCCATGGAGGAAAGCCTGGGACTAGCACATAGAAGGTCCCCAGTAACTCCCAGGAGCCCCCCAAGGAATTCTGGAGGAGAGCAAGGAACCTGAATGTAATTCCGTTTCCTCAGTCCCTCCATAGGCTGTTCTAAGGGGAGCCTTGGCACCAAAGCCACTAGATTGGGTCCCAACACACGCTGTCTCTTTCTCACCCTCAAACTCGGGGGCCTGGCTTGCCAGGGATAAAAAGAGAATTAAAGTTAGCAGCTTTCACTTCCAACTCTAGCGGAGGCAGCTGGAGATGGGGACGGCTTTCCATTTCCAGCTTAGTAAAAGGAAACTACCAGGGGAATGGGAAGAGGGGATTTGGCGTATCCCCCAGGCCACTTCAACCACAGTGGGAGCTCATCTTACTGCAGCAGCTTACCACGTGCCAGGCACGATGCTAAATGCTTTCCCAGTGTTATCTCACCACCCGCTCTGACCACCACGCAAGGCAGCTGTGGTTACTGTCAAGAAAAGAAAGACCTGGGAAGCGGGGGACTTGCCCAAGGTTACACAGCTTCATGGTGGTGGACCTGGGGTCTGCGTGAACTCCTAACTGTTGCACTGTGCATGTTCCCTGTCCCCTGCAGGTCATTAAGGAGTCCAAGCAGGAGCACAAGGATGTGATGTGAGGCAGGACCCACCTGGTGGCCTCTGCCCCATCTCATGAGGAGCCCGAGCAGAAGCAGGATAGTTGCTCCACCTCTGCTGGTGCATTTCCCCAGACCTGAGCTCCCCACCACCCCAGCTGCTCCCCTCCCTCCTCTATCCCTAGGCCAGCTTGCTGCCCTAGGCTCCGTCACTATTAGGCCTGCCAGACGGCACCCACCCAGCACCCAGCAACTCCAACTAACAAGAAACTCACCCTCAGGGGCAGTCTGGAGGGGCATAGCCAGCAGCTTGGGTTAGAATGAGGAGGAAGGAGAGAAGGGGAGGAGGGTGGGGGGGGAACCTACTACATCGCCCTCCACATCCCTGATACCTGTTGTTATGGAAACTGTTGCCAGAGCTGGAGGTTCTCTCAGGGTATCTGGGAACTGTGCCTTTGAGTTTCCTCAGGCTGCTGGAGGAAAACTGAGACTCAGACAGGAAAGGGAAGGCGCCACAGACAAGGTATCTTTGGCCAGAGGCTTGTTTTGTTTTTTGGTTTTTATGAGGCGAGGTCTCCTATGCTGCCCAGGCTGACCTTGAACTCCTGGGCTCAAGCAGTCTTCCCACCTCAGCCTCCTGTGTAGCTGGGATTACAGGCTCGAGCCACCATGCCCAGCTCAGAGGGTTGCTCTTCTAGACTGACCCTGATCAGTCTAAGATGGGTGGGGACGTCCTGCCACATGGGGCAGTCACCTGCCCAGATCCCAGAGGGACCTCCTGAGCGATGATGCAAGTGTCTCAGTCCACCTGAGCTGCTATCCAGGGACCCTGTCTGTGGGTGTGCTGTGGGCAGGTGGGAGCTTGATTCTCAGCACTTGGGGGATCTGTCGTGTACGTGGAGAGGGATGGGGTGCTGGGAGGGATACAGGGGGGCTGCCTGGTCCCCAGTGGTGGGTACAGAGAGGTCAAGCCCAGGAGGACTGCCCCGTGCAGACTGAAAGGGATGCTGGTAGAGATGGTGGAGGAGGCAATTGGGATGGCGCTAGGCATCCAAGCAGGGGTTGTGGGTGACCAGTTGCACTTGGCCTCTGGGTTGTGGGAATTAAGGAAGTGACTTATCCTCTTGAAGATGCTGAAAAAGGAGAGAAAGGGGATGTATCCATGGGGGCAGGGCATGACTTTGTTCCAGTTCTAAAGGCCTCTTCCTTGCTGTGTCATCCCAGGCCACCCCAGCCTCTGAGCCCCTGGGACTGCTGCTTCTTGACCCCAGTAAGCCACTGCCACACGTCTGACCCTCTCCACTCCATAGTGAGCGGCTGCTTTTCCCTAAGCCGAGGGCCTCTTGCAGTCCCTTCTTACTCACACACAAAATGTACCCAGTATTTTAGGTAGCGCCATATTTTACAATTTGTAAAACAAGCACGAGCAAAATGAAGACACTGGCTCATATTCCTGCAGCCTGGAGGCCGGGTGCTCAGGGCTGACATGTCCACCCCAGTGCACCCACTCTGCTTTTTAACTGGGCAGACTGGTAAGCAGACTGGTGGGATCTGTGCCCAGAAATGGGACTGGGAGGGCCCACTTCAGGGTTCTCCTCTCCCCTCTAAGGCTGAAGAAGGGTCCTTCCCCCTCCCCAAGACTTGGTGTCCTTTCCCTCCACTCCTTCCTGCCACCTGCTGCTGCTGCTGCTAATCTCCAGGGCACTGCTGCTGCCTTTAGTCGCTGAGGAAAAATAAAGACACATGCTGCGCCCTTCCCCAGAGTGGACTCAGATCTGTTTATGAGAGGGTGGGACTGGGGCCAAGATGTAGCCTTTGACAAGACCAACTCACTTCCTATTACTGATCATCTCTGGAGCCCATGCCCTCACCAAATCCCACCCGCAGCCAAAGAGGACATACACCAGCTCCCTCCACTCTCTTCCTCCTTCCTTTCCCTGCTGCCTGCAACTCAACCAGTACAATCCTCAGAGGCAAGAAAGTAAAGCAGCTCAAACACGATTCAACACTGCTCAGTGTTTACCACTGGATAAATCTGAGTTCACTCCTTCCTTCTCTGACCTAAGTGTGAAGTCAGGAAACACATGTACCCTAACTACTTCCATCCTAACCTCAGTCCCCAATCTCCCACCAGCCTCAAGCCCCTCCACTTCTCAGATCAGGCCCCAGACCTGCCCATGAAAATGGGGAGCAGGCTATAACTAACAGATTTGCCCACATGTTCCTACCACACGTCCCACCCCAGGGTACCCACCCAGAGACATCTGGTATCATTTAACAAACACATTGAAGGACAACTGGTCTTCAGAGCTGGGGAAAGAGAGAACCTAAGGGGAGAAGTTGGGACAACACTGAAATAAGTAACAGCAGCAACGACAGAGGTGAATGGTGACGAAGACTGCCGTGATGAACAGGTAGCCTATCAGGGTGAGCTCCACAGCCGAGCGAGTCTCGGGATCCGACAATGAGGCTGGGTAGCGCCCACGAGATGTCACACCCAGCCGGAAGCCAGCAACTCGCACACCCTGCCTCCAGCAATAGTAGATGCCCCGGTCATCCAGCTGGGTGAAGCGGATGTGGAGCTGGTTGCCGTGGTCAATGAACACCCTCATGGACCTGTTGACACCCTTCAGGTACTGTGTGCGGTAGAGGTGCTGGCGGTCTTTGTCCCAGGCCACGGCATGCTCTGGCCGGGCCCCGGGACAGGAGATGATGAGTCCATGGCCCAGTCTCTGCTGGTGGAACTGAATGGGCACCTGGGGCACCCAGGGCCGGCTGCCCACTTTGGACACATAGTTAACGATGGCCAGCACACCCTCCCGGACGGTCTTCGTCTTCTCACAGGGTACTATGCAGCTCCGAACCAGCAGCTCAGGGGTGTGGTCCCTGGCCTTGGTCTGCAGCTTCCTTGGCACAGCCCTTGAGCCACAGGACACCATATCGGGCACTGCCTTGAGGTAGCGTGGGGAGAGGTCTGGGCTCTGCAGGTAGCAGAGGCCGATGCGCCACTGCTCCCCACGCACCCCGCAGCGGTCACAGGGGGTCCATTCCCAGAAGGTGGTGAAGACATGGAGGTGCCCATAGTATTCATCTGCAAAGGGCTCCTGGCCCTCGTCCTGGAAAGTGGCCACCATTCCCTCACTGTTCTGGATGTCCACATCGTAGGCGTAAAAGTAGTCCCCCTTGCGGGTGCCGCAGAAGTACAGGCCTGAGTCCTCAGGCTGAGCCCTGAAAACCAACAGGCTGAACATGCGGATGCTGAAGCGGGCCAGCATGTCGCTGCCCACACGTACCTGGGCTGCCTCCGTCAGCACCCGCCCATCGAAGTCCGTCAGCACTTTGGTGTGGCTGCTACCTAGGTGCTTTTGGTAGAACCAGACTACAGCTGGCACCTCTTCGGGTTTGCAGTGACAGGGAAGCTCAAAGCTCATGTCGGCCAGGTAGGCTGCATTTTCAAACATCAGGAAAGCAGGGCAGGGGGTCTTCTGAAAAATGTTTTCCTTCTCTACAATTTCAAAGGCCTGGAGACCCCCCCATGCCCACAGGAGCACAGTGGTGAGGGCCAGGTGCATGCCTGAAGGAGTGAGGGGTCAGAGGGGCAGGGCAAAACCAACGCATTAAAGGCTCATGGGGCTCCCAGAAAGCACTGATGAGCTGAGGCCTCTGAATGAGGAAAGGATTAGGCAGCTAGGAAACGCAGCAACAACCTGCAGAGGAAGTTGCCAAATGCAAGGCAATTTATGCCCAGTGGATGTACAAGGTGCCCTTCTAACATTCCAGACCCGATCTTGGGGGAAAGCCATTCTAGAACCTGGCCTTCACTCCCCTTTCTAGAACACTGGCACTCACCCAAGAATGGGTCAAAGGAAACCGGAATGAGAAGGGGCCAAGGTGCTCAGGCAGGGAAATCTCTGCCTCAGTGCTCCAGGCCCTGCCCTGCCAGCCTGGTGGAAAAGTCTTCCTTTTCACCAATCCGGGAAATGGAGGAAACCCACTCTCCTGCATATCTGGCCATTCAGGAGGCTGGCTGGACCTGAGCTGATGGCTTGGGACTTTCCCAGGCCCAACCTGCACAAGAACTGAGTCTCTAGGGGAAAATTCAACACCTCAAATGAGGTAGCATTTGATCATTTGTTGATTACTTGTCCATTCATTGGTTTGGGGCTATAAACATTCTTGTTAAGAGCTGTGGAGATCAGTGTTTGTTTACCATAAAGATTTTGCTTTTTTCTTTTTCTGAGTGGAGGCTGTAACTGGTATAGCCAGCATTTGGTTGGGCAAACACTCATCTCTCAAGACCAGTGGGCTAGAGGCTTGGCAGACTCTAAGGGTGGAGAAAAAACTGCTTTCAATTTCCTGAGTTCTTGACTGTCCCGTGGATACACACAGTTCAAAATAGCGAGACACTGAGGGACTGGAGAAGTGGGGAAGATTTGATTCCTATTTTTGCTCTGAAAATTCCAAGTTGAGAAGGGAACTAAGTGTGGATTTCTTATTATGGTCCTGCAGAACCCCCAAGACAACAACCAAAAAACTGCCTCCAGTGACCACCAGGACCTCTGAGAGTAGCTTGTCGCATCAGTCAACCTGGTACAGCTCCAGCAGCTCCTGCAGGAGCCTCTCCTCCTCCTGGAGCCCACCAGACTGCTCCTCCAGACCCTGCTCCTCCCAGCTGAGCCCTTCCTTCGTGGATCTGGGGACGCCCATGGCTTGCAGCTTCTGAAACAAGCCCTTGCAGCTCTCTCTCTCTGCCTGGCTCAGCAGGCTCAGGTTCAGTGTGAAGCGCCCAGTGCTCGCCAGGCTGCGTAGGATCCCCAGCACCCCTGCCCGGTCAGCCGGCCCCACGTGATCAGCCAGTGCCACCAGCAGCTCCCCGAGAAGTCCAAACCCCACATCTGTCTGGAAGAGGCGGCCCAGCTTTGGACCCCCAAGCTGCAGTAGAGTCTGGTAGCGCTCTGGCCCACTTAGCAAGTGTCGTCGCCAATTACGGTAGAAGTCAGCAGAGGTCTCGGGCTGGAGGGGGGTTTTCTCCTGAATCACAAAGGAAGGAAAGGGAGTCAGGAGCTCTTCCAGCTGCTCTGCGACAGTGACAGTGAGGAGAACCTGTCGGTCTTCATCTTACTGTCTTCATCTTACTACTCTCTGAGCACTGGGAAGGCTGTGGTCCTTGGGGGCCTCATTTTCAGATGAGGAAGCTGGGGATGAGACAGGGAGGGCCCCCAAGGAATCCACGCCATGATTTGAGATTCTCATTTATACTGGAATTTTCCTATTCAAGAATGGAGACATAGCTCTGGCCTTCAAGAGTAAGTTGGGGTTAACTGTAAGTCGTGTGGATGGGTTGATTGGAAACCTCAGGAAGAGAGAAAGGAACTCAAGGATCTGAATGTCGGGGTCTCTCTCTCAACACTGCCACAGGATCATTACACTAGACACCATACAACCCAGAGGCAGAGCAACCCAAATCTGATCTGAGAATGAAAGTCAAAGGTCTAAGGGAAGTGGAGCTTCCTAGCCCAACTTTCTGACTCGTTCTGCCCAGTTCAACTCAGCTTCGCCATCTGCTGTTTGTTTTTCTTTCTGGGATTGGAGGCAGAAACCTATCTGTAGGTTTAACATGACAAATAAAGACTATGTGTGGTTAAAACAAAACAAAACAAAACAAAACAAAATGAAAAAACAGGATTGAAGCTTTAGGGCAGAGAATCCTGCTGGACTAAAGAGGCAGGCCCTCACCTACCGGGGAGATTTCAGTGGCCACATCCTGGAAGGTCCTTCCCTGAATAGTGTGACAGTTCCAGGGCACAGTTCTCTTTCCTCCCATCTTATCCTTCCGCTCCAGTGGCTTCAGATGTGATGCAAGGACAATACCCCTGTGGGCAAAGGACAGAAACTAAGCAATGGACTTAATGCTGTGTCTGTGGGCGTGAGGCAGCTAGACTTTGCATGGTATAGGATGAACCTGTTACAGACCAATAGGGCCATAATAATAACAATAACCACAGCGATAGCTGACTGCTTTCAAGCACTTCACATGTATCAGACACTTGCTCAGTCTTATGTGTAAGAACTCATTTAATTATAACAGTTACTGTTTTACAGATAAATAATTGAGACTCAGAGAAGTTAAGGAAATTGCATAAGATCAAATAGTAGAGGGTGGGGCCAGGACTGAAGCCCAGAATGGTTTGCTTTCAGGGTTAACTACTATAGTCCACCATAACAGGAGGGCCTGAGAAAAATGGCAGTGAGCCAACCTGAACTCCTCATAGGAAGCCACCCTCTGTTCCACTGCCCGTAACTTGGCAGCATTCTCCCGTTTGTACTTCTCATCAGCAGTGAGTGCAGCCTGCAGCTCTTTCTCCAAAGCCTTGAAGTTGATGATGTCATTCCTTTCCATGGCCTGTGCCCGGGAAGGCAAAGGGAATACACATCAGTGGACGGTCAATATCAGGGGAAAGAGGGTTATTGGATTATGCACCAGAACACAAATGACCCCAAAGCACTCTGGACATTATGTCACTCACACTGGGAGGTGTTACAAAAATCTGGTTTTCTATTTTATACAGACAAGTTGAATTTCACAGTGAGGACTTACACAAGACTTATCCCTGAAAATAGAATACAGAGTCCTGACTTTCAATTTGGAGTTCTGTCTTAATTTTGCTCTGTGCCTCTAAAAATACTTTTAATTTTGGTGCTTCAGTCGAGGAGGCATTTGGAACTCAGAATTCAGTTTCTTCACTCTTCCCCCATAGGATTGTTCTACAGAAAGTCGTTTCAACAGGGGACCTCACACAAAAGCAGAACTCTTGTTAGGTACCTTTGAGCTCAGGGATAAAGTTTCATTCTTCATTGAATGTCTTTAGTGAGGAAGGAGACTTTCACCCAAACCACACGCAATGACTGAGCAGGAAATCAAGCAGAAGGGGCAGAGGAAGGAGCTCAATGACCCTATCCCCAAATCCCTCTGGTCCCTAGGTACCTGGGCAATGTCTTTAGTTCTACCACTGTACTTCTGTAGCTTCTGCATATCTGAGGCTGACTGATTTCTACAGAGAAATTTTTTTTTCAAACAGGGTCTTGCTCTGTTGCCCAGGCTGGAGTGCAGTGGCATGATCTCAGCTCATTGCAACCTCTGCCTCCGGGGTTCAAGCAATTTTCGTGCCTCAACCTCCCGAGGAGCTGGGACTACAGGCGTGCACCATCACGCCCGGCTAATTTTTGTATTTTTAGGAGAGACGGGGTTTCATCATGTTGGCCAGGCTGATCTCGAACTCCCGACCTCAAGTGATCCGCGCGCCTCGGCCTCCCAAAGTGCTGGGATTACAGGAGTGAGCCACCTGCAGAGAGATTCTCTACGTGGGTTCTAGTCGTGGCTCTGGTATTTACTTGTTGTGGGACCTCTCTGAACTGCAAACTCCTAGTGAGTTGAGTTAGATTTTGTGGCGGGGTCATCACCAACAGCCCTAGCGCAAGGAAGCAGGAGGTCCCCAATCAATCCCACAGCCACCCTACCCCAACGTGGGGAATCTGAACGCCAAGAAGGGGCTGGGCTGGCCAGTAACCGAACTCAAGTGTCCAGTTCTCAGCCCTCCCCAGGCATTTACTAACCCTTCCGTCCCCTTACTCAGCCTCCCGGACCTTCACCCCAGCAGCCCCGGCCTTGGTCCACTTGTTTTCTTTGGCCAACCCCTGATAAGTCAACAGGAGGGCAGCCCCGCGCAGACCACTCCCGCAGCTGTGGTTGCCCAGCAACAGCGCTAACAGCCTGGCCACGTGATCTGCCGGAAGGCCCCCCCCACCCCATTTCAGGGTAGTCCCGAGGCGCCTGATCAGATTCGTTCATCCTCAGGTCTCACCCTCTTTGCAGCAGCCCACGTCTTGGGCTACTCGTCTTGGGGACCCGCTACTCCGCCTTGCCAGTTCCTGTCTCCGCGAGGGCATACCTCGGAACTGGTCCTCAGGCGGAGCGTTGTCCTCCCGGGCAGAAAGGCGACAGCGGCGTCTGCGGGGTCCTTCCTGGAGGCGGGCGCAGACGATTTTTGGCGTGGGGCGGAAGCGCATTCTCCGGCGGCGGCCTGGGAACTCTTAACTGAGCAGCCGGGAGGTAAGTTGAAGCGGGTCAGAGGCAAGGAATGGTTGCTCCAGGTGGGATAGGAAATTAAAGAGCGTCAGATCTGGAAGAGGCCTTATATGCTATCTGCCCCTTTCGCTTTACGGATGGGTAAATTGAGGCCTGGAGCGGAAAAAATAATGGAAGATCCTCTCCTCCGCGTGCCCCCCCTAAAGCTTTCGAAGCGCGCACGCACGCACACACCTCGATTTCGGGTCTGCCTCTATTAGCCTCTGTCCGTAAAATCGTATCCCTAGGAAGGAGTGTTGCTCTAACTGTCCAGTCCCCTTGCTCACTCCGTTTTCCGTCTGCCGCCTTCAGCCGTTCTCTGCTAAGTTCTCTCCGACGTTCCCTTTGAGCGCCTGCATTGTAGCGGGAAGCGGCAGTGAGGTTTGTTACCATGAGTCGCTAGTTTTGTGTAACTGTGGGCAAATCAGCTATATTTTCTGTACCATGTTAGAGTCACTCATAGTTCGATAAATACTTATTGAGGGCTTAGTCTGCGCTAGGCACTGTTCTAAGTGAACAAAACAAGCCCTTGCTTAAACTGTAGTTGGGGAAATGAACAGTGAACAACTAGGTATAAGTCAGCTAGTGATAAATGTATAACATTTGTGAATAACAATAAAACAGTGAAAGTGGGGAGTTGGAGAGTATGTATGGGGGACTTTTTAGAGTGACAGAGAAGGTGACATTTTAGTGGAAACTTGATTGAAATAAAGGGACAAGGTGAAAATATCAAAAGGAAAAGCGTTTTGGACAAAGAGAATGGCAAGTGCAATGGCCCTGAGGCAGAACTGAACTTGGCTTGTTCCATGAACAGCTTTATATAAAAATTTTTTCAATCGGCCAGGCGCGGTGGCTCACGCCTGTAATCCTAGCACTTTGGGAGGCGGACGCGGGCGGATCACCCGAGGTCAGGAGTTGGAGACCAGCCTGGCCAAAATGGTAAAACCCCCTCTCTACTAAAAATACAAAAAAATTAGCCGGGCGTAGTGGTGCACGCCTGTAGTCCCAGCTACTCGGGAGGCTGAGGCAGGAGAATCTCTGGAACCCAGGAGGCGGAGGTTGCAGTGAACCGAGATCGTGCCGTCGTACTCCAGCCTGGGCAACAAGAGCAAAACTCTGTCTCAAAAAATATATATAAAATAAATAGATAAATAATTTCTTCAAGCACTTGACTGGGGTCTTGGGAGAATGAGATAAGCATAAATGCGATAATAGCTTTTCGGAAATAAAAAGAATCTGTATGCATGTGAAAGTTTCCATAATAATTTACATTTAGTTATTGGTCCTTGGAGCTCCGATTCTCTCTCTACATTCAGCACCCAGCAGATGGCATTGAGGGAGGTGGAGATATCAGTCTAATCCAAGAAATATCAGCATCTTAAAATTAAACATCCCATTCAGTTAACATTTATCCAGTTTCTACTTATGCAAGGTGCTGTCTTGGCTGTTGACTATGTTAGCATTGGTACTTTTTTCTCAACTATTTAAAAATGTAAAATGCAGCTGGTTGCAGTGGCTCACAGCTGTAATCTCAGCACTTTGGGAGGCCGAGGCGGACGAATCACCTGAGGTCAGGAGTTCGAAACTAGCCTGGCCAACGTGGTGAAACTCCATCTCTACTAAAAATACAAAAATTAGCCAAGTGAAGTGGTGGGTGCCTGTAATCCCAGCTACTTGGGAGGTTGAGGCAGGAGAATCGCTTGAACCTGTGACGCGGAGGTTGCAGTGAGTCAAGATCATGCCACTGCACTCCAACCTGGGCAACAGAGTGGGACTCTGTCTCAAAAAAGTAAAATGCATTCTTAGCTGGAGGACCATGCAAAAACAGGTGGAGGGGCCAGATTTGGCCACAGGTCAGAGTTTGTCAATTCTTGCCCTAAAGTATTAGGAGGTGAAGAGGCATTGTGTCAGCAGCTTACTGTCAAATATTTGAGGAAAAGAAAGTTATTTGTACTGTTCTTGCCACTTTTTGGTATTATTTTAAAATTAAATTTAGTATAAAAGAAGTGAAGGGAAGAAGCGGGTGCATGGAACACAGGGTTCTCATGATCAAGGATGGCAAAAAATAATGCTAACTGTTTATTGAGCCTGGGGCTCTGGTAAATTCTTTACACAGGGTGTTTTTTTGTAATCCTCATAAACATTTATTCAGTGAGGATTATTCATTCTATTTTCCAGTTGAGGAATAAGAATCAGGTTTGGAGAGATGAAGCAACTTACCTGAGGTTACATAGTTGTTAGTGGCAAAGTTAGGATTTGAATCTAAGTCTTCCAACTTCAGAGCCCTGATGCTCTAGTCTGTTATTTATTGCTTATAAACTATAGTTGGTGATGGTAATTAGTACAGTTAACTATTTGTTTATTTATTTATTTATTTTTCTTTTTTGAGACAGAGTTTTGCTCTGTCGCCCAGGCTGAAGTGCAGTGGTGCAATCTCAGCTCACTTCAGCCTCTGTCTCCTGGATTCAGGTGATTCTCCTGCCTCAGCCTTCTGAGTAGCTGGGACTACAGGTGCGTGCCACCACACCCGACTAATTTTTTGTATTTTTAGTAGAGACGGGGTTTCACTGTGTTAAGCCAGGATGGTCTCGATCTCCTGACCTCGTGATCTGCCCACCTTGCCCTCCCAAAGTGCTGGAATTACAGGTGTGAGCCACTGCACCCAGCCAGTTAACTACTATTTAAGACAAAATTAAACACTGATAAAGGTGCAAAAAGCTCTAGTAGGATAGGGGAATGAGAAATTGAGGAGCTAGGAAAGCTTGAAGGAGGTGGTGGCATTTGAACTGTTTCTTTGAATAGAATTTCAATAATTGAAGTGGAAAAAAACCCACAAAACACTACTTACTTACAAAGGGAAAATGAGTAACTTTACAATGGAGAGGCCTGGCAAACATCACCTTAATGAAGTGATCAAAGTTAACATTACCACCAATGAGGCAAATTGAAATCATGTATCACCTGATAGGAAATGCTTTGAGAAGCACAGTTCTCACATGTTCTCACAGCATCACTTCTATGATATTCCTGCCTAAAACACATAACCTGAATATTATCATAAGGTAACATCAGACAACCTCAAATCAAGGGACATCCTTAAGGATGTCACGACAGTCCTTGGAAGGAAAGATCCAAAGACTGAAGATTGTAAATCCAAAGAGACTAAAGACATGACAACTAAATGCAAACATGATCCTGTATTGGATCCTTGGGTGTGTAAGATATTACTGGAACAATCTGTGAAACATATTATTGGAACAATCTGTGAAACTTGAATGGGATCTGTAAATTTGGTGGTAGTAATGTGTGAATATTAATTTTCTGATTTTGATGGTTGTCTTGTGGTTATGTAGAAGAATGTTTCTGTTCGTAAGAATCACACAAGGTGAGGGAGAGGTTGGCAAACTTTTTCTGTTAAGAACTGGATAATATTTTAGGCTTTGTGAGCCATATGGTTTCAGTCACAGCTACTCAACTCTGCTATTACAGTGTAAAGGCAACTGTAGATGATGTAAATGAAGATGCATGGCTGTTTTCCAGTGAAACTTTTTTTTTTTTTTTTTTTTTGAGATAGAGTCTCGTTTTGTCTCCCAGGCTGGAGTGCAGTGGCGCCACCTCAGCTCACTGCAACCTCTACCCCCTGGGTTCAAGGGATTCTCCTACATCAGCCTCCTGAGTAGCTGGGATTACAGGCATATGCCACCATACCTAGCTAATTTTTGTATTTTTAGTAGAGACAGGGTTTTGCCATGTTGACCAGGCTGGTCTCGAACTCCTGACCTCAGGTGATCTGCCCTCCCAAAGTGCTGGGATTACAGACGTGAGCCACCGCGCCAGGCCTCCCAATGAAATGTTTTAAGTAGACACTGACATTTGAATTCCTTATAATTAATTTTCATGTATCGTGAAATATTTTTCTTTTGACAATTTAAAAATGTTGAAAAGCATTCTTAGCTAGAGGGCCATGCAGAAACAGCTGGAGGGGCCAGATTTGGCCACAGGCCAGAGTTTGCACACCCTTACACTAAAGTATTAGGAGGTGATAAGCCACTGTGTCAACAGCTCACTTTCAAATAATTTAGGAAAAAGTAAGTTGTTTGTACTATTCTTGCCACTTTTTGACATTGAGTTATTTTAAAATTAAATTTGGTATTAAAGAAGTAGAGGAAGGGGACCTCCTCTTTTGGCTTTGGAGCGCCCCACCCCGTCTCTGTAGGGGGGAGCTTCTTCCTTCTGTCTTCTTTCCTTCTTGCCTATTAAACTCTGCTTGAAACCAAAAAAAAAAAAAAAAAAAAAAAAGGTGGAGGGAAGACTACATAAATAGAGACAAGTAGGGCAGAGGCTTGGGTAAAGTACTGGTCTTTGGGAGGAGCCTTCAGTAGATTGATGTCACTGGGAGGAGGCATGTGAAAGGGGTATGGCCAACCATAAGACTAGGTAGGTGGGGCCACCACATGGAGGCCTTGATTACCTTGCCAGAATCTAACTCCTTTCCTTGAATTTTAGCATCATGGACACCGACTTATACGATGAGTTTGGGAATTATATTGGACCAGAGCTTGATTCTGATGAAGATGACGACGAATTGGGTAGAGAGACCAAAGATCTTGATGAGGTAAAGCAAATATATTGTCTTTTCATCTCGCTCTTACTTATTTTTATTTAAGACAAGGTCTCACTCTGTTGCCAGGCTTGAGTGCAGTGGCGCAATCTCAGCTCACTGCAACCTCTACCTCCTGGGCTTAAGTGATCCTCCCATCTTGGCCTCCCAAATAACTGGGACTACAGGCATGCATCACCATGCCCAGCTAATTTTTTTTATTTTTCATAGAGACAAAATGTTGCCCAGGCTGGTCTCGAACTCCTGAGCTCAAGAATCCACCCGCCTTGGCCTCCCAAAGTGCTGGGATTACAGGCATGAGCCACCATGCCCAGCCCCCTCTTTTCTTTTTTCTCTCTCTTTTTTTTTTTTGAGACAGCCTCACCCTGTTGCCCAGGCAGGAGCACAGTGGCACCATCTTGGCTCACTGCAGCCTCTGCCTCCCGGATCCAAGCGATTCTCATGCCTCCGCCTCCTAAGTAGCTGGGATTACAGGTGTGTGCCACCATGCCTGGCTAATGTTTTTTGTATTTTTAGTAGAGATGGGGTTTCACTATGTTGTCCAGGCTGGTCTTGAACTCCTGACTTCAAGCAATCCACATGCCTTGGCCTCCCAAAGTGTTGGGATTACAGGTGTGAGCCACCGCGCCTGGACAGATTTATTTTTTTAAATTATATTGAGGTATATAACAGAGATGCATAGATTTTGGTAATGGGTGCATTGGCTCATGTCTGTAATCCCAGCACTTTGGGAGGCTGAGGTGGGCGGATGACCTGAGGTCAAGAGTTTGAGACCAGTCTGGCCAATGTGATGAAACCCCATCTCTATTAAAAATACAAAAATTGGTTGGGCGCAGTGGCTCAAGCCTGTAATCCCAGCACTTTGGGAGGCCGAGATGGGCGGATCACGAGGTCAGGAGATCGAGACCAACTGGCTAACATGGTGAAACCCCGTCTCTACTAAAAAATACAAAAAACCAGCCGAGTGAGGTGGCAGGCGCCTGTAGTCCCAGCTACTTGGGAGGCTGAGGCAGGAGAATGGCGTGAACCCGGGAGGCGGAGCTTGCAGTGAGCTGAGATCCGGCCACTGCAGTCCAGCCTGGGAGACAGAGCGAGACTCCGTCTCAAAAAAAAAAAAAACAAAAAAACAAAAATTAGCTGGGCATGGTGGCATGCGCCTGTAGCCCCAGCTACTCCAGAGCCTAAGGCAGGAGAATCTCTTGAACCCAGGAGGTAGAGATTGCAGTGAAACTCCATCTCAAAAAAATTAAAAAAATTAAAAGTTTAAAAAAACAATGATAAAAGAATATTGGTTTAGTTTTATTTTAGACTTGTTGAGCTACTGTAGACTCGGTAGCGGTAATTACAGGCAGTCAGAAATGATTATATAAAATCCTGCAGTTAGATTCATAATATATTCAGCAGTATGGGGCAGTAGAAAACTGGCTTGATAGCTATTTTGGAGCCACCACCAGTAAGATATATGTGGCTGCCAAAAGAGCTAATGTAATCTTAGGCCACTTTAGTAGAAGTAGAGTGTAAGATGGTAGGAGGTAGCCAGTCTTACCACTGGAGGGTTTTGTGTTCTTAAGGAAGAGGTTGGCATGCTGTAATTTGTGTGAAGGAAAACAAGCACCCAGCAGTCCCTCTACCCACCTGCCTACACCTGTACTCCTATACGATGCCTTCCCTTCCGTTCTTATGAATTATTTGTTCATGCTTCTGTCTACTAGAAACTAATCCCATCCCTTCTCACCTCTCAAGACCTTTGGCAGTTCTGCCCTCTCTATCCTGTGCCATCAGTTTTCCCTGTCTACCAGATCATCCCCATCAGCATACACAGAAAAAATGTCATTTCATCCTAAAACTCTCTCTTGACCCCATATCCCTCTTCATTTACCTCCAGATTTTCCCTGCTTTCCAGTGCAGCACATCTCAAATGAGTTGTTCATAGTTGCTGTCTCCAGATCCTCTCCTCCCATTTTCCTTCAAACCCACTTCCATCCTTTTGCCTCTCCCATTCCACAGACTGCTCTTGTCAAGGTCACTAGTGACCTCTGCCTTGCTAAATCCCAAGGTCAGTTCCCAGCCCTCATCCTACGTGACCTGCCTGCATCATCTGACCCAGCTGATCATTCCCTCTTTAAAATACTCTCTTCCTTTGGCTTTCAGAGAACTCCTGGTTTTCCTCCTCACTGACATCCCTTCTCAGCCTTTGCTGCTGCTTCCTCATCATCTCCCTGACCTCCAAATGTCAGCAGGCCCAGGGCTCCATTTCTCAGACCTGTTCTCTGTCTACACTCACTCCTCTGGGGATCTCATCCAGT
Organism: Chlorocebus sabaeus; assembly: GCF_047675955.1. NCBI lineage: Eukaryota > Metazoa > Chordata > Mammalia > Primates > Cercopithecidae > Chlorocebus > Chlorocebus sabaeus. The sequence continues at coordinate 66,901,090 of NC_132919.1, forward strand.
CTATCAAATAACTTGTATTCATGATGACTCAGATTTGTATCTCCAATCTGGACTTTCCTCTTGAATGTCACGTTTGTATGTCCACCTTCCTACATGGTGTCTCTACTTAATGTCTGACAGGGAATCTCAAACCTGGCGTTATCTCACACATTAAGTACTGAGCTTTCCCTGCCCTGCTCCCCCAACCTGCTCTTACAGTCTTTCTTCCTCATCTCAATAAAGGCAAGGCTGTTTTCCAGTGCTCAGGTCAAAAACCTTGCTGCTTCTCTTTTTTCTCATACCTCCTTTCTGTTCAGTAGAAAACAGTTTTGACTCTACCTTTGTGATGTATCCAGAATTCAGCCTCTCCTCACCACCTTCCTAGTTCCTGCTCTGTCTAGTCCAAGCCACCATCACTGTTCTTTCTTTCCTGAATTACTGCAGTAGCTCCCTAACTAATCTCCTTGTTTCTGGTTTATTCTCAGCATAGGGGCTGGAGTGGTTCTTTTAAAACAGAAATCTGATCATATCACTTCTCTGCTCCAAACTCCTGGTGCAGAGTTTCTTCATCTCAGCACTGTTGACATTGGGGCCAGATACTTCTTTCTGTGACGATTCTGTGTGTTATAGAATGTTTAGCAGCATCCATGGCCTTTACCCACTGGATACTAATGGCACCTGCCCCGCTACTTTTGCTCTAGAGTACAAGTAAAGTCCAATTTCTTAGAGCGGTCTCGAAGATCCTGTGTATTTGCCTCCCGTGTGATCACAGCTTCCTGTTCCCCAGTCCTTCGCTCCATTCTCGCCATATTGGCTTTCTTGCTAAACCTCAAAGTTGCCACATGCTCTTGGCTCTGGGCCTTTGCATTCTGTTTCATCAGCCGACTAGAATGCTCTTCCCCAGATACCTGTAGAAGTTATTCTCTCTCTGCAGGTTTTTTGCTCCAGTAGTACCTCTTTTTCCTTCATTGCCTTAGTTCTAACACCTGGAACAGTGCTTAGCACATATTACATGCTCGGTAAGTGTTTTAGGACATAAAGGGTGATCTGGTAGCCACCTTAGATTATTTGGAAAACTTTTTAGCAGAAGCGAGAATGACTTCGTTAATGTTGCATATGACTATGGATTAATTTGTAAGGAGGTAGAATTGAAGTTACTTAATTGTTAAGTGTTCAATTTAATGGCTTTTAGGGTATTCAGAGTCACGCAACTGTCGTCACAATCAATTTTAGAACATTTTCATTATCTCAGAAAAAACTCTATACCCCTTAACCATTGCCCTCCCACCCACACCTACCCTGCCAGCCCTGGGCAATCTGCTTTCTGTCTATATAGATTTGCTTATTCTGAATATTTTCATATAAATGGAATCATATAATATGCAGGTTTTTCAGTCTGGCCTCTTTACTCACATCATGTTTTCAAGGCTCATCTATGTTGTAGCATGTGTATACCTATAGCAAGTACAGGTATTTTGTTGGTTTTTGTTGCCGAATCTTTTGTATGGATGGACCACATTTCATTTATCCAGTCATCAGTTCATCGACATTTGGTTGCTCCCACTTTTTGGCTGTTATAAATAATGCCACTATGAACACTGATTTCTAAGTTTTTGTGTGGCCATAAGTTTTCATTTGTCTTGGGTATATACTTAGGAGTGGACTGGCTGGGTCATATGTAACTGTGTTGAACATTTTGAGGAACTGCCAAACTATTTTCCAAAGCAGCTGCACCTCTTTCCTACCAGCAGTGTGTGAGGTTTCAGTTTCTCCACATCCTTGCCGGCACCTGTTATTATCTGTCACAAAGTTATTTTCCAAAAACAATTCTGTGGATATAAGTGAAAATGTTAAAGGTATGGGCTTATTCCCAGTTTTTACCTCTGTCTTCTGGTTTCTGCCCTTGGAGAAAGTTACTTTTTTCCCCCTAAAGGGCAGTGCTGTGATTTGTTTTCTCCAGTCTCAACCCACTTGTGACCAGTGGCCCACATTCAGGAAGGGGCAAGTTTGAACCAGGAGCACTGTCCATGGCCTCGGCTTAGAGTCTTCTCTTTATGAACGGTCTCAGAGGAGTGGAACCTGCCCCGCTGGCTTAGAACTCAGAATAAGAAGCTGGCCAGAGGCCGGGCGCGGTGGCTCAAGCCTGTAATCCCAGCACTTTGGGAGGCCGAGACGGGCGGATCACGAGGTCAGGAGATCGAGACCAACCTGGCTAACACGGTGAAACCCTGTCTCTACTAAAAATACAAAAAAACTAGCCGGGCGAGGTGGCGGGCGCCTGTAGTCCCAGTCACTTAGGAGGCTGAGGCAGGAGAATGGCCGGGAGGCAGAGGTTGCAGTGAGCTGAGTTCCGGCCATTGCACTCCAGCCCGGGCAACAGAGCAAGACTCCGTCTCAAAAAAAAAAAAAAAAAAAAAAAAAGAAGCTGGCCAGCATGTACAGTCAGTGCTGTCACTCATGGAGGTGGTCAGACATCAAACAGGAAAGGCGTGTGCCTCTTCGATTCTCCTTCTCCCTCTTGCTTTCAGATGGATGATGATGACGATGACGATGACATAGGAGATCATGACGATGACCACCCCGGGATGGAGGTGGTGCTGCATGAGGACAAGAAGTACTACCCGACAGCCGAGGAGGTGTACGGCCCTGAGGTGGAGACCATAGTTCAAGAGGAAGACACTCAGCCTCTCACAGGTACATCAGGAGGGGCTGGGCTGTGAGGAGGTGAAATTGAAACCTGGAAACTTCATTTCATAGCTGTCAGCAAACCTTAAAAGTTCAGTAAATGAATTGATCAGTTTTTCTTGACTACCTTCAGTACTGTTTCTGGTTTAAGATTCAGTTAATCCTCTTTTAATATTCAGTAAAGCTCTTAACTAGTTTCTAGGTAAATAAGAGTTATTTCTTATTTATATGCTATCAGTTTAGGTGCATGAAGACTTATCAAGTTTATTTACCCTGTGGCCTGATATGTTTTTCCATCCAAATAACTCCAGCCCTTTTAACCAGTTCTCATAATGTGCATTGTCCATTTATTTTTCTTTTTTTGAGACGAAGTCTTGCCCTGTCGCCCATGCTGGATTGCAGTGGCACAGTCTTGGCTCACTGCAACCGCCCCCTCCCTGGTTCAAGCAATTCTCCTGCCTCACCCTCCCTGGTAGCTGGGATTATAGGCGCCTGCCACCACGCCTGGCTAATTTTTGGGTTTTTTTGTTTGTTTGTTTTTGTTTTTTGAGACAGAGTCTCGCTCTGTCACCCAGGCTGGAGTGCAGTGGCCGGATCTCTGCTCGCTGCAAGCTCCGACTCCAGGGTTTACGCCATTCTCCTGCCTCAGCCTCCCGAGTAGCTGGGACTACAGGCGCCTGCCACCTCGCCCGGCTAGTTTTTTGTATTTTTTAGTAGAGACGGGGTTTCACCATATTAGCTAGGATGGTCTCGATCTCCTGACCTCGTGATCCGCCCGTCTCGGCCTCCCAAAGTACTGGGATTACAGGCTTGAGCCACCGCGCCCGGCCTAATTTTTGTATTTTTAGTAGAAACGGGGTTTCACCATGTTGACCAGGCTTGTCTTGAACTCCTGACCTCAAGTGATCCGCCTGCCCTGTCCTCCCAAAGAGCTGGGATTACAGGCGTGAGCCACTGCATCTTAATAGTTTTCATAGGCTGGAAGTGGTGGCTCATGCCTGTAATCCCAGCACTTTTGGAAGCCAGAGCGGGAGGATTGCTTGAGCCCAGCAGTTTGAGACCAACCTGGGCAACATGGTGAAATCCCATCTCTACAAAAAAGTACAGAAATTAGCCGAGCACGATGGTGGATGCCTCCCAGCATCTCGGGAGACTGAGGCGGGAGGATCACTTGATTGTGCCATGTGTACGCTTCAGCCTGGGTAACAGGGTGAAACCCTGTCTCCCCAAAAAAAAAGTTTTCATTGATCTTTTGGAAAGTAATTGCATCTTATAAATGTGAGGAAAGATTTTGAACTGACATTGACCTCAACCTACATCCATTCCCTCTCCCTCCCTCCCACTCTTGCTCAAAATGATGCCCCGACTCCTCTTTCCACAATTCAAGGTCCTTCACTGTCTCATGCCAAATAGCATTTCCAAAACTTTCTCAACATGAGTGAACCTTGAGAGTAAAATAAATTGATGTCGTACATCATACATTCCGAAAGGTCAGTCTAATGGAATAGTGCTCTGTATTTTTATGTTTTATGCCCACCTACACATCACTACCTTTTTTTTTTCTTCTAGAACCCATTATTAAGCCAGTGAAAACCAAGAAATTCACTCTGATGGAGCAGACATTACCTGTTACAGTGTATGAGATGGAGTAAGTTACAAGGTTTCTCAGCTTCTCTGCAGGAATGCCCTGGGTTCATGTTTTTGTAGAGATAGGAGGTGGTTTGTGGCTGAAATAGCCAGTAAATTGTGGCCGTACATAGCTCTCAAATTCTCCTTCAGCTTGTGTGGCTGCTGGGATATTTGGGCTCAATCTTAACTTTTCTCTTGGTGTTCATCCAGATGTTAGCTGTTTCCTCTTCTTCCAGGTCTTTAGTTTGATGTTGAAAGCCAGCCTTTAAGACAGATCTGGGTATTACAGTTATCACTCTTGGGTCCACCAGAGCCTGTTTGGACTTAGTAAGACTGCTGAGTATTTTAGGAACATATTAGCTCTTTATTTTGTTTTTGTTGCTGTTGTTTTGAGATAAGGTCTCGTTTTGTTGCTCAGGCTGGAGTGCAGTGGCACAATCACAGCTCATTGCAGCCTTGACCTCCCAGGCTCAATAGATGTGTCTGCCTCAGCCTCCTGAGTAGCTGGGACTACAGGAACACACCACCACGCCTGGCTAATTTTTGTACGGTTTCACTGTGTTGCCCAAGTTGGTCTCAAACTCCTGGGCTCAAATTATTCTCCTGCCTTAGTTTCCCAAAGTGCTGAGATTACAGGCGTGAGCCACCATACCTTGCCCTCAACTCTTTATTTTGAAAAGGAGAGCAAAAGCAGGTAGATATGTGTGTAGGATCATTTAGGTGCTCTCTCTCTTTTTTTTTTTTTTCTTTTTCCGATGCGGAGTCTCACTTTGTTGCCCAGGCCAGAGTGCAGTGGCATGGTCTCAGCTCTCTACAACTTCCACCTTCCAGCTTCAAGTGATTCTCCTGCCTCAGCCTCCTGAGTAGCTGGGATTACAGGCACATGCCACCACGTTCAGCTGTTAGTAGAGATGGGGTTTCACCATGTTGGAAGTCCTGGCCGAGTGCGGTGGCTCATGCTTGTAATCGCAGCACTTTGGGAGGTCGGGGCAGGTGGATCACCTGGGGTCAGGAGTTTGAGACCAGCCTGACCAACATGGTGAAACCCTGTCTCTGCTGAAAATGCAAAAATTAGCTGGTCGTGGTGGCCTCGGCCTCCCAAAATGTTGGGATTACAGGCGTGAGCCACTGCTTCCGGCCTAATTTTTTTGTATTTTTAGTGGAGATGGAGTTTCACCATGTTGGCCAGGCTGGTCTTGAACTCCTGACCTCAGGTGATCCGCCCACCTCAGCCTCCCAAAGTGCTGGGATCACAGGCGTGAGCCACCATGCCCAGCCTCTTCCTTTTTTAGTCTTGCTATTTTACTATTAAATCCCTGTGATAGTCCATTCACAGATCGTGTTACCTCTTGGATAAGTTTCTTGCTATGTAAGTATAGACATTCGCATCTGCCTGAGGGCTCTCCAATTGGTCTGAAAGTTGTTCCTGGCCAAAAATACCTGAACCTTAAACTCCACTCCTCATTTGGAAACTTTTGCCAATGTCTGTTTTCTCTTTTCCTTTGTCCTTTCAGTTTCTTGGCAGATCTGATGGATAACTCAGAGCTCATCAGAAATGTGACCCTTTGTGGACATCTCCACCATGGCAAGGTAAGAGAGAACTTTCAGCTACTTGGAATAGGATTTCTCTTTTGTGCCTGATCATGTTTTAGCCCTTAGAGTCACAGCGGTTGAGGTTTGAGGTCACAAGGCTCAACCTACTGACTCGGGGTACTGCATGCCTGTTACGAAGCCATACTGTGAAATTCTGGCTTTTCCCAAGCAGCAGGTGGAGCCTGTTCCTGAGCCTTGTGTCTACATCTGGACAGAAGATGGGAAATTGAGCCTTACTCTGATTTTTATAAGTTTTCATTTCCTGAGGGATGCCTGTCTAAGAAAGATTTCATCTTTTATTTGAAAATAATCCTGTGGCTTCAGTGTTAATTCTTTGCTGTCCCATAACCCTCCTTGCTCTCCTTTTTCCTCTCCTTATCCCTAAATTATGTGGTGTATTGGGAGCTGGGGGAAGGGCACAGTAAATTTTCCTCTGTGGTTGGCAGGTGTTAACTGTTTCTTCCCTTTTAGACATGTTTTGTAGATTGTTTAATTGAGCAGACTCACCCGGAAATCAGAAAGCGCTATGACCAAGATGTAAGTAGAACTTCTATTGAGGGTTTAGGATGAACCATTCAGAACAGATAGAGATGTCTGTCTCCTCCTTCCTTCACCCTTCCTGTTCTCTATAAATAATGACGCCTCCAAAGTGCAGCTTTATAATTGTGATCTCTATTAATAGGCTGTAAGAAAATAATTTCAACTTTCTCAGGAGCCTAGAGAATATTGAGCTGCAGTATTTTTGGATGATCCGTTTTGCACTTGGGATCCCTCCTCTGTTATGATATGTCCTGACTTTTATAGTCTATTCTTTGCTGTCATAGTATTAATAGCCTGCTCTATAAATATGATACAATTGTACCTGGTTTTCATGGTAAATTTAAATGCCTGTGAATGAGGCCAACTGTGGCTGCAAGTCTCTGCGCAATAAATGTTCAATCCCTGCCAGATTGATTGTTTTAACACTCTAGCATGAAGGCTGACATGTGTCTCCCTTTATCATGCTAAGAATTCTGTGCATTTGATATAAATTAGCTCTCAGCTATACCTGGTCTTTAGTGACCTCCCCCAACTCAAAGAGAGCGGTAGCTCATGCCTGTAATCCCAGCACTTTGGGAGGCCAGGACAGGAGGATCACTTGACGTCAGGAGTTTGAGACGAGCCTGGCTAACATGGCGAAACCCCAACTCTACTAAAAATGCAAAATGTAGCTGGGTGGGCACAGTGATGTGCACCTGTAGTCCCAGCTACTCGAGGGGCTGAGGCAGGAGAATCGCTTGAACCTGGAAGGCAGAGGTTGCAGTCAGCCAAGATTACGCCACTGCACTCTAGCCTGGGCGACCGAGTGAAACTCTGTCTCAAAAAAGACAAAACCACAACCAAAAAGAAAAACCCGGCCGGGCGTGGTGGCTCACACCTGTAATCCCAGCACTTTGGGTGGCCTAGCTGGGTGGATCACATGAGGTCAGGAGTTCAAGACCAGCCTGACCAACATGGTGAAACCCTGTGTCTACTGAAAATACAAAATTAGCTGGACGTGGTGGCGCACGTCTGCAATCCCAGCTACTTGGGAGGCTGAGGCAGGAGAATCTCTTGAACCCGGGAGGCAAAGGAGGTTTCAGTGAGCCAAGATTGTGCCATTGTACTCCAGCCTGGGCAACAAGAGTGAAACTCTGTCTCCAAAAAAATAAAAATAAAAAAATCCCTCCACGCACCCAGGAGCATTTCCAGCTGGGAGGGCACTGGTCTCATTGTCTGGAATTGCTGTGGGGACACCCTGCTCTCTGTCTCTCTTTAATCTCAAAGAAACCCTTGAGCTGGGAGGTGGTGAGGGAAAGCGATTGATGGTTCGTTTGTGGGAGAGGAGTCTGAACTCAGGTGGTAACAACAGTTAATTTTTTTCAGCTGTGCTATACTGACATCCTCTTCACAGAGCAAGAGGTAAGCATGCCTTGTGGAATCCGATTGTTGCCTACACCAGACCCCCCAGTAATAGTTTTGTAGGGAATGTAGAGGAGCCTTTATGATAGCATTTTAGTTCGTACTCTACTCCTTTCTCCCCACTTCTCACATCCCATCTCCTTCTTCCTCCAGTTACTCCAGGGTTATAACTTAAAAAAGAACTGGGTAGGCAAGCTGTAGGTTAGGAGGGGGACCCTCCTGTTCTTGACTAGATTAAATTTGGCCTAATATAGGGCAAATACTAAGAGGTGATGGCTGCATTTGTGCTTTAAGTTACGCAGAAGCTCAACGTGATTTTTTTTAAATGACGTCATCCTTTAAAAATCCACAGGATGACTCCATCCATATGATGACCTCTTTCTAGGAGTAGCTTCTCTTTGAAAATGGGTTCCTATATCTTTGTGTTCCTCTTTTTGTCTTTCCATCCGGATCTTTCTCTCTACTCTCTGACCCCTTCTCTTTCCCCCCTCTTATTTCTGTCCCTTTTTCCTAATGGAAGTTTTAAGTATAAATAAGTATGGTTAACTAAAGGCACTTGGAATTAATAAAGATAGGCAGTTAGTGTTAGCTGTTACTGTTTTATAATGCATTTATATATTTGTTTGACTGGAATTTTAAACAAATGTTTATTCCTGTTATATTTCTTTTTATATTTCTTTTTTTAAAAAAAAAAACTAAAATACCCCAGATTGTTTCTTTTTACTTTCAAGGTGCTCAGCTATTTTTGTTTCTCATGTATAAAGAGGATGAGATTCTAGGACCCTGGATTCTCTGATAGGGCTTAATACTGTTTTGTTTGCAGTAATTCATTTTCATCTTTTCATATTTGAAACAAGCCCCCCAAAAATGCTATCTAACACCAAGATATTTTATTTTCAAGGTCATGCTGGCTAGAAGCCTAGATAAAAATCACCCACTATAAGGAGAGCCATCAGTGTAATTTACTAGCAATTGGGGAGCCCCAAAAGCAAAATGAACCCCTCTTGCGTAGGAAGAGGTCTTGACCACTCTTTGTTTCTTTCAGAGAGGTGTAGGCATCAAAAGCACTCCTGTGACAGTGGTCTTGCCAGACACCAAAGGAAAATCTTATCTCTTCAATATCATGGACACTCCAGGTAGGACATCCTTTGGCTTTTGATTATTGGAACCTTGTCTTGGTTTTGCGTGTGTCGTCTCACTTTCCAGAGCAGAACAGAGCAGTACATCTTTGTTTTTACATTCCCTCACCTTCATTGACACCATTTTCAGTTTTGACTCTCTCCTTTGTTTCTGACTGTTAATTTCGCAAGCATCGTACTCCAGGCCTCCTATTCATGTCTTTACTCTTTTGAATATGTAAAAATGTTAGGGAATCGTATTCATTTATTCATTTCAGCCCGTCAGGCCCCATGCTATCTGCTGGGGAGCTAAAGGTGAGTCAGAGCCAGTTCCTGGCCTCGAGTACTCTCAAAGGAGACTGGTGAACATACAGATGACCTTGGAAACAGGACCCCTTGGCTGACTCTTCCTCCTATTGAAAGGACCAACTGGGGCAGAGTTTTTAAAAACTGAAAGGTTTTAGGTTTTGGCTGATTTGCCTTCTTGGCGCCATCTGATGCCCAGTGTCCTGATACCTCTCAGCCCCTGCCCCCATAGCACCTCGGCAGGAACTGCCTTCCTCGAACAGCATACTGTGCTCCAGGCCCTCCTTTGCCTTTTCTCCTGCCTCCAGATTGTCTTGAGTCCCACAGAACTCTGCTCACTGCTGATTAGGCTAAGCTGGTGTGTGATGTGGACTCATGCTCTCCTGGGCACTTCCCTCTTTTTATGTAGGGAGCCTCCCATAGAAAAGCTTAATGCAAGGATATGATTCTAATGGGGGATATTTTTATCCTGCAGCGGGTTATGGTGAGGAGGGGAAGAGGGTATTTGGAGGTTCACAGGCTTTGAAGTGCCCCCTCAGTTCACCGTACCAGTTAATTGTGCTTTATCCTACACCAAGTGATGACTTACTTAGTATTTGCTTTTCAGGACATGTGAATTTCTCTGATGAGGTCACAGCTGGCTTGCGCATCTCAGATGGAGTGGTTCTTTTCATTGATGCTGCCGAGGGGGTGAGTCAGACTCAGCTCCCAGAATCTCATCCATCCTGTTATGTTTGCCCCCCGCAATACCCAGAGCACTAAGTGAGCTGGGAGCCAGAGAACCTTGAAACTCTCTGGGATTAAGGCTCAAATTTGCTCTAAAATTAAAGCAGCAAATGAAGTTCAAAATTAATTCTCACCGGGTGTGGTGGCTCGCACCTGTAATCTCAGCACTTTGGGAGGCTTAGGTGGGTGGATCACCTGAGGTCAGGAGTTCAGGACCAGCCTGGCCAATATGGCAAAATCCCGTCTCTACCAAAAAATACAAAAATTAGCCAGGTGTGGTGACCCTTGCCTGTTATCCCAGCTACTCATTAGGCTGAAGCAGGAGAATCATTTGAGCCTGGGAGTTGGAGGTTGCAGTGAGCCGAGATTGTGCCACTTCACTCCAGCCTGGGCAACAGAGTGAGACATTCTCTCAAAAAAAGAAGAAAAAAATAATCAATGTGGGTGCCCTTGCTTCCTGCTCAGTGAAGCTCAAAATAAGACTCACTGCTATTCAGAAAGCACAAAGATAAAATGACAAATGTAAATAAAAGGAAGGGAGGAGAGTATGTTCTTGTAAGTGGATTTTTAATATTAGTTACGTTTTTCCAAGAGATTGGAGTTAAAAGACCAGGGTGTCTTCTGTATTCCTGAATTGAGAGATGGAACACTTTGGCTGTCCTCATACATGTTGTCATTGGTGAGACAGCCAGCAGAGGGAGCCAGAATTGTCTGGGTTTTTTTGGTTTTTTTGTGTGTTTTTTTAACTGACTTTTCATTTTGGAATAAACAAACTGAAAAGTTGCAAGAATTATTCAAAGGACCCACCCTCATTTACTTCGTAATTCTCTACACATTCAGACACACACACAGAGACAGGTGTGTATGTTTTCCCCTTGAACCGTTTGAAAGTAAAATATTTCAGAATGTATTTTCTAAGAATAAGGACATTCACCTACATAACCACAGTACAGTTGCCAAAATCAGAAAATTTAAAATTGATACAATCCTGTTGTACAGATCTTTTCTGCAGACCTTGTTCAGTTTTACTGATCATACCAACAATTTCCATTATAGAATATTTCCCCTAATCCACAGTGATGCATAGCATTTAGTTTTCATGATTTTCAAGTCTCTGAATTGAAGCTGTTCTTTAGTCTCTCCTGGTCTTTTATGACATTGGCGCTTTTGAAAAGTACAGGGCATTTGTTTTGTAGAATGTCTTTCAATTTGGGTTTGTCTAATACTTCCTTATGATTAGGCTTGGTTATTAGAATCTGGTTATTCCGCTCCTTATCAGACTTTACTAGTTTTGTCATCCATTGATGATTCTTGGCTTATTCCTACAATAGTTGCAAATGGTGAGTCTTCTAACTCTTATTCCTTCTGTTTTGTTTTGTTTTTGAGATGGAGTCTTGCTCTGTCGCCCAGGCTGGAGTGAAGTGGTGTGATCTCGGTTCACTGCAACCTCTGCCTTTTGGGTTCAAGCGATTCTCCTGTCTCAGCCTCCAAGTAGCTGGGATTACAGGTGCATGCCACCAAGCCCAGCTAATTATTGTATTTTTAGTACAGACAGGGTTTCACCATGTTGGCCAGACTGGTCTCGAACTCCTGACCTCAGGCGATCCACCCACCTAGGCCTCCCAAAGTGTGGGGATTGCAGGCGTGAGCCACTGCACCCGGCCATTGCTTTTGTTGTTGTTGTTGTTGTTGTTGTTGTTTTGTTTTGTTTTGTTTTTTTGAGATGGAGTCTCGCTCTTTCGCCCAGGCTGGAGTGCAGTGACACAATCTTGGCTCACTGCAACCTTTGCCTCCCAGGTTCAGGCGATTCCCCTGCCTCAGCCTCCTGGACAACTGGGACTACAGGTGCCCACCATCACACCCAGCTAATTTTTGTATTTTTGGTAGAAATGGAGTTTCACTATGTCAGTCAGGCTGGTCTTGAACTCCTGACCTCAAGCAGTCCACCTGCCTTGGCCTCCCAAAGTGCTGGGATTATAGGCGTGAGCGACTGCGCCTGGCCTATTGGTTGGAATTACGTTGTAAAGAAGTGCTTTTGCTTCTCCCCCATTTGCTTATCACTATGGATGTTTGGGTTTGTATTTTATTCAGTGAATTATAATTATAATCTGTTACTGTCCTTATGCATTCCAGTGCTCTAGTGCGCTCATCCCAGATTTGGCTACTGAGAACTCCTTTAGGGTGATTCCATCATCCTTTTCACATCTCATTGTTTCTTGAGCACTTCCTTACCTTCAAGCACAAAAAGATGTTCTAGACGTGTCTTGTCACAATCCTGGACTCAGCCATTTCTTCAAGGAGCTCTGGCTTTTTTTTTCCTTCAAAGAGATGGGATCTTGCTCTCTGGCCCAGACTGGAGTGCAATGGTACAATTATACCTCACAGCAGCCTCAGACTCCTGGGCTCTAGTGATTCTCCCACTTCAGCCTCCCAAATAGCTGGGACTACAGGTGTGTGCCACCATGCTCAGCTTACTTTTAAAGATTTTTTTAAGAGATGGGATCTTGCTCTGTTGCCTGGGATGGTCTCGAACTTCTGGCTTCAAGCAGTCCTCCTGCCTTGGCCTCCCAAAATGCTGGGATTACAGGTGTGAGTGACTGCACCTAGCCTAGCTTATAGTGGGGACTAGTTTTTGTTTTTTTGTTTTGTTTTGTTTTTTGTTTTTTGTTTTTTTTTTGAGACGGAGTCTCTGTCGCCCAGGCTGGAGTGCAGTGGCGCCATCTCGGCTCACTGCAAGCTCTGCCTCATGGATGTACACCATTCTCCTGCCTCAGCCTCCCGAGTAGCCGGGACTGTAGGCACTTGCCACCATGCCCGGCTAATTTTTTTGTATTTTCAGTCGAGACAGGGTTTCACCATGTTAGCCAGGATGGTCTCGCTCTCCTGACCTCGTGATCTGCCCACCTTGGCCTCCCAAAGTGCAGGGATTATAGGCGTGAGCCACCGTGCCTGGCCAGTGGGGACTAGTATTTAGAAACAAAGGTTTGAATGCTACTGGGGTACATTGCTTCTAGGCCCTCTCACTGAGCACAGCTGGGTTATATACACTCGTACATATCTATAACTATTTCTACACACGTATATTAAAAATCATGCATTAATCCTAGTATCCCCAGTTCCATTTCAGCACCACTGGCTCTTCCCAGCCTTCTTAGTTCCTTCTCTAGCACTGAGAAACCTGGCTCCAACATCATTGTTCGTGGGTTTATTCATTTCTCAATCCTGCAAGGTGCCCTCTTTAAGTTCCTGTGTCTATCTTCAGGCAGGATGCTCTCTGCTTCCACCCAGTAATATTTCCCCAGGTCTTTTTTTTTCTCCCCAGGTTTCATGGCTTGAAATAGTGCCTTCTTGGGTTCTGCTTTGAACTTTCTGCCCTCCTTGTTCTTCTTACCACCTTCTGAGGCTTGTGTTTCTCAGGTGATGCTGAACACAGAGCGGCTGATCAAGCACGCGGTGCAGGAGAGGCTGGCGGTCACTGTGTGCATCAACAAGATTGACCGACTGATCCTGGAGCTGAAGCTGCCTCCAACTGATGCATATTACAAGCTGCGCCACATTGTGGATGAGGTCAATGGATTAATAAGGTAGAAGACCCCTGGGAGTGGATTTCCTGTCCTCAGAGACTCTGGGTTTTAACCCTGAATACCTCTGGGAACAACTCTGATTTATGTCTTGACATGTGTTGATGAGTTTGTTGGGCAAAACTAGAGGCACATTCTAGGACTCTGCAGGGGTCAACTCCATACTATTACCTCTGTGCCTTAACCACTTGTGATGCTTAACACATCTTCCGTTTAGTATTATGATCATTACTTGGACTGTATTTAATGTCTTCTTCTCTTTTTAGAGATAGGATCTCTGTTACCCAAGCTACAGTGCAGTGTCACAGTCACAGCTCACTGCAGCCTTGAACTTCTGGGCTCAAGCAATCCTCCCACCTCAGTCTTCTGAGTAGCTGGGACCACAGGCATGTGCCACCATACCTGGCTAATTTTTTTTATTTTTGTTTTTATTTTTTATTTATTTATTTATTTATTTTTTGTAGAGGTGGAGTGTTGCTATGTTGCCCAAGCTGGTCTTAAATTGACTTCAAGCAATTCTTCTACCTTGGCCTTCCAAAGTGGTAGCATTACAGATGTGAGCCACTACACCCAGTTGTTACTTGCCTAATAGCAATAATGGCAAATATTATTAGGCATGTAGTATAAGTTAACATAATAACTTACAAGGGATGTTATAAGAAATTAAATAGATATTTGATGGAACACACTTAGCACAGTGCTTGCCATATAGCAGCTGATGCGCTGAATAATGTTAGATGCTGTTATAGTTAACACAGTCTAAATAAATTAAGAACTGTTTGCTGTGTTTCTGTGGATATACCTGCTTCTCAACAAGATAGATTTAGGGCTTGCATTAATACATATGAGTGATGGTTATGATACTTTAGAATATAATATCAAAGAGCCTTTGAAAGAGAGGTTAAATATATCTTAAAGACAGTCTTACTACAGGCTGAAGGATGTGCTAGATGACTTCCTGCAGCCCCTTAAATGGGCCTGGCCTGTGAGGAAGCCGTCCTACTGAAAGAATGCCTTTCCATTTGAGGATTGGGGATGGTACCTGTGTGGCTAGAGACCTTCAGAAGCCTTCCCAGTGTGTAGCACTACTTTTCAAAAGGAATATCTTCACCCCATCTCTGCAAGGACTGACAATGACTAGAGCCCAACGTGACACCACGAGTCCAAAGGATGAAATGACAAATATCTTTTAATAAAAAGACTGAACATGATAGCTTATGCCTGTAATCCCAGCACTTTGAGAGGTCAAGGCGGGAGGATCGCTTGAGGCTAGGAGTTCAAGACCAGCCTGGGCAACATAGCTAGACTCTTTGTCTACAAAAAATGATTTTAAAATTAGCTTGGCATGGTGGCATGTGTTTGTAATCCTAGCTACCTGGGAGGCAGAGGCAAAAGGATCACTTGAGCCAAGGAGTTCAGGCTTATAGTGAGCTATGATTGTGCTGTTGCACTCCAGTGCGGGTGACAGAGTGAGACCCTGTCTCTTTAAAAAAAAAAAAAAAAAAAAGGCAGGAGGTGGGATAGGGCTAAATTTAACCAGATTTACTAAAATAGGAGGTCAAGAGGTCATGTTTCAAACCTCTAAACAAGAGCTCAGGCACAGTGGCTTATACCTAGAATCCCAGCACTTTGGGAGGCCGGGGCAGGAGATTGCTTGAGCCCAGGAGTTCAAGGTTCAAACCTGGGCAACATGGCATTTGTATCTCATCTCTACAAGAATTAGCCAGGCTTGGTGCTTCATGCCTACAGTCCCAGCTACTTGGGAGGCTGAGGAGGGAGGATTGCATGAGCCTGAGAGTTGAGGCTACAATGAATTGTGATTTGCCACTGTGCTCCAGCCTGGGCAACCAGGCAAGACCCTGTCTCAAAAACAAAAGAACCTCTAAGCAAGAAAAAGCAACATAAACATATTACTTCGAAATCTGAAGGCAAATACCCTAAAAGCAGCTTTAAAAGTGTTGAAAGCAGTTGCCTCTAGGGAGCATAACTTGGGGGTAGAGGGCTGTTCTTTATAAGCCATACTTTTATTTCTGTATTGGGAAATTCCATAAGATAATCTGCCAGTAAGGCTAAGGTTGTGGATTTGATCCCCTTGTACAACTGATTTTCTTATAAATGTTAATGAACTCAGATGCTTGTGGTTTCTGCATGGCTTTTAAGATTGAAAGTTTTAACATGGTAAAAGCCAAACACAAAAGAATAAAGAGTATGGCAGTGAGAGTAAAGAGCGGAGTTGCATTTCTTCTTTTCCTTTCTTTTCTCTTTTTTTTTTTTTTGAGACAGAGTCTCGCTCTGTTGCCCAGGCTGGAGTGCAGTGGCCGGATCTCAGCTCACTGCAAGCTCCGCCTCCCGGGTTTATGCCATTCTCCTGCCTCAGCCTCCCAAGTAGCTGGGACTACAGGCACCCGCCACCTCGCCTGGCTAGTTTTTTGTATTTTTTTTAGTAGAGACGGGGTTTCACTGTGTTAGCCAGGATGGTCTCGATCTCCTGACCTTGTGATCCACCCGTCTCGGCCTCCCAAAGTGCTGGGATTACAGGCTTGAGCCACCGCGCCCGGCCACTTTTCTCTTTTTTAAATGATGTTTATGTCTGCTTATATTTGTGAAATTGAGGTTTTTCCTCAAATGTATTTCTGTATTTCTGTCTTATCACATTAGATTCATTTCCTGTGTTCTAAGGTTTTTGTCTCTGTCCTCTAGGTTTTCCCTTGTCTGTCTGGTGCAGTTAACTTTTCCAAGATTGTGCAGAATGTTCCCAACTCTGGGAAATCAGCTTGTTATTGAGAATTAGGAAACAGCTCCATCATGTCACATTCTTGGACCAGGCTGTTGGCAAAACTAAGTGTCCTGCACAAGTCCCTTCCGAGGACTGGAGAGTGACTGTGATACTGAGTTCCTGCCCTTCCCCTTGGCAGTGCATCTGGGATACTGCAGCCTGGCACTGTGCTTACCACTGTCTCTGTTTCAGCATGTATTCCACTGATGAGAACCTGATCCTTTCCCCACTCCTGGGTAACGTCTGCTTCTCCAGCTCTCAGTACAGCATCTGCTTCACGCTGGGCTCCTTTGCCAAGATCTACGCCGACACCTTTGGTAAGTGCTGGCTGGCAGTCTGTCTCACCAGCTTCCCCTGAGTCCTGTGTGCCTTTCCTGCTGAATGGCTCAGAAATTGGCTTCGTATCAGAGCACCCTGTTGGGGGAACATTTTATCACCTGTTATTATCACATTTGGGGGTATTTCTGGCATTGAGACCCTTTCTTCAGGCTAAGTGGTTTCTAAATAATAGAAAAGTAAAAGTGAATGGGAGGACATGGGAGAAGAAGGAGGTCATTTTAGGAATAAAAGGCTCTCCTAGGGTGAGACAGGTTTTGTAAACAGGAATCATCCATGCCCACAGGCACTTTCAGACCTCCTCACAGGTAACATCTCTCTCACCGTTAGTGCTTCTAGCTAGCAGTATGGAGGCAGACATCAATTTCATGGGTCTAATTGAGAACTCATGGTGACCTTGCAGCCAGCATCTACAGGCCTCTGCTGACATGCCCAGCCGCATAATATCATGGGTTCCTGGAGCCTCAACACCAGATCTTTAAGACCAGATTCCCACTGTGAGAGACTCCCTGGCTCTTCATCTTTGCACTTCCCCAGTGACCTCAGATTCCAATAGGAATCGTGCACTGAGAGTCTTTCCTATGTTCAATGTTACAGTTCCTTAGAGGGAAGTCACTGTTATACTGTTTTTAGGGTCGAGCAGACAGGCTCCGTGAGAGGTCTCATGACCAGTAGGCAGTGGAGCACCAGCGTTTCTGTTCTCACCAGTCAGTTGTCCTGCACTGTCAGCATGGAGCCCTTTGCTCTTGTGAAAAAAAAATGGGGGATTAAAGTTCAGTCTTTTTTGACTGGGTGCAGTGGCTCACACCTATAATCCCAGGACCTTGGGAATCTGAGACAGGCGGATGACTTGAGCCCAGTAGTTTGAGACCAGCCTGGGCAACATGGCAAAACCCCATCTCTACAAAAGAATACAAAAAATTAGGCCGGGCGCGGTGGCTCAAGCCTGTAATCCCAGCACTTTGGGAGGCCGAGACAGGCGGATCACGAGGTCAGGAGATCGAGACCATCCTGGCTAACACAGTGAAACC
This sequence comes from Chlorocebus sabaeus, assembly GCF_047675955.1. Classification (NCBI taxonomy): domain Eukaryota; kingdom Metazoa; phylum Chordata; class Mammalia; order Primates; family Cercopithecidae; genus Chlorocebus; species Chlorocebus sabaeus. The sequence goes on from NC_132919.1 coordinate 66,918,791, forward strand.
CCGTCTCTACTAAAAAATACAAAAAACTAGCCGGGCGAGGTGGCAGGCTCCTGTAGTCCCAGCTACTCTGGAGGCTGAGGCAGGAGAATGGCGTAAACCCGGGAGGCAGAGCTTGCAGTGAGCTGAGATCCGGCCACTGCACTCCAGCCTGGGCAACAGAGCGAGACTCCGTCTCAAAAAAAAAAAAAAAAAAAGAATACAAAAAATTAGTCGGGCGTGGTGGTGCTGGCCTGTAGTCCCAACTCAGGAGGATCACTTGAGCCCAGGAGGTTGAGGCTACAATGAGCCATGATTGCACCATTGCACTCCAGCCCAAGCAACAGAGCAAGACCCTGTCTCAAAAAACAAGAAAAGAAAAATTTACTTCTTATTTTTTTTCTTTTTTCTTTTTCTTTTTTTTTTTTTTTTGAGACAGAGTCTCACTCTGTTGCCCGGGCTGGAGTGCAATGGTGCGATCTCAGCTCACTGCAACCTCCGCCTCCCGGGTTCAAGCGATTCTCCTGCCTCAGCCTCCTGAGTAGCTGGGATAACAGGTGCGTGCCACCACGTCCAGCTAATTTTTGTATTTTTAGTAGATACGGGGTTTCACCATGTTGGTCAGGCTGGTCTCAAACTCCTGACCTTGTGATCCACCCACCTCGGCCTCCCAAAGTGCTGGAATTACAGGCATGAGCCACTGTGCCCAGCCTATGTACTATATTCTTATAATAAAGTAAGCTGGAGAAAAGAAGATGTTACCAAGAAAATCATGAGAAAAAATATATTTACTGTTCATTCAGTGGAAGTGGATCATCATAAAGGTCTTCATCTTTGTCATCTTCCCATTGAGCAGGCTAAGGCAGAGGAGGCCTTGGTCTTGGTGTCTCAGGTGGCAGAGGTGGGAGAAAAAATCCATATATAATTGGACCCAAGACATTCAAACCATGTTGTTCAAGGATCACCTGTATACATATATAATCTGTGTTTTTCACACAGCAGTGGACCATTGACGGTTTTCTTGTTATTAGATATATATATCAGTTATTTCCAGATGGCTGTTTTTTAAAAATGGGTAGCTGGACAATAAATGAAATTGAACAGGGTTCCAGTAGTTGTTTATGTGTTTCTGAATGTCCATTGTATGAGCATGTGAAGCAGAATCCAAGACCCTTTTATAATTATAATGCAGAGATGATTCCAATTCTGATTGAAAATGATCCTCAGTCTTGGGCGAGATTGTTTCTCATCCTTTGAACCCATTGTTAGTTTATGCCAGAGCTAGCTATGGGCTGGGCTGCAGCAGCATTATCACAGAAAGCCATGTGTAGACTTCTGGAAAGTCAGCACTGAAGGGAATATTGAAGACATCATTGAGTCCTTCCTCTTCATTTTACATGGAGAGAAACTATCCCCATGGTCACAGAACTTATTGATAGAGTTGTAACTAGAATCCATTTATACCTTACTGCCGAAACTGATACCATGTGCTCTCACTAGGAATATAATATAATAAGGCATGATGAACAACTTCGGACTTCTAGAAACTTCATCCAGTGGACGGACAGAATCCCACAGAATGATGATTGGCAATGTGAGGTGATAGTGTGAGCTGAGTACCAGGTATCTGCTGTAGGCAGATACAGCTGAGAGAACTTAGGGGTGGGGTAGGGGTCAGCCTTAATGGCTTGGAGTCAGGTAAAGCCGAGGGAAGGAGATGGGACTTGGGCAAATAGAGAGTAAAAAGCCAGGAATTCCAGACTTGCAGGGCTGGAAAAAGAGGCACAGAGGCAGGTGGTGGTAGTCATGGCCTGTTCAGGTAACAGTGGAATGTTTAGCCGAGGAGAAGAGTTCAAGTTCAGGCCAGGTACAGTGGCTCGTGCCTGTAATCCCAGCACTTTGGGAGGCCAAAGTAGAGGATCACTTGAGGCCAGGAGCTCAAAACCAGTGTAGGCAACATGGTAAGACTTTGCCTCTACAAAAAATTTTACAAATTAGCTGGCCATGGCCGGTGGCTGATACCTGTAATCCCAGCACTTTGGGAGGCCGAGGCGGGCAGATCACGAGGTCAAGAGGTCAAGACCATCCTGGCTAACACGGTGAAACCCTGTCTCTACTAAAAAAAAATACAAAAAGAATTAGCTGGGCGTGGTGGCGGGCGCCTGTAGTCCCAGCTACTCGGGAGGCTGAGGCAGGAGAATGGCAGGAACCCAGGAGGCGGAGCTTGCAGTGAGCCGAGATCACGCCACTGCACTCCAGCCTGGGCGATAGAGCGAGACTCCGTCTAAAAAAAAAAAAAAAATTAGCTGGCCGTGATGGCGCACACCTGTAGTCCCAGCTACTCGGGAGGCAGAGGTGGGAGGATTGCATGAGCTAGGGGGGTCAAGGCTGCAGGGAGCCGAGGTTATGCCACTGCACTCGAGTGTGGATGACAGAGTGAGACCTTGTCTCAAAGAAAAAAAGTTCAGTGATTATACTACATGGTAAGTGCATTAACAGAGGGTGTAAACATTCAGTGGTTCAGAGGAAGGAAAGTTTCGATAACTAACAATGTGGGAAAGAAAGGGAGAATTTGATCATTAACAGAGGGCATAAACATTCAGTGATTCAGAGGAAGGAAAGTTTCGGTAACAATGTGGGAAAGAAAGGGAGAATTTGATCATTAACAGAGGGCATAAACATTCAGTGGTTCAGAGGAAGGAAAGCTTCAGTAACAATGTGGGAAAGAAGGGGAGAATTTGGTAATTAACAGAGTAAGGAAGAAAAAGATTTTGAGTTTAGATGAAATTTTGGTGATAACGATACTGATGGAGGCAGAGAAGTCTGAAGGGGAATGTGGCTTTAGGAAAAAGCTGATCCCCTTTATCCCATACAAGGGGAGAGGGGACAGTCTGACATCCGGGTGGAAATATCCAGGAGGTAGTTGGTGGTATCACTTGTCTAACTGAATGTTACCCAGTGTCTTGACTTTTTAAAGCCATAGTTGTTTGGTATAGTCTGACCAGGATTAGCAGTTATAGTTGAACTAAAAATACTAATTGGTAAAAGATGAGCCAGAGGTTGGCTTTGGTGTTTTCTCTCGAGAGGGCTGAGTAATTGCTTACTTGAGGCCTGGGGCTAGCCAGAGCCTTATGGTGACACTGCAGTTGGAAGGTGGCCCACACTGGCAGCAGAGTTGAGCTTGTCTACATCAGGAAGGGGTGAAAGAACCATTAAATTCCCCTTCCAGAAGAGACAGGGTTTAGGCGCAGATAGAGGATGCCACACAGTAGGTGACCCTGTTCCATCAAAGGAAAACATGTAACACATGCTGTTGTCCATAATTCAATCCTAGTGCTTGGTGGAGATGGAGAGGCTTGGGTTCTCATTTTGGCTCCAGCACAGCCTTGTCAACTTTGGACCAGTCTTGTCCTACTTTGTGTCTCAGTGTCCCCGTTTTCCTGTCCGGTTAGAAGGGAATTTGTGGACCCTGGAAAGGAAAGTGGTAGAAGTTCTCAGCTACGAACCACCTGTGCCACCTGAAACAGAATTTTGAACACTTTGCTAGGTAGATTATAATTGTGTGACTTCTCCCATAGGTGACATTAATTACCAAGAATTTGCTAAAAGACTCTGGGGTGACATCTACTTCAACCCTAAGACGTAAGTAGAGTATGGGACGTGACTTTCCAGAGGGGTGATCATTTACCCAGTAAGTGAGAAGAGATAGAGAAATTCTCTGAGTTCAAAGATTAAAATACCTACTTCTTTTTTGTTAACGTAAACTACTGTCTTTCCTCCCCTAAATGGGTTGGCTTCCTAAGCTCTGATCTGGTGAGAGACTTTTTCTCCTGAAGTCTTTACAGCCCAACTCAGGCATCCAGGAGGGTCATAACCATGTATCCTTCCAGGAATCTGCCTCTGGAAACTTTACAGTCGCACACACATTCCTCGCCTGGGCTGCTGTTCAGATTCAGCACTTAGACAATGCCTCTTGGGATCAGCGATAGTGCCTTTTCTCCCGGGTCACTCAGAACCCTTATTTTTCCTTTTAGGCGAAAGTTCACCAAAAAGGCCCCAACTAGCAGCTCCCAGAGAAGTTTCGTGGAGTTTATCTTGGAGCCCCTTTATAAGATCCTCGCCCAGGTGAGTGTGTCAGGCCACACTGGGCAGATCTGCTCTTGTAAGCACAGTGTGAAAGAGCTGGTGAACTCATACTTCACTCTGTCCCTAAACCTGCTCAGTTTTCTGTTAAGTGTAAGAGTGGTTGTTGGTCACCAATTGTTCAAGAAGTAATCTTCTAGATTCAGAACACTGCAGTACTCCAAGTGCTATTAAAATCAAAGGAAAGAGGCCCGGGCATGGTGGCTCACGCCTGTAATCCTAGCACTCTGGGAAGTGGAAGTGGGCAGATTGCCTGAGCTCAGGAGCTTGAGACCAGCCTGGGCAACATGGTGAAACCCCGTCTCCACAAAAATACAAAAAATTAGCTGGGCGTGGTGGCGGGCGCCTGTAGTCCCAGTTACTCGGGAGGCTGAGGCGGGAGAATGGCTTGAACCCGGGAGGGAGAGGTTACAGTGAGCCGAGATCACGCCACTGCACTCCAGCCTGGGTGACAGAGCAAGACTCCGTCTCCAAAAAAAAAAAAAATCGGCTGGGCGCGGTGGCTCAAGCCTGTAATCCCAGCACTTTGGGAGGCCGAGACGGGCGGATCACGAGGTCAGGAGATTGAGACCATCCTGGCTAACACGGTGAAACCCCGTCTCTACTAAAAATACAAAAAACTAGCCGGGCGAGGCGGCGGGCGCCTGTAGTCCCAGCTACTCGGGAGGCTGAGGCAGGAGAATGGCGTAAACCCGGGAGGCGGAGCTTGCAGTGAGCTGAGATCCGGCCACTGCAGTCCAGCCCGGGATACAGAGCAAGACTCCGTCTCAAAAAAAAAAAAAAAAAAAAAAATCAAAGGAAAGGGAGGAGGTATGAAAGAAAAGGCTTCTCCTAGAGCAGGTTTATGAACATATCTTGACTGTTGAGAAGAATGTGACACTTAGAACTAATCATTTCAGTTATGGGAATTTAACTTAGAGATATAATTATGAAAGTCCTCCTGGCTACTTATATAAATCAAAAGTGTTTATAGCATTTTTGGTTGTTGTTTGTTTTCGTTTTTTAGAGATAGGGTCCCACTCTGTCACCCAGGCTGGAGTACAATAGCACGATCATAGCTCACTGCAGCTTCAAACTCCTAGGTTTGAGCAATCCTCCCACCTCAGCCTCCTGAGAAGCTGGGACTGCAGGTGCAAGCTACCATGCCTGGCTAACTTTTTAAAACTTTTTTGTAGAGATAAGGTCTCGCTGTTATCCCCAAGCTGGTCTCAGACTTCTAGCCTCAAGTGATCCTCCTGCCTTGGCCTCCCAAAGTGCTGGGATTACAGGCAGGAGTCTACCACCTCACCTTATAGCATTGTTTGTAATGGCAGGAAAAGGGAAAAAACAAGAAGTAAGTTAAATGTTTGTCAGTTATGCTCCTTAATCTGATTAAATGAATGATGGTACATCCCATAAAATGAACCACTTTACAACCACTAAAAGTATGTCTGGGCTGGGCATAGTGGCTCAGCCATGTAATCCAGATGCTTTGGGAGGCCAAGGCAGGAGGATCACTTGAGCCCAGGAGTTTAAGACCAGCCTGGGCAACATAGCAAGACCCCATCTCTACTAAAAATACAAAAATTACCCAGGCATAGTGGCTTATGCCTATAATCCCAGCTACTCTTGAGGCTGAGGCTGCAGTGAGCTGAGATCGTGCCACTGCACTCCAACCTGGGTGACAGAGCAAGATTCCATCTCAAAAAAAAAAAAAAAAAAAAAATCAACTGGGAGTGGTGGTGTGTACCTGTGGTCCCAGCTACTCAGGAGGCTGAGGCCAGAGGATTGCTTGAATCCTGGTGGTCAAAACTGCAGTGATCCATGATCACACCACTGCATTCCAGCCTGAGTGGCGAAGTGAGACCCTGTCTCAGAAAAAAACAAAGCGTGTTCATATGAACTTTGCTTTCATAACTGTTTGTACAATATGTGATGCTTGGCCGGGCGGGGTGGCTCAAGCCTGTAACCCCAGCACTTTAGGAGGCCGAGGCGGGTGGATCATGAGGTCAGGAGATCGAGACCATCCTGGCTAACACAGTGAAACCCTGTCTCTACTAAAAAATACAAAAAAACTAGCCGGGCGAGGTGGCGGGCACCTGTAGTCTCAGCTACTTGGGAGGCTGAGGCAGGAGAATGGCATAAACCCGGGAGGCGGAGCTTGCAGTGAGCAGAGATCCGGCCACCGCACTCCAGCCTGGGCAACAGAGCGAGACTCCATCTCAAAAAAAAAAAAAAAAAATATGTGATGCTTGTCAGATTGAAATAATTTGTCAGGAAATGGTAAGGATTTAATTAAGCATGTGGAATGCTGAGAAGCAAAGAATATAACTTAGCCAGATGTGGTGGCTCACGCCTATAATCCCAGCACTTTGGGAGGTCCCAGTGGGCAGATCGCTTGAGATCAAGAGTTCAAGACCAGCCTGGACAACATGGCTAAACCCTGTCTGCACACAAAATAGAATTAGCTGTTGTAGTGGTGCGTGCCTATAGTCCCAACTACTTGGGGGGCTGAGGCAGGAGGATCACTTGAGCCCGGGAGACGGAGGTTGCAGTGAGCCATGATCACACCATTGCACTCCAGCCTGCGTGACAGAGTGAGACCCTGTCTGTAAAAAAAAGAATATAACATGACATTTATATGAATTTGTACTCCCTAAAAGATAGGACTAAAAGGGTAAAAATCACAGGAATTTTTGTACAGACCTTTCTCCCAAGATAGTAATAAAATACGCAGGTGTTTAATAAGCACAGTGGACACACACATATACAAAATATGTGTGACCATTCCAGTGGACAAAACAGCAAAACCTAGCAACAAGATAAAATAGTGATTAAAATTTATTAGTCCTGAAAAATACTTAGTATCTTATGTCAGACTGGAATGGATTAATAAAAAAAATTTATAGAGCCTGCCTCAGTAGAGACCTTGAGTCTGCTGAGGATGATTTAGCTTGGCCCTGCCCTGACAGGATCCACAGCCAGGTGACCTTTTTTGGTCCTTCCAGTGCACAGTGATCCTCTAAATCTGAGAAGTCTGTAAATAGACTTCTATTTAATAGGTGAGGAAGTTCCTGAGTGGGATGAGATGCTGCTTTTCAGACACCAGGGGGCAGCACTAGGAGTAGTCAGTCTGAGTGCTTGGTTTATTAGCTGGGATGGGTATGTAACCAAGTTGGCTTTGCCTATGGTTTGAAGGGTAGGTAGCAGAGATGCTGCTGAAACAAAACTTTTGTCCTTGCCAAGAGCTTTGTCTCCATAGAAGAGAGCCTTGTGCAGGAGTTCTTCAGCTATTTCTTTGGCCTTTCCTTGTCTCCCTCTAGCACCATGCTCAGGCTCTCACTACAGCTGACATGGTGTCTTATACCCTCACAGGTTGTGGGTGACGTGGACACCAGCCTCCCACGGACCCTAGATGAGCTTGGCATCCACCTGACGAAGGAGGAGCTGAAGCTGAACATCCGCCCCCTGCTCAGGCTGGTCTGCAAAAAGTTCTTTGGCGAGTTCACAGGTAGTAACGTGCTTATGGCCCCTTAACTCTGTCATCCTCGTGCCCTGCCACAGGTATCACAGCAACTTTTTCTCATGCTGCAATGGAGGTCAGAGATCTGAGGATCTTTTCAACAAACTACAGATGGAGATGCAGAACACTGGTGTTTTTCCTAGCTGCTTTCCTTAGTGGATGATGGCACACATTCTATCTTGGGAACCAAAAGGAATTACATTTTCCTGCCGGGAGGAGTGTTCAAGTAAATGAGATGGGGAGGCAGGCTCTGTGGTTCTAGTGTATTTTCCAGGGGTCAGCCGGGAACATGGGTGCTTGGGTGGTATGAAATAGTGCAAAAAGTGCTAGGCTAGGATTTGGGAGACTTGGTTAGTTACACAGAAGGCAGGTGATCAGCAGAAAGACACTGGACTGGTTGAAAAAAACCACCTGAGCCTGTCTCGATCCTGCCCTGGCCATTCCATGAGATGACCCTGGGCAAGCCACCTAATTCATCGTAACTCTAATTTGTTATCTGTAAAATCAGGAAAGTTTAAAGGGTGATGGCTGAGGGTCTTCTCAGCAGTCTCTGATTCTAAGTCCAGTGGGAATGAGGTGTCTGGGCCCCCAAGGTGTGTAGTTTTAATAGCTTATTTTGGTCTGCCCACCAGTCTGACACACTAGATACCATTGAAGGCAGACACGCCTATCCCAGTGTGCTCACGGGGGTTCCCACTTGTGTGGTTTATTAATGTGTTTGGAAAACGGGTAACTTATTGAATAGAGATGCATGCGGTGTTTCTCAGTGGGAGTCAGGTCAGGAATTGTTTTAAGTAGGTGTTAGATGGGGTGCTTATTTTGTTCCATGTAAATGCGTATAGCCAATAAAAGTTCATAGATGGATGTACTTTAAACTTGCTGTCAGCGGAGTTCCAAGGAACCATGTACCACTGATACCTACTTCTTGCTCTTTGCCGGCATCAGGGTGACTCCAAATCTTTTAGCAGCACGTTCCCAGAAAGCAGGCTATCAACTTTGCCCCTAGAATCATAGTGCCAGAGCTTTTAGTCCCCGCACTTTGAGCTTTCTGACCATTGTGAATGGTTGAGTAACTCCTGCTCGTGCTCCCCGGGGGGCATGTAGTAATGGCTTTCTCTTTTCCATCCACAGGCTTTGTGGACATGTGTGTGCAGCATATCCCTTCTCCAAAGGTGGGCGCCAAGCCGAAGATTGAGCACACCTACACGGGCGGTGTGGACTCCGACCTCGGCGAGGCTATGAGTGACTGTGACCCTGATGTAAGGGCACGTGGCTCCCCGGTTCTCTGATTTTTTTTTTCCTTTCCTGTGTGGGGATACTGATTTCTGGTCACAGGAGTCATGCCCTCTTCGCCACCCTTGCCTCCCCATCCCCATGGGCACAGTCAGGCCTGAATGCAAAGCCTGATGTTGCCGCTGCTAGTGCCATGACCTTGCGAACATTACTCACATTTCCTGAGCCTCAAGGCCTTGGTCTATAACACGAGCATAATAAAATGTGAGCGGTTGTTATGAGATTTAAATAAGATTAAGGAAGTGTTACGATTGTGTTCAGCATGTTGCCTGGCAGATACTAAAGATTCAACAAATGGTAGCTAATCTTGTCAGTCCTGGCTTTTAAAAACATCTTTGCCAGCCATTTCTTAGGCTGTCTAGTTTCTCGTCATAAATACACAGCCAGTTGAGAATTGAGTTACATCTTAAGAGGAAATTTGGGACAGTAAGCAATCTTGTCAATAGTGCCGGTCTGCCATCTTAAATCTGCATCTCTTCCTCAATGCTCTTATCTTCCCAAAAAGAAAAAAGGAAGAGAATATTTTTGCTCTGCCATGTCTCCTATTCAGCCTCGTTAGAGGGATGGGGTACAACATAGTTTGGAGATGAGATTACCTCATCTTTCTCTAGCTCCTCATAGAGCTCATGTCCTTGCTGTCAAGGAAGATGGTGGGGAGTAGTACTTCCCCGGAGGGTAGATGTGGTTGAAGCTGCACCCTGTCCCCTCTTCCAGGGCCCCCTGATGTGCCACACTACTAAGATGTACAGCACAGATGA